>NW_024713129.1:21085432-21580432 GCF_018991925.1 Homarus americanus
CTCTGCACATACACACAGAGATACACACTGCAGAAAAATTTCGGTACGTTCAGGTGAACAGCAGACACCAGTGTACACAAGACTGGGTGGTGTATTACCACAGTTACATAAACAGTACACCAACGCTTGGCTGTTTCAATTAGGTTGAGAATGGCGAGTGATTCACCGGAACATGTACGCAGAAAGAATGGTGTTTCTCAAGACACTATCACGTGAGTGTGATTTAATACTCAAATAAATTATATATATGTAAGATGTGAATTTCATTCATTATTCCAAAATTATGATAAAGTATAAGGGAATGACGATAAAGTTTAATTGATTTTATTACCTTGACAAATCATGTAAAAAAAAGCCAGTCCTAGAATACAGTGGCGTCATCAACTGTGTTTCATGACTACGAACGTTACTGTCCACACTGGGTTATTACTCGTAGTAAGTGTACACATACACACTACACCTGGCGTTATTTTTAGTGATGGAACAACAGATAAGGTATGCATACTTATTTTAGCTCTAAATTTATGCCAGGTTAAAGCATTATCTACACCAGGACGTTAGGCGTGGGGGCCGGCCAGTGAGGGCAGGCATGATAATGAGATATTATTGGTCATCATTGCCCCACAAGAGCCAGCACATTATCGAAAATCGTAGGGTCAGGACCTCAGCGTGCCAGTCCCGGCTGTTGCCAGGGTGAAGGCTCGTCCTGGCATCTTTATGAGGAGACTCTTTCATTTTTCTTTTAGATCAATAAATTCCTAGTACAACACTCTGATATCCCATACCCGGCTATTACAGACGTGCTAGGTAGGTACGCAGGGTCGAGCAAGCTCATCTGGGAGGAGTCAGGCGACAGAGTATGCGCCTGGTTTTTCCCTACAATTGTTGCTGTACGAGACTGTTTCTCCTTGGCAGCGTCGCTTGAATCATCAACCACACTCACGATTCATGTGGCTACGGTGTTTATAGAAATAAATCTAAATCGAACTTCGCGTCTACTCTGACAATATCAACGTGGAAAAAACACTAAATACTGCTACTGTTGTGCTTGTGATGTAAGCGACAAGACCGTGTTGGTAGCAGGATGGTGGCCCAGCGGTGACAGCAACAGACAGTGACAACAGTTACATTTCAAAGCAATAGGTAGCAAGAGAGCAAGTATTTGGCGAAAATATCCAGTGGAAGAAGAAAGACGTAGGCGAGCAAATGGGCGAGATCAAGAAGAACAAGGTGGGGCCGGAAACACCGAACAAAGGAAGAGGACGAAGAGGCGGGTCACCAGGTCGCCCACCTCCCACTCTCCGCCGTTCGTCGCTCATCAGCTTTGAGGGAGAGGATGAAAATAGCAGAGTTGAGGTAAGACTGTATGGGCGCTGTGTTGCCAGGGTCGTTACGTGCCTGGAGACGATTGTTTTACTGTGGTTGAATGTGACCATCATGTAAGAGAAGACTGACATGACCCAACACTGTGCAGCTGTCACTCTCATGCTCTGGCGACATTCAACCTAAACACCACCGAGGTTCTTATGACCTGTAATGAGGGCCCACATACAGTCACACCTGTGTCTTAAACTTAACATAATGAACCTAAAAAGTATTGATCAATCAAATAACAACGACACGTGGCTAAGAATACAAAATACGAGTAAGAAAATCAATACCTCACATGTATACGTTTAAATAAAGGTAATTATTGATGTATTAACTTACAGGAGCAATCACGTGTAGAAGTATCTTACAGGTAGTTATAGGAGAGGGCCGCGTTCTTTGTGATAACGATGGACAGATATTCCGAAAATATATGATAATAACCCTAGTTAAGAAACCTTTACTTAATATAATGTAAGAAACGATTAACTCAAGTGACTGGTAAAACTTCACCATCTTCTAAAATAACCAAGGTTCTGTTAGGTCATCAAGGTCACATCAGGTCATATCAGAGGTCATCAAGGTCATATCAGATCCATCAAAGATATATCAGTGGTCACAAGGTCATATTAGAGGTCATCAAGGTCATATTAGAGGTCATCAAGGCCATATTAGAGGTCATCAAGGTCATATTAGAGGTCATCAAGGTCACATTAAAATAGAGGTAAAGAAGGTAAGTGACCTATGACCTGCTGGGGGTAGCTGGGAAATTTAACGAGTCTTCCCGAAACTTTGCGGCCAATCTATTAACAAGACACGTAGGTTAGGTTAGGTTAGGTTAGGGTAAGAACATAAGAATGGAGGAAATTGCAGCGGGCTTATTGGACCATAGTGGGTAGTCCCCTTTGCACCCAACCCCTAACGCTCGTATGTCCACCCAACCTATATTTGAAGCTGCCCAGTGTGTTCGAGTTAATGATGATGTTTGATAACTTGTTCCATTCATCCACTACTCTATTTCCAAACCAATGTTTACATACCTCGTCCCAAAATCTGAATTTGTGTAATTTAAAACCATTACTACGAGTTTGTTCCTGGTTGGATAATTTGAGTACCTTTGTTATATCGCATTTGTTTAGCCATTTATACACCTCAGTCATATCGCCCCTCACTCTACGTCTCTCGAGGGAGTGTAAATTCAGATGTTTTAATCTGTCTCTGTACTCAAAAGGAACCCTGAGTACAGAGACAGATTAAAACATCTGAATTTACACTCCCTCGAGAGACGTAGATTGAGGGGCGATATGACTGAGGTGTATAAATGGAAGTCAGGGCTAAACAAAGGTGATATAACAAAGGTTTAAGAAGGTTAAGTTAAGATAGGGCAGGTTAGGTTACGATAAGTTAGGTGAGGTTAAGTTAGATGAGGTTAGGTTAAGTTACGTTTGGATAGGTTAAGCTATGTTTGATTATGTTAGGTTAAGTTTCAGAGAGTTTGTGTATGTAAATGATTGAAAAACCTGTGTGTGTCTCAAGGGATGGTTCTGGCGATGCACAATCTCGTCGTCTCAAGCATAAAGTGAAGCTGTAGCAAAATACACAGAGTTAAATGCGAGGCGTAGAGAGAGAGAGACAGAGACAGAGAGAGAGAGAGAGAGAGAGAGAGAGAGAGAACAGACAAACCTAAGGAGTAAACGTCTTTTTGCGATTGAGTAAATGAAAATATGTTTATATAAAGCATACGTTCCTAACTTTACAGACTTAAAAATCATGTACGGGGAGTTAAAGTCATCTTGGAGTGAAAAGCGCCACAGGTGAATTAGATACCCACTTAGTACTTCCTCCCAATTATTCAAATGTTTACCTCGTCACCAAACCACTGTTGCAATATATTAAAATCTTCAGTGAGGATTTTATAAATTTAATGGCCGTATTCACAATCGACATGCCCGATGGTGATCCCAACCTTCGGGAAGTGGAAGCTCATGGTGGCAGGCGGTATTCAAGAACATGCTTCGGGCACTACGATGGGTCGAGGTCCCGAGCCACCGGGTAGGGCAAAATGGCCGGTTGTTGGTATGCTGCGAGTCACTGTCACGTGTAAACAAACGGCACTTGATTTAATATATTTCAGGATGTCAATTTTACATTCGGTTTTACTTAATTTATTACCCATCCTTGAATATTGTGTCTCAGATTGGTTCACAGCTGCAGCGCGCCACTAAAAAATAATTTATACGGTTGTGAATGAAGCTATATTCCTTTGTGGTGAGGCTGACTGGGTTAATATTAAGCATCGTCACTGTTGGTGCTTTGTGCTTACTTCATGAAATCTACTTGGACCCTAATTATCCCTTTCAATAATTCCTCCAAGAGCCTTGTATCCCGGCCACATGTACAGTTGCCAGCAAAAGTCCTCCCACTAACTTTCTACACAGGGCTGTGGGAGAACTATTGCTGGCAACTGTACGTGATAGTCATGGTAAATTAATCTGTAGGGTCGCGGCCTTAAAAGTGATTTAACAGAATAAATTTAGAATGTGAAGAAATACATTATTCCGGTGACCAAAAAACAAATTTCGAACATAAAACAAACCTAACCTAACTTACAACTCCTGTATATCTTCCTTTTTATTGAAAAGTTCCGAGTGTATTACCAGGATTTCTTTAAGTTTTCGGTAATAGGTTAGGTTATCTTAGTAGTTGTGAAACGTGAGAATAGCCAAACCTAACTCCTCTCATCTGGATACATGACTTTTCCATCCCAACTTAACATCCCGGCTACTTAGCCTCAAGTTATTCCAGTATTGTAAGGGGGGGGGAGTATCACTCAACACAAGTTGCCCTTGAAGAGCGGGGGCACACTACTACTTCGGCTGAACCACCGAGCCCACCCTTATCTTACTCATACTTCTCTCTGTCTTAGTTCCTTCAATTGTTCTTTCTACTTTTCAGTTCATGGTTACTACATAACCTCAGTTCTTTGGTAGCATGGCGAGGGTCAGGGCACATGGGTACTGTAATTCTGATATCAAGTCACTTGGACGGAAATAAAGGTGGAATACTGAGGTGAAATGAACACCCCCTAATATACTCTAAGAAAAAGTTTATTAATATGAAATCAAAGTAGGGAAAAAGATGGCATTAACATACAACTCCAAGGTGCAACTCCCCGGCTTTACTCAACTGCACTTTACTCAGATACTGTACTCTTATTACACACAACCTTACTGGTGTTACATTACATTACATACAAGGATCAATTCCTTTGATCTACTCAACTGCAGTTCCACTTAGATACTTTTACTTCTTACTGCATTACTAGGTACATTGCACTACATACATGACCCAGAACAACCCTTGGCTTCTCTTAACTGCCAATCCAAGTGGGTACCTTACTTCTCACACATTACTGGTGTACCTTACAGTAACAGTTACCAGGATCAACTCCGTGGCTTTACTCATCTGTCACCCCAATCAGATATTCTCGCTTCTTACAACATTACTGGTGTTACATGGCATTACATTACATTACCAGACAAACCTGCATCTGATACATTCACTAGACTTTTGTTAGTACATACGAGATGCACTCACAACACCCAACACGTTACTACTGATACCAACAACTTATACATGGGTTCACTACCCAACATGGGGCAATTATATTCCAGAATTATTCCCAAACATATACAACAAACACTGTGGACCATAACTTCAAGGCATGTCCCAGAGTGGAACACTCAACAACTGACGACCGTTGTTGTGGTCGGTTGTACTCCGACACGTGGCGGGTCTGGGGTCTAGCCCCACTATGTTGACTTGCAGTTTATCAGGCCGAATCAACGACATCGTCCATATATAGCCGACTGCTAGGTATCCACCGACTCCGGGCAGCCGGGGGGTGTTCAAAATAACCCACACACTGGATCCGAGAGAAATGGAGGGAAGCGTCACGGTAGGAAGCATGGACTCAAACACAAACAAACTCTCGTCTAGCAACGTCAGACGACATTTACCTTATATTACTTCTCACACTGGGTGAATGACAATTACACTGTTACAACATGAACACTGATATTCACACAATTGACTAAGTTGAACTGAAAGACTATATCGGAGGGGAACACTTGTCTGATATACCCGAGAGAAATGGAGGGAAGCGTCATGGGAAGCTCGCCCTTCTCACACAGGGTTTATATACCCGTGAGTTGCCAGAGATTGCTACTCACGCAATGACAAAAATCACAAACAAACCAACTGCTACTCATTCAAAGATGACCCTCACTTGACAAAGGTCTGGCGAATTACTTAAGTCGATTTACATAAACTAATTCAAGATTGAGCTTGCCAGGAGAAAGTGGAATACACGTATTGACAACTGTCTTCACAAGGCCGGACTTGGAGGGAGGGATCCTTGGTGTAAACGTCGAGAGAGAAAAGCGAGTTTCTTCTTATGGGTAGCTAACCAGCTACCCATTCATGTTTTGCGGTCGTGGAGTATAATAAGAATCAACAGGGTTAAAACAGGCTAGAAGTCAATGTGACCATGACAGTATACCAGCTAGGAATTCCTAGTTAAGTAGCTACTTTCTCTTTGTATCATGACCCAATCTTTTCGATGTATTTACCAGTTTGTCATAACAAAGTAAAGGAATACAGATATAAACCTTCCACCATCAGTTATCGTGTATATTAACATGTAAAATTGATAAACGTGCATAACCCTAACGATATCTATAATTATACAGGCAAGATCTACTTGTAGAGGTCCTCTACAAGTAGATGTTACCGTTTCTTCTCTAGAATACTACCTACAGTCTTCGAGACACGAGTAATGGTGACGCGGTTTTTGTTGATGCCCGTTGCACGCTCAGGATCAGCCGAGATTATTAAGCACTTGTAAATAACGGATAATCTTTGAATATATATGAAAACAAGACTTTCTATTACAACAAACTCATTTTCTATCAGTTTTAAATATATTCTATCTCAATATATAAAAATATGGAGGGTGAAAAAAATTATATAACCCGATCAGCCGGGTAGTGTAATGACTGTGAATACCGCTGTAAGAGAAGAGGCAAATGTCAGCTTAAGATCATTACTATAATTTGTTCACTCGAAGCTTGCATCTGAGGCTTAGGGTCAGTTTGCAGCAAAGCAGTTGATTGGTTGGCGGACGGACACTTGAAGAATCATTACAGTTCCTTAGTATATAATTTAGCGTATTTATATACTGATATTTTAAGGGAAAAACAACTATTCGGTGTTGATATTTGATAATATCCGCTCTTGGGGAAGCAGTAATTAGCATGAGAAACGTTCTGGTAACAAATATCTTGATGAGAACAAGAAAAATACGTCCCAGAATTTGTTCATAATTTTTGTGTTCTCTTTATTATATTTTTATTACCAAAGTATTTCATATGATAATTGTTGCTTCTTCAAGAGCGGAATTTATAACAGAGATCAACACAATAGTTATTATCCCTTCAAACGTCATAATATAAATACGATAGATTAAATACTGACCCTAGGCCTCAGTTGCAAGCTTCAAGTCAACAGACCATAGTTCTTTCATCGTCAAAATTAGAGAACAAGAATTTGATACAAGTTTTACTACGGCAGGTTAGCGTTGTTCCTAAAGATTGTTTACTCTCATGAAGAAAACTGGCAGGCAGGTCTCACAGGAGGGAGAAATGAATACGATATTTGAACGAAGAAGCTGACATTTGAACAGACAATATTCATGTAGAAAAAAAGCTCCTACACTAAATTTGGAATGTTTAATATAATAATCACTGAACTATATGAATTAAGAGCCGTTTCATAATCGATGACAGCATATAACGAAAATTTGTATCCACCATACCACTATCTTAATATATATATATATATATATATATATATATATATATATATATATATATATATATATATATATATATATAAACTTGTAGTCTAAGTTACTTTACTACTAAGTCTTGTCTGCTGTCCCAGTTGTTATTTAAAGCTATGGATGACGTTTATTGAAGATTTGTCGATTTTTTAGCGTAAGTGTAAGTGTTGTGATAGCTGTCATCATGCACCAGGTGAAGACCGGGTGCTGCGGACTGGACCCCACCACGGGCAGGGGAAAGCAGATCCATCTGCTACAGATCTTGTTGCTGCCCTTCATCCCCATCATGGCGCTCATCATCCAGAACTCCATCAACATGGTCACCGTGCTCGAGTACCAGTATGACATGCAGGAGACCATTGACCAGGTGAGACACAGACAAAGGCAAGACAGGAAAGTATAGTATGAGAGTCGGTCTGCAGGAATATTTGACCCTGGAGGATGGTAGAGGGAGGAGGCGGAGGATTTAAAACGGAGTTCATTGGTATGGAAGGACAGAGAGAGAAGTGAAGATAGACAGACAGACAGACAGACAAGAGATACCCAACTTCAGATGAAATGCTGAATAAGTCACTCAAAAAAGAAGTACTGTATGTTTTTAACACGGTACTGTACCTTAAAACACGGTTGCAAGTTGTGATGTATTGTAGAAGGTTCTACATGGTATGAAAAGGAACTTTACTTTAACAACTGAATAAACAATACCAAGTGGTTGATTAGGCGGTACTTTGTGAATTGAAAAATTAAATATGTACAAATACTATATGTAATGGATAAAAAAAATATTTGGGAAATTAAGTGTGTAGTAGATACGAAAAGTACCGGTACTATATCCCCTTGACTCCAGGTCCAGATCAGCACAGGACTCGGCAACGTGACGGAGGCGCTGCAGTCAGAGCGGGCCGAGATCGCATTTTATCTTTTCACCAACGGGTCCGTCATCCGCGGAAACCTGACGGAACACTTCAAATACACTAACATGCTGCTCGACGAACTCAAGTGGCCTGTCTTCCGTCAAGAACACGAACTTTTCAATAACAAGATCCTCTTCCGAATTCGCCTCGATGACTTCAGGGATAAAATCACTAAGTTCGACACCCCGTCAGTCCAGGCCGGGATTGCTTTCTACAACAAAGCCAACTACATCTTCTTAGATCAGGTTTGGTTTTCATTGGCCGTTTTATTGATGCACGACTTATGACTGCAATAATAACTTCCCTAATGCACTGATAAATAAATCTTCAGTTTTCAGTTATCTCTAAACATATTTCCTGCTTTATTATGTGTTACGTGTTATTTTTTGGTCCTTTGAAAGAATAACATATTTATCTTTTTATTACAATAACCGGAGGCCCTGATGTTATTCAGATACAATCTCACGAGACAAGGAAACTAAAAAACATACAAATTACGGTACACTCTGATATTTATATATTCACATTTACCAAACACTTATGATCCACAGTTAACGAGCGAGATTAATGAGAAGGACGCAGCCGGGGTGTGGAGGCCGCTGCTGGCCTATAAGAATATGATACGCGCCATCGAGCATCTGGGCATCTCCATGGTGTTCGGCCTCCAATACTTCGGTCGAGGAGCGCTGAACCAGAAGAGTTATATTGCCTTCGTCACCAACGACGCTCTGGGATACGATTTTCTCAACACCAGTCAAAACTTCGAATTCTGGATTACTGACAGGTACGTGGTCGGTCAGAAACTAAGATGAAACTCTTGGTTCATGTTTTAAGCAATAATTTTAATGTTTTGGTTATTATGTAACTTTAAAAGGGACTACATAATTTACAAAAAACTTTCAGAACAACACCTAATTACCATATATATGATAAAAAGTAATAAGTAATAATAAATAAAAATGTATATAGCTATTGCACACCTACATCTATATGGTGTAAACAAGCTACATAAAATTGGGAGAAATGTAATAATTACAGCGATAATATATGCAGAGCCGACACCAGTTGTCTCGAACAAATTCCGCTTGCAGTAATATCAGCGTCTTCCTTCCTTCTCTCAAACAAGAAAAAATCACAACAGAGGTGCGGGTACAGGAAGCTCGTTCTGATTCTGCTGTAAATTGGAGAAGACAATTTTGCCTTACTAACATTCTGCAGAGTCTTAGAAGCCTCGACTGTTGGTGATCAAACAATGATTCTTAATACTAGGGTCGTGAGGTGTGTCTTAGAGGATTTTGCAAAATTATGGTCAAAAGAAAGGCCATTTTTTTATGTTGGCGTATGAGGCACTATCAGCTATAAAAAGAAAGTAAAGAATCACTTTACGCTATGAAATGAAAGCAACGAATCACTGCTAGTTATGAAACACACACACAAAAACAAACCAGGTTGGTCCCAGGACGTAGTTTTCATACAGCTCTCACCAAGCATTTACAAACCATTATTAATACAGGTCGATCCCTCCACAGACGCCTCCGTAACTCTAGACTTTTAACACTTTCATCAGATACAAGAACCTGCAAGAGAGCTATGCCTGGTATGCCAACATCACCCGCCGCCGCCTGGAGGTCCTCGGCCGCACCAAGATCGACCCCGACTTCGACAAGGCCACAGAGTACTTCTACGCCATGCTGGGTTACCTCGACGCCCTCCAGAAAATCCAATATGAAATACGGTAAGTTGAACTTATTGCTCCACCATCCTCTCAAGAGAATATTGTTCCACCGTCCTCTCAGAGAACATTGTTCCATCATCCTCTCACGAGAATATTGTTTCACCGTCCTCTCAGAAACCATTGTTCCATCATCCTCTCACGAGAATATTGTTCCACCGTCCTCTCAGAAAACATTGTTCCATCATCCTCTCACGAGAATATTATTCCACCGTCACCTCAGAAAACATTGTTCCATCATCCTCTCACGAGAATATTGTTCCACCGTCCTCTCAAGAGAACATTGTTCCACCGTCCTCTCAGAAAACATTGTTCCATCATCCTCTCACGAGAATATTGTTCCACCGTCACCTCAGAAAACATTGTTCCATCATCCTCTCACGAGAATATTATTCCACCGTCACCTCAGAAAACATTGTTCCATCATCCTCTCACGAGAATATTGTTCCACCGTCCTCTCAGAAAACATTGTTCCATCATCCTCTCACGAGAATATTATTCCACCGTCACCTCAGAAAACATTGTTCCATCATCCTCTCACGAGAATATTGTTCCACCGTCCTCTCAAGAGAACATTGTTCCACCGTCCTCTCAGAAAACATTGTTCCATCATCCTCTCACGAGAATATTGTTCCACCGTCACCTCAGAAAACATTGTTCCATCATCCTCTCACGAGAATATTATTCCACCGTCACCTCAGAAAACATTGTTCCATCATCCTCTCACGAGAGAGAACATTGTTCCACCGTCCTCTCAGAGACATTGTTCCACCGTCCTCTCAGAGAACATTGTTCCACCGTCCTCTCAGAGAACATTGTTCCACCGTCCTCTCAGAGAACATTGTTCCACCGTCCTCTCAGAACATTGTTCCACCGTCCTCTCAGAGAACATTGTTGTCCTCTCAGAGAACATTGTTCCACCGTTCCACTCTCAGAGAACGTTGTCCTCTCAGAGAACGTTGTTCCACCATCCTCTCAGAGAACGTTGTTCCACCGTCCTCTCAGAGAACATTGTTCCACCGTCCTCTCAGAAAACATTGTTCCACCGTCCTCTCAAGAGAATATTGTTCCACCGTCCTCTCAGAACATTGTTCCACCAACCACCATCCTCTCAGAGAATATTGTTCCACCGTCCTCTCAGAGAACGTTGTTGTTCCACACCGTCCTCTCAGAGAACATTGTTCCACCGTCCCTCTCAGAGAACATTGTTCCACCGTCCTCTCAGAGAACATTGTTGCACCGTCCTCTCAGAAAACATTGTTCCACCGTCCTCTCAGAGAACATTGTTCCACCGTCCTCTCAGAGAACATTGTTCCACCGTCCCTCAGAGAACATTGTTCCACCGTCCTCTCAGAGAACATTGTTCCACCGTCCTCTCAGAGAACATTGTTTCCTCTCAGAGAACATTGTTCCACGTCCTCTCAGAGAACGTTGTTCCACCGTCCTCAGAGAAACGTCCTCAGAGAACGTTGTTCCACCGTCCTCTCAGAGAACGTTGTTCCACCGTCCTCTCAGAGAACATTGTTCCACAGAGAACGTTGCACCGTCCTCAGACATTGTTCCACCGTCCTCTCAAGAGAACATTTTTCCATCATCCTCTCAGAGAACATTGTTCCACCGTCCTCTCAGAGAACATTGTTCCACCGTCCTCTCGGAGAACATTGTTCCACCGTCCTCTCAAGAGAATATTGTTCCACCGTCCTCTCGGAGAACATTGTTCCACCGTCCTCTCAGAGAACATTGTTCCACCGTCCTCTCAGAAAACATTGTTCCACCGTCCTCTCAAGAGAATATTGTTCCACCGTCCTCTCAGAGAACAGTGTTCCACCAACCACGATCCTCTCAGAGAACATTTTTCCATCATCCTCTCAGAGAACATTGTTCCACCGTCCTCTCGGAGAACATTGTTCCATCGTCCTCTCGGAGAACATTGTTCCATCGTCCTCTCGGAGAACATTGTTCCATCGTCCTCTCAGAGACCATCGCCACAACCCACTATAACACTTGGTTGATAATATACAGTACACAGTGTTATGCTTCATTATTGTTATTATTCGTCATTCGTTAACTGTTCCCTATTTCTTGCCTTTGACCAGCAATTTGTTCAGTAGTACGGAAATCTAATGATTGTTCCATATTTAACAGAGGAGCTTCACTATATTTACACTTTATCATTGTTATTATTCTGTACTGTCGTGGCTTCATTCAATCTTCTATTTCATGTCCCGACATCTATCTCTTTAGCACTGTATGTCACACACACACACACACACACACACACACACACACACACACGTCAATCAAGAAACCCATTCCCCAATTATGCAACTGTATATTTTCAGCCTTCCGGCTGCCATGCTCTTTCAATAAACCGTCTATTATTATTATTATTACTATTAATTAAGTACACACACACTCCTTTTGGTATACACGCTCAGAGGGTCCTTGTGCACCGGACAAGCACACTGTTTCTCAGCCGTGGATATGGTTAGTTAAACATTATAAGTCATACATTATAAACTGTGACAGCTACACACGACGAGAACTACATTGTCACTGAATACAGGGTCTGCTACTATAATTATTCCATGTACTGTTAATTATTGTACTTCTATACCAGGCAAAATTCCTGTAGATCTAAAAATAATCACAGCTGTTCAACTTCAGGGTCACAAACAAAACTAGAAGTACATTAAGGTAATTTTTTCATAAACTGTGAAGCAATATTAACCTGAAGCTTGTGTCTGGCTTACTGTGTAGACATGTGATCGAGCGGACGCTGGTGTCTGAAATGAACGCGTCTAACAGCCATGTGGTGATAGGCATCGCTCTGCTGTGTGTGGTGCTGCTCATCTCGCCTGTCATCATCCTACTTGTGCGCATGATGACCCGAACACTACAGGTGAGACACCTGGACGCTGACGTAGCCACCTGACACATTAGTTAGCCCCAGTTGTAGCTCTCACTGACCCTCGTGGGCTTCATCATCTTGTCACTAGCATAAAGCTCCCCACTCGGGTGAACCATAATATACTGAAATATTACTTCAAATACTGTATTCTTATAGCGAGGAGTAAATTACTCTTATGCATCACTTCCTAACCCTGTTGTTCACTTTTGTTCTACGAAGAACTTTCAAAGTTCATCTCTTTCAGCAATTTCTCCCCTTAAAATTATTTACCTCCCCTATCGTGATTTAGTTTACTTTATCATAACAGGGCCTCTTGTGGTCATGTAACACGCCTAGGTTACCACGAGATAACTCACTCAGATTAAACGATACTTTTAGCGATAGGCAGGATGATGTTTTATTTTCACTGATTGTAGCTATTTATAAAATACTAGCATAGTCATGTGTAAATGTGTAAACATTAGCTATCACTGATAAAGAAAAACACCATACTTAAAGTGGAGATTTAAAATTAAAAGTACCTGATATATCGGTTTATCTTTGGTAATAAATTTTCGCAAGGCAAAAATAGTTTATGTGTTGGCTGTTTGAACAATCGGGATGTATAAACCGTTTATAAATTAGCTGACCTCTTACTTTGCCGTAATATTAAACTTTGTTGTTACAATCCTGTAAATAAGATGACGGAGGTCCCCATTGTCCACACAGCCTCACTCACTTGGTGACAGTCATTGATTCAATCTCTTAAAATTCTTTTCATGTTGGGGCAAGTGACTCGGTAATTTTGGTCGATGTTAGGTGTTTTTAGTTAACGTTCAGAGAAATCAATAAATTTCTATGTTAGTGTATGTTATGTTAGGGTGCATTATTGGTGGCTTAGTAAACACATCGGTGTTAATTATTGTAGAATTTCTGTGTAGCTGTTTGGTGCTTTTCTTGTTATGAGTGTTGTAATATGAATATGAAATCGATGGATATACAGTATTTAATGATAGTATTTTTTACATATACACGACTCTCTCATTGGCTGGCAGGACTAACTATGTTATACCTTCTCTAAATGCCATTAAACCCGACCAGTTTTCTGATAAACTAATCGTCCCTTCTGCAGGCGTTTTCAGATACACTCATCCACAAGACCCACGAGTTAGCCTACGAGCAAAAGCGTTCCGACACGCTCCTCTACCAGATGCTGCCGCCCTCCGTCGCCCAGCAGCTAAAGCAACACCGGGACGTGTCAGCCGAGACCTACGAGTCGGTCACTATCTATTTCTCCGACATTGTGGGTTTCACCGAGCTGTCTTCAGAGAGCACCCCCATGCAGGTGTGGCTCTTGGTCAGGGTAGGGGCGTTAGCTAGAGGCCCGTGATGACATATTTGTACTACAAATTGTGTAATTTTCACAATGTACACCATCAGTTTTGTTGTTTCTACACTAAGTGAGAGGTAGAGGGGGGAAGTGAGTGGTGGAGGAAGCGAGTGGTGGAGGAAGTGAGTGGTGGAGGAAGTGAGTGGTGGGGGAAGTGAGTGTTAGGGGAAGTGAGTGTTGGGGGAAGCGAGTGGTGGAGGAAACGAGTGGTGGATGAAATGAGTGGTGGAAGAAGCGAGTGATAGAGGAAGTGAGACGTGGGGAATTGAGTGGCGGAGGAAGTGAGTGGCGGAGGAAGTGAGTTGTGGAGGAAGTGAGTGGTGGAATAAGTGAGTGGAGGAATAAGTGAGTGGTGGAATAAGTGAGTGGTGGAATAAGTGAGTGGTGGAAAATGTGGGTGGTGGAAAATGTGGGTGGTGGAAGAAGTGGGTGGTGGAAGAAGTGGGTGGTGGAAGAAGTGGGTGGTGGAAGAAGTGGGTTAGGGTGGTGGAAGAAGGGTGGTGGAAGAAGTGGTGGTGGAAGAAGGGTGGTGGGAAGTGAGTTGTGAGGAACTGAAGGTGGAGGAAGGAGCTAGTGGAGGAAGAAGGGGTGGAGGAAGAAGTAGGTGGTGGAAGAAGTGAGTAGGAGGAAAAGAGGGTGGAGGAAGTGAGTAGTGGAAGAAGGAGGAGAAAATGTGGCAGGAAGAAGTGAGTTGTGGAGGAAGTGGAGTCAGGAGTGAGTGGTGGGAAGAAGTGGTGGTGGGGAAGTGAGTGGTGGTGGAGGAAGTGTGAGTGGAAGAAGAGAGTGGTGAGAAGAGAGTGGTGGAAGAAGGAGGATAGGAAGAAGTGAGTTGTGGAAGAAGGGTGGAGAAGGAATTGTGGAAATTAGGAGTGAGTGGTGAAGGATGGGTGGTGGGGAAGTGGTGGAGGAAGAATGGTGGAGGAAGAAGTGGGGTGGTGGAAGAAGGGAGTAGGAGGAAGGAGTGGTGAGGAAGAAGTGGGAAAATGGGGTGGTGGAAGAAGGGTGGTGGAAGGGAGTGAAGTTGGGTGGTGGAGGAAAGAGTTGTGGAGGAATTGAGCGGGAGGAAGTGAGCGGTGGGAGGAAGTGAGCGGTGTGAGGAAGTGAGCGGTGGAGGAAGAGAGTGAGTGGTGGGAGGAAGAGTGAGGGAGGAGTGGTGGAAGGAAGTGAGGTAGGAGGTGGAAGAGAGTGGTAGGAAGAGATGGGTGGAGGAAGAGAGTGGTGGAGGAGAGCGGTGGAGGAGGAGTGAGGAAGGAAGTGGTGGAGGAGGGGGTGGAAGAAGTGAGTGGTGGAGGAACAGAGGGTGGAGGAACAGAGTGGTGGAGGAAGAGAGTGGTGGTGGAGGGAAGTGAGTAGTGGAGGAAGAGTGGGTGGAGGAAGAGAGGTGGAGGAAGTGAGCGGTGGAAGGAGTGGTGGAGGAAGGAGGAGTGGTGGAGGAAGGGTGGTGGAGGAAGTGAGCGGTGGAGGAGTGAGGAAGGAGCTGGGGAGTGGAGGAGGAAGAGAGTGGGTGGGAGGAAGAGAGTGGCGGAGGGAAGTGGTGGAGGTGGAGAAGAGCGGTGGAGGAAGTGAGCGGAGGAAGTGAGCGGTGGAGGGTGAGCGGTGGAGGAAGAAGTGGAGAAGTGAGGTGGAGGAAGAGTGGTGGAGGAAGGAGGGTGAGTGAAGGGAGGAAGAGAGTGGTGAGGAAGAGAGTGGTGGAGGAAGAGAGTGGTGGAGGAAGGAGTAGGGAGGAAGAGAGTAGAGAGTAGTGGGGGAAGAGAGTGGTGGAGGAAGTGAGTAGTGGAGGAAGGAGTAGTGGAGGAAGAGAGTGGTGGAGGAAGTGAGAGTAGGGAAGAAGGAGGGAGAAAATGGGTGGTGGGAAGAAGGGGTGGAGGAAGGAAGTAGGAGGAAGTGAAGTCGTGGAAGAAGCTGAGGAAGCGAACAGGAGAAGTGAGTTGGAGAAGTGAGGTGGAAGAAGGAGTGGTGGAGGAAGTGAGGGGAAATGAGTGGTGGAGGAGGAGTGGTGGGAAGAAGGGTGGTGGAGGAAGGGTGGTGGTGGAAGGGGTGGGAAGGAAGTGGGTGGTGGAGGAAGTGGGTGGTGGAAGAAGTGTGGTGGAAGAACTGAGTGGGGAAGAGAGTGGGGGAGGAAGTGAGTGAGGAGGAAGTGAGTGGTGGGGGAAGTGAGTGGTGGGAGTGGAAGTGGGGGGAAGTGAGGAGTGGTGGGGGGAAGGTGAGGATGGGGGGGAAGGGAAGTGAGGTGGTGGTGGGGAAGTGAGTGATGGAGAGAGGTGAGGTTTGAAGGAAGTTGTGGGGGAAGTGAGTGGGGAAGGTGGAGTGAGGGGAGTGAGGATGAGGAAGTGAGTGAGTGGGAGGAAGGAGTAATGGAGAAGTGAGTGAATGGAGGAGGGAGTGGATGGAAGTGAGTGGTGGGGAATGGAGGGGAGTGGTGGAATGAGTGATGAGGAAGTGAGGTGGGGAAGGGAGTGGTGGAGGAAGTGAGTGGTGAGGGGAGTGGAGTGAGTAGGGGAAGTGAGGGGGAAACTGAAGGATGGAGGAAGGAGTGGAGTAGAGGAGGGAGTGAGAGAGGAGGGAGGAGTGGTGAGTGGGGGTGGGGAGTGGTGGGGAAGTGAGTGGTGAGTGGGGGTGAGTGGAGGAGTGGGGGAGTGAGTGGTGAGGGAGTGAGTGGTGGAGGAAGTGAGTGGGGGAGAAGTGAGTGAGTGGGGGGAAGGAGTGGGAGGAAGTGGAGAAGTGAGGAGGAGCAAATGAGTGGAGGGAAGTGGATAGGGAAGTGAGTGGAAGGGAGGAGGGGGAAGTGAGTGGTGGGGGAAGTGAGTGGTGGGGTAAGTGGGGGGGGAGTGGTGGGGAAGTGAGGAGGGGGAAGTGAGTGGTTAGAATGGGGTTTGTGTCTCTCAAAATGCCGAGACGATGACCCAGATATCAATAATATAAGCTCAAAACTATCATACTAGGACTGTACTGCATTAAAGACAAAGTATTGGAATGTTCTGATGAAAAGGTGGTCCGGACACCCAGGACCCTCTCCCTGTTATATTATATCTCAGACACTTTGTGAGCTAACACTTGAAAATTGGACGCACTAGTGACAGCTTGGCTTTTGGGTGAGGGAGGGGGACTCATGGTTCACTGTCTTCCTACCCTATTCCGGTGTACGGACCAGAAGACCTCCAGACCAAGTTACCCAGACAACAAGTTACCCAGACCAGAAAAAGTACCAGAAAGTATACGAAACGATAACTTGCACATGTGCAGTTGATGTGCATAGAACCTAATACAACCTGACCTAACAAAACCCATTGCTTGATGGATGTCAACCTCAATGTTATAAGCGGTTTAACGCATAATAGTTTCAACAAAACCAAACCTTATTGGGTTTGTTAGGGTCAGGTTGTATTAGGTTCTATGCGACGCATCAACCAATGCATGTACAGTTACCGTTTCGTACACTTTCGGTCCGGGTAACGTCTGGTCCGCTACACCGGTTCAGGTGTCGTGCGAAGCTTAGGGCGGTTATGCAGGGAACATACCACTACCCTGTACGTACTTGTTAATGTTTCAGTTGTGCAGTTGTGTACATTTGAAGGCTTCATATTCATAAATTATGATGATGCATAATTTTAAGATAATTTCCTTTGTGGAACAAATATTCAGCATTTTAGAATGTGAACCAAGCATATTTAAGGGACGGCAGTCCTTTATGCACGGGCCAACCAGCAGTCAAACCGGACTACAGACTCGCCTTGCACCCCAGATTTTTGGCAAGGTTGACCACTATTGGGTGCAATTGCCAAGGAATGAAACCGTGAAACATGCACCTCAGAGGTGGATATAACAGCAAAATAGTGCCCAAACACATCGGTGGTTAAGATGAATTTAGAGTTCGCCAAAGGTTTTCTTAGATGGCAACAAGGAGCGAATGGTCTGCAGTCGAGTATGTAATATTGAAGATTGTGTTTCCTATTTTCACCACAAATTCAACAAGGATTCCTTACATGGCCAATAGCATTGACTGATTCTGGCGGCAACTACGTCACTGAGCTGAGTCAGACATTTATTCTGGCCGTATTGGTATTTTTTGTCACAATTTTTATCATATGGCGAACACTAACAGTAGCGCCTCGCTGTTCATTTCGTTCTTTGTTTATAATTTGAAGATCGGCTTTCTTGATGAGCGTCCTCGACCAGCAGCTATGGTTAATTAAAGCGTCTCCGTGGATAGGGAGGGTGCGGGTGAACCAGCATATTTTTATTATACTTGTGAGTTAACAACCTTAGCGAACACAAGTAGTGGTAAGTTCAATGAACACCTTCCTGTACTTGATGCGACGCCTGGAAATGGAATGTGGGAAGGGGGGGGTTCAATATGAATACAAAACGCAAACGATTTATATATGCCGGGGGTCCAAAGTGGCAGAGCCCCTATGTTAGGTTAGGTTAGGTAATTTTTAGGTCATTTACGAGGGAAACGTCATCGAAGAAAAGTGTCTTAGAATTGTTTAAACTATTGGTTGCAAATATAAAGATCCTTCGATTCACGTGTTGTCGGAAAGCAAAACTTTACCCAATGTATTACACTTTGATAGCGTCTTTATTTGGTATATATATTCTAATATCAACATGCCAATATTTTCAGTTAAAGTTAACTCATCTGTTCGTTTAGGTTAATAATGTTTGTGTAAGTAACATGGAGCTGTTTCCCTTCAGGTCATCTCTCTACTTAATGCTCTTTACAAGATGTTCGACTCCCGCATTGAGCTCTACGATGTCTACAAGATAGAAACCATTGGTGAGATCTACATGGTGGCCAGTGGTGTGCCGCAGAGAATAGGTAAGTTGACGAGGCGTAGTGCATGCATGCAAAGTTTTATTAATATCATATAAAATAGGATAAAAAGTTAAATAAATAATTAGTTATCTGAAGTCAAAATGGTTGTAGAAAGGGAAGATGAATTAGGCGAGGCATACATCTTTGGTTTGAGAATTTTAACCACTAACGGGGCCCCCCTCTCTGCTGAATAAAATCGTCTGTGTTAGCCAAATAAAATAGTAAAACTGGCGTCCCCGTAGTGAAGGGGGTTAAATGGAAGGGTTTTAAGATACAATACTGAAATTTGGTACAGTACGCATATGCAGAAAGTTCCGAAAAGACCCACAAACTTCTAAATCGGGGGAGTGGACAGAAGTAATATGAAATCCACATACGTCTCTATTGAACATGTAATGCTTTTGCACTTTGCTTTGCACAGGATGTAAGTGGGTGCTAAATAATGTTCGTGTCTGCGCGTGGGTAAATCTGAAAGACCTGAAGCTGATGTTATGATGCATTACTAAGCTTCAACAGCTAAAGTCTTTAAGGGCATTAACAATTTTATTTACTGCACACAAGTCCATCAACAATTAAAAATGATGGGATAAACTTCTGTTACGAAATTTAAATATTTCGCTTTGTTTCTTGTGTCGACTGTAACTAAGTGATATTATATACGGTAAATAGAAGTACAGTATAGGATAACTGATAACAAGAAGTAATCCTAGAAACCATAATAAACTTTAAATATTTTGTGATAAATTATTTCTGCAGATATACCAGAAATAAACGAGTTTCCCTCGGCAACACCCACATTTTTTCTTTACAAGGATTTTTGTATGGTGTTCCAGAGCATTGTGCATAATATGAGTTCCACTGATTACTGAATATTATACTATTATACACTATATTATCAATGTGTAGCTCATCATACAGAGGTTGTATTAGTCCTCAATGTAGAGTGTACTTCTCCGTTAGGCAAGGACCACGCGGCGGAGATCGCCTCTATGGCCCTCGACCTTCTTCACGGCACGGAGAATTTTCTCATCCCTCACATGCCCGGGGAAAGGATCCAGATAAGGATGGGGGTACATTCTGGACCAGTGGTGGCTGGTGTGGTGGGCACTAAAATGCCGCGCTACTGCCTTTTCGGGGACTCCGTCAACACCGCCTCCAGGATGGAATCTACTGGACTGCGTAAGACACATTCGGGATTCTTATTCATTTTTTTTTTTATTATTATTATTATTTGACGAGTGATTTGGAATTCTTAGTTGAAACTATTTCACATGTTAAAATTCTGAACGTAATGGTTGATCATTCTTTTAGTTAGTAATAATTTGGACTTCATAAGAAAACTATACAAATAATATATTTTGCTATTGTAATTTAATATGAACACAGAAAAAATATTTTTTGCGACAAAAAAGCGGTAATTAGAGCAAAATAACAGGAATATATTATCAGGTGAGGTATTAGTTGTTAGAGCGTTGTGTGAGCCCCCGTAGTGATGATGATGAATGGTGTATGCAGTCTTAGCGGCAATATTTATATTTTCACTTCATCTTTATCTGTTGTTGTGATAGCATACTGCAACTACATTTAAGCTGTCAGTAATACCTCATTCGTAAGAAATTAAAAACAAGCGTGTCATTTATTGATTCATATGTGCCAAGAGTGTAGAGACAATGAGAATCGTTGTTAGACAGGATGTGACTAGGCCTTAGCTGGCTGAAATCATGTTCTACGGTATAGTGTGATGATAAATGAAAGAAGTTCAGTATTGTCGTGAGAATATGATACTTGTATTAATTTTGAGATCATCAAAGGTTGATATATATATAACATAAAATATAAAATAATATGAAAGATTATAAGGTTTATAGAACGAAGTAAATGGATCAATGCGATGGGACAAAAACTCACCTGAGCTAAAACTCACCGGACAGGTTGTGTTATAACATAATTAACTTCAGATTAGGTTAATTGGGTATTGTTAGGTTAAGTTAGTAGTGTCCGGTGAGTTTTCGTCCTACCCCCAGGATTATCAGATAAATTAAAGACATACCTGTAAATATATAACACAGATGAAGCGTACCATGTATTATCACAGACTATATAGTACAATATACTGTAGTCACTATACCATAATAAACACATAGTAAGCCTGCCCTGGTCTTCACTGAGAAGAATGGAAAATCGTTATCTATACAGTATTACAAATTGGTTTATGGGATTAGAGAACCAAAAATATATTTATTGATAAATAAATTGTTATATAGACGTACTGTAAGTCGATTAATAAAGGCAGAAAACAAGAATAGAATACAAATATATAAAAAAATACAAGGCAAGTTGCAATAACATTCAGCTGGTCCTGGAACCCTGCTGCAGATATACAGTATATAGTACAACTGTTACATTTTGTGCTGTAGTGAGTTGTTATTAATACCGTGACCACTGTTTCGTGCCACAGCCTTCAAGGTGCACATCTCCTCCGACACCAAGAACGCGCTGGACCGAGTGGGAGGATTTATCGTCAAACTACGTGGCGAGATGGAGATCAAGGTGAATCTTTTGACTTTTATGTAGTTGAATATTTTCTTTAAATATCCTTGGTATATTGTACAGGTATAATTTTAGACTATTTAATCTAGACTTGATGTCACGGGCGCTAATCTGCAGGGACAATTTGGGTAGGGTTTTGGACCCAAATTCTGGAACAGGGTGGCAATATCGACAATATATACCTAGATTATGCCAAAGCTTTCGACAGCGTACCCCATGAAAGGCTGAAAATTAAATTGGAAGGGTACGGGAGTCGGGGAAGTGTCCTAGCACGGATCGGAGACTTTCTGCATGATTGTAAGCACTGTGTGGTGATTAATGGTACGAAATCGTCATGTGTACACGTGACAAGCGGGGTACCACAAGGCAGTGTATTAGGCCCGATTTTTTTTTTCATAAATGACATGCCAGAAGCTATACACTCCTCCATACAAATGTTTACCGACGATGCCAAGTTATTTAGGGAAATTAAGAACCAAACAGACTATGAAGATCTGCAGAAAGATCTCTGAGCTTCAAGAATGGTCGAAGAAATGGCTGCTAAGATTCATGTCACGAAGTGTAAGAGGATGCACCTAGGACGTACCAATGGTAAAGAGGTGTATCATACAGTATGTCCCAACGGAACGAAGAAACTGCATTAATAGAAACTGAATGTGAAAAGGACCTGGGTGTGTATGTTGACAATGAACTGAAGTTCTCGGGCAATTGTGAGAAGGTGAATCAAGAAAATAAATTATTAGGTCTTATAAGAAGGTCGTAACGATCTCCAAGAGTGAGGTGCTTCCCCGCTTGGAGTACTGTCACCCCGCCTGGTCCCCGAGATATGCTAGGGACTGTCAGTTGATTAAAAATGTCCAAAGGAGGGCCACCAGACTGGTGCCTGCACTTAGGCACCTCAGCTATCCAGACAGATTAGAGCGCCTGCAACTGCTTAGCTTATACTACAGACGGGCAAGGGTCTAATAGAGGTGTATAAACATCTCAAATGACACTTCTCAGTCGAGCGTCCATACCTGGAGCTGGCACAAGGGGTCACCGCTCAAGGTTAAAGAAGCCGCAAGTCCAGAAAAATGAGGGCGAACTTTTTCGGAATGAGAGTTGTGAGCTCTTGAAACAACCTGCCAGAGTGTGTTGTGACGGCGCCTAGTATGAACTGCTTCAATACCAGATTTGACCAGCACTGGAGCAGGTTCAGATACATTCAGGAGCCAGTACATGCCCAGCACTTGCCAACAGTGAGTAACAGAGACGTGACCAACTGCCCAAGCGGCTACCGGTAATTTATTCATTAACATGACGCAGTAAAACTCGTCCAGCGTTAAGTTAATTTTCTTCATGGATCTACAGTAATGTGTCACTCAATGGTAGTTCTAAAATCAGATATGAGGCCACCGCAGTAGTAAGGGCACAAGTGACATTTTTTTTTTAAATAGAGAAAAGGGCGACTTTCGTGAATCACCCACCTTTACATGGGGGGCCTACCTGCCTTGCTGGTTGTAATTTTTTGGTCATTACGAAGCCTTTTTTGAAACATTACTCTTCCACATGTGAGGCCTGTACGGATGTTTACGGCCCCGTGACAGCCCAGCCTTGGGTTCAATTCGCCTCACTTTCACTCACAACAGGTGTTGGTTCATCCACATACGACACACTTTGTGACAGAGGAAACCTTGTTGAAACTTGTTGTGATGGTAACTCACTTTCGGGCGTGGTGGCGCTAGCGCCTTTACTAAATCCCGGGACTGGAAGCCCAACTAAAGCTTGCACATGTAAAGGTTTAATGGTGTCACCACTGCCATATGTTTTTTATTAATAAATAGACACATGTAGTATAGTTGGCCGCTTCCAGGCTGAACCCTTCTAACAATTCTTAATTTTCACATGACGTCACATACTCCCATAATGTAATGCGTCTATACCTACAAGATGGTGGACTGCGCAAGGGATTATGGGAGTTGTGACGTCAATGCAAACTAAAAATTGCTGAACCTGACCTTCAAGCTGTCCCTTCAGAACGGTTCATTTTTGTTCAGCAGATAAATCTTTCATATCGTGTACCACGGTTTTAAATAAGTCCCAAAGGATGTCCACTTTGTAGGGCAGCCCGAAAGAGATGATAACATGTAATTGTGGCGTCATCCGCAAACATTTGTATGGAGAAATGTACAGCGTCAAAATATCATTTATGAAGCAAACAAACAACAGCAGTCTCAATACACTGCCCTGTGGTACCCCGCTTGTGACGGGTACACATGATGATTTCGTGCCATTAATCACCACACACTGCTTGCGGTCCTGTAGAAAGTCTTCGATCCACGCTAGGACATTTCCCCGAATTCCGTGCCCATCCAGGTTAATTTTTAGCCTTTCATGGGCTACACTGCCAAAAGCCTTGGCAAAATCTAGGTATATATTGTCGATATTGCCACCCTGTTCCAGAATATGGGTCCAAATATCCAGTACAGTGAGTAATTGTGTTGAGCAGGAGCGCCTCGGCATAAAACCGTGTTGGCAATCCTTTTACAAGGTTGTTTCGTAGTAGATGTTCCATCCTGGCATCTCTTATAATGCTCTCAAGCACTTTACATGCTATGCTGGTCAGGCTCACCGGTCTATAGTTGTTCGTGGAGTGAGGATCGCCCTTCTTGAAGATAGGACTCACATAAGCCACTTTCCAATCACTGGGGACCATTTGTTCATCCAGGCATTTACAGAACAGGATCTTCAGGGGCTCGGCAAGCTCGTTGCACAGCTCTCTTAGCACTTTAGGATGCACCATGTCAGGGCCGGGACTCTTATGGACCTTTAGCCTGAACAGTTTATTTCTAATACCCTCTTCTGTGAACACAATGTGGGTCAGTGTTGTGTCGAACCGTCTGTCCTCAAACGCAGGAAGGTTAGTTGCATCCTCTCTTGTGAACACTGAAGAAGAGAAGCTGTTCAATGCCTCAGATTTATCCTGGTCAGAATTTGCGTAACAACCATCTTCAAGCCTCAGGTCTGATACTCCTACTCGCGTTTTCAATTTTGACTTTGCGTAGCGGAAACGCGCCTTTGGGTTTGACTTGACCTCGCTTGCAACCAGCCTCTGGAACTCCTTTTCAGCCCTTCTACACTCTATCTTTGCTTGGTTTCTGGCTCTTGCATACATCCTCCTGTCTTGCTCATCGTTTGACCCAACCCACGTCTTGAATTTCTGGGTTTTCTTCTTAATTTTGTCGACCGCCGCATGGTTCATGTGTAGAGATCCCCTCGTATTCTTAGAAGCACTGGGTTTGGTCTTGGGTATATATTTATCGATCAAATGGGTCATTTTACTAGTTATGATATTCAGCGTAGTGTCTGCGTTCTTGTACCTTAATAAGTCAGGCCAGTTAATACCCCTCATCTCTTCCCTCATCCCATTGTAATTTCCCTTGTAATATTTGCACCTTGGCCTGGCCTTATCTTGAACTAGGTAACAGTTAAAGCTGAATGACAACACTGTATGGTGACTGGTGCCAACTGGGGCAAGGTGTTCCAGTTTGGCCACCATACCCTCCTCGTTTGTTATGATGAGGTCAAGTGGCTTGGGTGTTTGCTCCCCTCTGTAATGTGTCGGGTCTCTCACATGTTGGAACAGAAAATTATCTCTGAGTTTCTACAAAAAGAGTAGCAGGGTTATTCAAGTCATTCGGGGTGGACTCGTTTCTCCAGTCGATGTCGCCATAGTTAAAGTCCCCCATGATAAGGAGGTGGCTAGGGTTGAGCATCGCCGCATTGTTTATTAAGGTTCTTAAGTTCCTTTGATTTAGTGGGCCACAGTTTGGGGATCTGTAGATACACCCGACGATAAGTAAGTCCCCTCCCTTTAATTTAATTTTACACCACTTGGACTCTTCAAAAACATCCTCTCCCTGTACCCTCGCCTGGCTGGCTCTAAGGTCTTGCCTAGCGTAGATAACCACACCCCTCTTGCAAGTTTCTTGAGATAGGTTCGTAAATGAGTCATATCCAGCAATACTGAACTCACATTCCTCTGGGTCGATTCTCCTGTTCTTGTACAACAGTTCTACAACTCCTACAATATCTGGTTGGTGTACTCTTAGTAGTGTTTCAAACTCCTCTCTCTTATCAAGGAACGTGTCAGTATTAGTGTACATGACATTCAAGCCAGAATTTGTTCTCGGTAACGTCTCTGCTCTTAGTAATAAATCCGCTCCCCCCACATTCTCAGAAGCTGCAGCATTTGCTAAGTACACTGTATTTTGCAGGGTGTGGTTAGAAATGTCATTGTTTGCAAGGGAAAAGCCATAGAAGAAAAGTGTCGTAGAAATTGTCTGAACTATTGATTACAAATATAAAATTCTCGAGATTCGTTTGGTGGCACCAAATGCAATAATATCAATGAAATTGAAATGTTTCATTGGCAATAAAAAAAAAAAATATTAAAAAAAAGGGTAGTATACTACTCCCACCCTCACCTTTGCCCTCCCTTTTGGGGCTTAAAAAAGTTATAAATGTTATAAAAATGCAAGCATTATCTTTTCAGTAATGAAATGGATCATTTTGACATGAACATTGTACTACATTAAAGGACAGATAATGTAATCTTACACAAAGTTAATGTCATACCCTTGGAGCAAAATTTTTAAACATTACAAGAATTATTTTAATCTTCCCATTATCAACATCCAACAAACTTGTTTTCCAAAGTAGCCATCTCACTTATAATATCAATAAATCGACATCAATTCCCGTGGTCCATAGGTCACTGGTTCGAATCCGGTTCGAATGATCATTTTGTGGAATCAAGTCTCAAGAGACTAAAAACTTGCTCTCAAAAATTATTAACACAGTTCTTTGTCGTATTATATTCCACCGCGGTAATATAACAAGAGTTAGTACTGTACGTGCTTTAAGACTGAAAATGCGAACCTTCCCTTCCGTAGCTTCGATTTCCTTTACCAATCTTTCCATGTCCGCAGCCAATGTGCGGGGATAAGTAAACTGATTTATATCATTACCCCCTAGTAGCAGATAAGTAATGTCAGCCTTATAATTCAATACAGCCTGGTACTGCTCGGTTGTTCAGATGATAAAAATTCTACCCCCCCCCCCTAACACGCAAATTATGGACGCATATTAACGGGACTATTTTGAAGAACCACGGGACGTGGATCCGGGCAAAGACTATAAACAATGTATGATCCTTGGATCCGAAACGTAGCTTTGTCCAAAAATAATCACCTTAGCCTGTTGCTCGTGAGAAATGTCTGCTATGGAATTCTTAAAGCTTTTCCGGCCTTCACGGGTTCATCACTTTGTTTGGAGCCGATGTTTTTTTTTATATCTAACCGACATTAACTACCAAACAAAACAAAACAGAAAGGCGACCTTTCCCGTTTCCTAAACAGAAAATAAAGGCAAACAGATACAATGAACACGTACCGAATATGAAGCAAATATAATAACACGGAAACAGGAAGAATGTAAAGGACAACGAGGGTGACTTTACGATGGGAGTCAGCAGTTTGACGATCAAAATATTCAAAAACTCACCAAATATTATTTAATTGCACTATGACAGCCTACGGAATTTGCAAATATACAAGGAGGACCATACTACTAATATCCAGTTCGACGAACCATTTTGTGGAATCTAATTTCTATAAATACATGAAACAAATTACACAAACACGTACCTGGTCACTGATGTTATCCAAACCCCTAAGTTTTCAAGGCTATTATCCTCAACAGTTGAAATAACGGACTGACGAGGAACATATGGATCACGATATAAATAATCTGCACTATTTTACTCCCAGATGAATTTTTTCAGAGTAATTATTGTAGTTAATGAAGGTGGCGGCAGTAGGGAGTGTCAAGTGGTGGTCACGAGATTGAGCGGACTGTTTGGTGTCTGAGCAAATTGACTCGTGAACCGGTGTTGCCAGACAAAAAATTAAGAAAATCTGAAAAACTTAATACAAAAATATCTGTAGAAATCCGTAGTCACTACAAATTATCTGTAGAAAAAATATGTAAATTTCGATGTTATTTTAAATGTAAGAAGTGTGGTCTTTTTTATCAATTTAAGCAAAGCTGAACAAAAACGAAGTAATTTAAGCGTAAGTAAAATAAAATTAAGGATATTTCGTTTTACTTTCTTCTTGTGCAGTAGGAGATAACAAAAAAAATCACTTACACATAGTATACAAACAAAACAAATAATTGTGAAATAAGAATTTTCTTGTTTATATAATGCTAATATTTATTAATTAAATTTGTATTGCAGAGACCTACTCAAACTCGTAGATCTAATATCGTATTAACAACAAAGACTATTTATTTATACTGTAGATACCATAAAACTTTATCTTGCGCTTGTGAGACCTAACTTGGATTGCGCAGTTCAGTTCTGATCACCGTACTACAGTCTACAGAATGAATAGAGAATTCCTAGAAAGAATTCAGAGGAGAATGACAAGACTAATCCCGGGCATTAGGAACATTGAGTACAGAGACAGGTTAAAGCATCGTAATTCGCACTCCGTCGAGAGATGTAAAGTGAGGGGCGATATGATCGAGGTGTATAAATGGAAGTCAAGGCTAAACAAAGGTGATATAACAAAGGTACTCAAACTATCCAACCAGGAGCGAACTCACAGCAATGGTTTTAAATTAGACAAATTTAGATTTAGGCGCGAGATAGGTAAACATTGGTTTGGAAATAGAGTAGTGGATGAATGGAACAAGTTACCAAACATCATCATTAACTCGATTACGCTGGATAGCTTCAAACTTAGGTTGGAGGGATATATGAGAGATAGGGGTTGGGTGTAGACAGGACTGCCCAGTGTGGGCCAATAGGCCCGCTGCAGTTTCCTCCATTCTTATGTTATTAGTAGCAGAAGCAGTACAGTGGTAGTAGCAGTAGTGCGTCATTAAATATGAATCACTGTTAAGTTAACACTTATGTGAAGTGACTATCACTGTCCTCTTCAGGGGAAAGGCTTCATGGAGACATACTGGTTAATTGGGAAACACGGTATTGTGGGCGACCGTCAGCCACTGCAGGAGAAGCAGGAAGAGATGGATGTTATGGCCGTCAACCCCCACAGCGAGAAGGTGAGTAGTACACGACCTTACACCCATTACTGATGAGTGTAAACTTTGTCTAGCTAACATATCTGACATAGACCAACCAAATGATGTTGTCCCTTTCTCTCTCTCTCGCTCTAATCTAATTTACAGCATAAATATATATATATATATATATATATATATATATATATATATATATATATATATATATATATATATATATATATATATATATATATATACTATACCGTACATGTCACCGATAATTGTGTGGCTTATCCTTAAATGGAAATAATTGCAAATTAAAGTTTATGAAACTTAAAAGTTTTAATTATTTTCACATTAACAGGTACGACAAGCCCAGGAAACAGACGTCACTCTCAGCGGATGCTCAGAATTTTTCGCAAAGTTCAGGTCTATCTGCTAGACGGCGGCGACGCAAGGCGGTCTCTCACCACCATCACCGTGATAACATTGGAACCTCTGGTAAACAACAAGTAAACAATGTTACACGACATCGCCTTTCTCTGTATTGAACAAAAACTGTATATTATGATAACAAGAGTAAAGATTCACTGATATTGATATTCAGTAATTTAAAAAGTCCAACGATTATCCTAACTCTCCCTAAAAAATTATGTCCTTCCTTATACTATATTTCATTAGCTCTACTGTACAGTAAAAAGTTGGTCATTCTGTGACATCGCTACTGTCTTCCTTCACTTCACCACTGTCATCCTTCACTACACCACTGCCATCCTTCACTACACCACTGCCATCCTTCACTACACCACTGTCTTCCTTCACTTCACCACTGTCATCCTTCACTACACCACTGTCATCCTTCACTACACCACTGTCTTCCTTCACTTCACCACTGTCATCCTTCACTACACCACTGCCATCCTTCACTACACCACTGTCATCCTTCACTACACCACTGTCATCCTTCACTACACCACTGTCATCCTTCACTACACCACTGTCTTCCTTCACTACACCACTGTCATCCTTCACTACACCACTGTCTTCCTTCACTTCACCACTGTCATCCTTCACTACACCAGTCTTCCTTCACTACACCAGTCTTCCTTCACTACACCACTACCTTTCTTCCCACTACCCAGTCTTCCTTCACTACACCTGCCATCCTTCACTACCAGTCTTTCTTCACTACACCAGTCTTCCTTCACTACACCACTACCTTTCTTCACTACACCAGTCTTCCTTCACTACACCACTGCCATCCTTCACTACACCAGTCTTCCTTCACTACACCACTGCCATCCTTCACTACACCAGTCTTCCTTCACTACACCACTACCTTTCTTCACTACACCAGTCTTCCTTCACTACACCACTACCTTTCTTCACTACACCACTGTCTTCTTTCACTTCTACATATCTTCACATCATCAATATCTTTCTTCACTGCGCCTCTTGTCTTCCTTTGCTGCCTTCCAATGTATTGTCGTGCTCCTATAGGATACCAGGTCCCTTATTGCACCATTATAAACCAACATGATTCCTTAATGACATGGAGACATCAAAGGAGTTTTATCCCTTAATAACACTTTGCCCTTTTTGATTTCTCTCAATTATATTTTATTTTTATAACAGTTTGTCTTTGGTAGTACCCATAGGTTTATCTATGGGCGATCTCCAGTGAGTTGCACCTGATATATCACCACCCGTCAATTCTGTCCAAAGTGTTTGATTCCGTCTCAGAGATTGCCTTTATGATCTGCGATATCTCTTACCCCTTAACATCCCTTGCCGACCTCACTCTCAGACTATAAACAGGAGCGTGTCAAAGGAGGAGGGCCAGCCGATACGCACCCCCTCTTATAAATTCTATAATACTAATTAAGGTCAGTTTTCTCAAAGTTAAGAACTTACAGGCTAGAGACATGATCACTGCAGCCTCACTACCAAAAGTTTTCATATTATGTCATATCAATAAAAATCTAAAGTTTAGATTCTTATACAGTAAAATTAGTTTAAAACCATTGCTTAGAAACTTTTAAGGATGAGTGTGTGTTTTTCTCGCAGTTACAATATATCTTCATATTGGCAATTTAAATGATGGCTAGTAACAAAGCTATCCTGCTTGGTGATTGACGATAAATGGTTATTGTTTAGAGTAATAATCCTCCTAACTTTTATGCTGAAAAAATTTGGTGCACTTACTAAGATAGTCAAAGATTAGTATGATGACATTCCTACAAATGCATAGTTATAGTCTGAAATGCTCTTTCAAAAACGGGAGAAGGCACAGCTGATAATGATCGGTGGGATGTGTCATATTTGGATAGTCTTGGTGTCGCACGTAATGGCCGATTTAGCCAGTTATTCATCCAGACAATTCTTGGGCTTTGTCTGTTGTCAAAGAATCTGTATCTGCCACATATTACTGCATGTGCACAGGGATATAATTAATTGATATTCTTGATTATGATAAGATTTTACATATGAGTACCATCGGACACCCAAGGACATGATTGTTTGCAAATTTACTCCTGTTCGTGGTTTAATATTACATATGACATGTATTCAGACCTGAAATTTCACTATATATTTTGTTATTAAAGTATTTTGTTTTTCAGATGTTAAGATAAAAAACACAGAAAGCGAGTGTGGATCTCACCCTTCAGGTTCTTAGTTAAATACTCGAGAAATCACCACACGCTTCACTTCTGTTTACCCACAATCCATGTGGTCCTACCTCTTGTATTTCTTTCCCCCTTCCCAAACTTTGCGTTAAAATCACCCAATTTAATCAGACATTCGTTAAACTTCACAGTGTCTTTTATCTTTTAACCTTTCCTAAAACTTTTTAAAACGTAATATGTTGGTGCATAAACCCATATTATTACCAATTCCATGGGTTCAGCACTAAACTTGACTAACAGAATTCTATCTGAAACTACCCAATATCCCTTTACACTACTACTTCTCAACTCCTGGTTTGCAAGAATACCAACACCTCTCTTCTGCTTTTCACCACCTGAATGTGTGGAGTAAAATTCTTCACCACTGATGGTATTCACACCTGTTCATCTTACTTCACTTAATCCCAAAATATTTCACTCTAACCTTTCATTTTCCTACAAACATTTACAAACTTCCCGCCCTCATTATAATGTCCTCACATTCCATGTTCTTATTTAGATTTTGGGGTTGTTAATTGTTAAGCTTTTTGTAGTTGTGTTTCATATCCAAGACTTTGTTTTGCTCGGACAGTACATGCTCGGTGGCACACTGTCTGCAAATACGGGATGTAAAGCGGTTTGGTCTTAATGGTGACTATGTTCATGGGCAAGAGTTCATGAGAATGAATGCCCCAAACCTTTCCATATAATAAGACAACTTAATACAGTATTAAAAAGAATTGGGATTGAGCTATGGGGGTTTGCGGTCGCTCATACCTCACTGGTAAAGGACCAGCCCATCACCATAATCCACTAAATAGGAATAATTGCCTAATAGTGATAACTTGCGTGTATTTTCACATTTTGGGAAGACTTCTGACTAGGCATATAAGATCATGGTGATCATCATAGAAATGAAGTTTCATAGAAGACCAACTAGCTTAATCCAACCTAATCGACTGTTACCTAACTTACCCTAACCTACTGAAGATATAATTTACTTACTTTTCTTTTACTTTTATCCTCTTCACCACTGATCGGCTCGTTAGCCGCTTGGGCGCTCGGTCATGGCTATCTACAATAATGATGGTAAACGGATGGTAAACGATGTCTTAAATGAAGAGAACAAATTTTACTATGTACAAATTTTTCATTAAGCTTCAGCAATGAAAATGAAAGGTTATCCGTATTTGACGAAAACGTCACTTGCTTTTTAAAACTTAATCAGTGTATTTTAAGTGGATAATTTCATAATATGTCCTCAAAGGCATCTGTTTTTCCATCATTTTGTCACTTATATAACTTAGTTACATTAAGTCATAGCCTTTTGAATTATGGATGTGAATGAGTCTTTTAAATCTAGAACTAAATACTTTCAATTTTCTATTAAGAAAATCAAAATTACAGTATCAACATCACATCAATCTCTCTATCCAGTTTATACAAAAATATTATCAGTCAACCAATATGATTATTGTCTCATCCTATTATAGAGATAATTAATCCACTCAACTTCATTCCTCTCTTTGAACATATGACTTAAGAGGCTCTACATTTCCCATGGCCCTTCTACAAGAAATGTGTCATATCAGTTGTAGACAATCCACACTGTGGCTCGGGGAACAAAAGTGAGTCCCATCTTCTGGGCAACTACTTCCTACCTGGGTGCAGCTGTACAGTACATCAGTTTACAAATGAGACTCTCCGTCCTATTCTCAACTACAGTAGTTCAGCATCCCACATGTCTTCCTCAATGACCAGTGGATTATATATGAATATCTGACATGGAAAATTCCATTTTATTGCTGTGGGGAACAAAAGAGTAAGTTTGTCCCCTTCCCATCTGTTGGCGAGGTTAGAAATCGGCAGGAACTGAAGTGACTCACATATGAACTTTTTCCATTACGACTCCAGGGGATTTGAAGTTCATGAACTAATGAAAAAATTCTGACTCCAGACCCTGAACCTCACGAAATCCTAGTCAAACAGATTCAAATGTGATGATTCGACCCTGATCCATTTAAGTGAAAAGTAAAGTTCACAGCAGAACCCATGCTAAACATTTTCGCATGCAAAGTTATTTTGAATTGTATATATGAATCCCGACCTCAAAATTTCCTCAGCCTAGGACTTTCACTTTCCTCAATAAGTATCCCCAAGAGAAACATTTATTTGAACCAATATCTCAGAGCAGCTACGTTGGTCAAGACTGTATCGGCCAAGGAGACTCAAGGATACATTTGTCAAGATGAATGATACATGACATTGGTCAAAGAGATTTAAGATTGTTATTGTATACAGTACTGTACATGATTTTTCAAATATTGAATTTTGTCTTCTCTCCCGTTCCTAATTTCGGTCAATTTAAAGTATCACACCGGTCTTTATTTGTAAATCAAAAATAGGTTTTTCCTGTGGTTTTTGATAAGTTTCAAACGAATTTTATATCCATTTCCTCCGGAAATCATTTTTTTTAGATACCCCCCAACAATAACGGAAAAAAATGGGATTTCTTTCTTTTTAGAATAAATCAAAGATAAGATACTAACCAACGAACAAAACCTAACCTAACCTAACCCCCATTCTTCATGCCCCCACATCTTACCTTAATCTGTAAAACTATTGTGACACCGCCAAATATGCCGTTCTTCACGCAGTGTACAGTACAATGATTATTACACTTTGAACAAAGTACTATATTCGGCAAAACACCGTGTTTTCTAAAAAAAAAAAAAAACGAAATTGCCTCACTATTTTTCTGGTGTAACTCTGCAATTGGCACAAAATAATCATTCTCACAAAGTCGGCACAGCTCTTCCAACTCAAATATCCACTTCCGACCCACCCACTCATTGTTCACTGGCTAAAACAAACAAATCTTACCCAATAAAAAATAATCCGATCGCAATAGCCAATAAGAAACTCCCACCTCACCCCTGCACATACGCTGTTGACGTGTGGGGTTATGAGATATTGGTTCACACTCAGGATGGGATGGAGAAAGGAAACTCACAATGTGCTCACTGTATACATATTGTATTGGATGTACAATGCAGCTTGTTGCTGGGTAGGCAGCATGGTAACAAGCGTTGAGTAGAGAGAGCTGGTTGGTGAGGGTGCTCAGAGTGAGGACACGCGGCTTGGGAGCTGCCAGGCTGGCGCGGAGGAGGTGGTGTTGCTTGCTGGTGGCACTGGGTAGAAAAGAGGCTGGTCACAGCGGTGTCAGGCCTTATAAGGCGGGGGTAGGCGTGGGTAGATAGTTGACCCCCGCTCCGTGGGCGGCGCTGGAGGCGTAGGCTGGGGAATTCGAGAAGGTTCGGTGCTTGTAGGGGAGGAATCCACTACAGACGCTTAAGAAGCGAGCACGGAAGTCTGGAGCGATGCGGAGCGGGTGTCAGACCTCCTCCGCCAGATGTAAACAAGACATGGGCGACATTTGTGAATGAGCGAAAGTAATGATCTTGAAAAAAATAATATCTCGGTTATCCTTAATTTCCGGTGGAAATATCATAGAAGAAAAATGTCTTAGAATTGTCTAAACAATAAGAAACACATATTAATAACAGCGAAAGAAAGACCGGTGCAAAACTTTAAATTCACCCTAATTTCAAATGAAATGAACGTAAAAAATATAATCTAAATATAGGAATAGTACTGAAATTAAATATAGATAGAAATAGACCACTAAACAGTCTCTCTTGCCTCCTTGTTTAATAGTTGGCCTTTTTTACAATACTTCTAGTACTTCTAAAAGGTGTTGCAGTAGTATTCCTTTGTTTACGTGTTTCTGTAGCTTAGCATTAGCGAACATCCATGATTGAAAATAAAATGAATTTTGTATTTCTATTTTCAATAATAGTATACGTTAGGAGATACAATATTTTATTTTACATTTTGCATCTCCCTTCAATAAAATCCTTCATGTAGTTTGATGAAACTAAATATTTTATTGATATTTTATTACTCAGGATGAATGATTTTATTAGATTGTTACGTTTGTTGTATTTGTGAGTTAGGCCTCTTCACATGAGCATTTTTTTTTTTTGTCACACGAGAAAATATACCCCCGTCTGGTGTGCAAAAGACCATGCCTTCACACTGCCTTTTTCTTCTGTCGTACATGATTCAGCTCCATGTGTTCATGATGGAGAATTCCACAATACAGGTCACTTTTGCTTTTCCACAGTCAGGAGTTCTGTATCTTCCAGTACCTGGTCTACCAAGATATTTTCTCGGAACATTATATATATATATATATATATATATATATATATATATATATATATATATATATATATATATATATATATATATATATATAATGAAAAAGAAAAAAAGAGACACTTCCAGAAGTATTCACTCAACTAGAGCAGAAACAACTATTGCATGACAAAACAAACACTTGACTGAAATCCTCATGAAGAATTCTAAACGTTGGGTGTATTTTATGGTCACATTTTAGCGGAGCATACAAGTGTTCATTTTTTTTTTACATGCCCATGTGAAATGGTCCCATTGAACTCCATTGATTTTTAAGTCGAATGACAGATGTCATATGACAAGAAAATGTTCGTGTGAAAAAGGCGTTTGAGGTAAAAAAATATATATAATTTAATATGTAGTGAACTAGTGACTATTGGGCCCTACACTTCAGGGTGTTGATGCTTGTGGTTACAGAGTCCCTTGGGTAGTTTATTTAGGTAAAAATGGGGTTGTAGTCCCTTATTTTCTGCACATGACTGTATTTTCACTTTGTCCACTGTGATATTTTCTTTTGATAGGTGTGATTCCAAAGAACACATCACTGTCGTCAATGAGTTGGGCTTTACAATTCCTCCTGCATGTTTCAGACAGCTGTGAGGCTTTCAGTTACATCCACAAAAGGATGGAGCACAACCCCAAGTTCTACATTAATAACTTACTCAAGGGACTCGAAACACAAACATCAAGGGTGTTTATAAACACCTTGTATATAATAGACATACTGTATCTGCATTATGGTAAAATTTATCACGACTTATTACTGCCATCAATGTGTCACATATAATGCTTTAGTCTTATACTCATCACTTCATACAGATTTGGTCCCAGCATCATGCCACGGAGATTGTCTTTTTTTATTTTGCATTTAAGTAATGTAATCATCTCTGTATATATCCTGTATAATGACGGTGCTGGAACTCTCTCCTCGCTTTACACATATATCTGGCATACCCTGTATAAGCATTACTGTACAACATGTAAGCACCGTGGCACTGTGTATGGACGAATATCCAGGAAGCAGATTCGACTTTCCTTGTCCATAACTTTTTTAAAAATCTTTAGAACAAGTTCCTACACATAGTTCGCTATTTTTTGGCGATATCATCTTCACATTTATTTTAAATACTTGACTCAATTTTTATTTTAGTTTATCACTTAACTTTAGATATATCTAAAACATTCTGGGTACATTTCATTCTATTTTTAATACTGTATTGCAATCCCTATAGCCTTATATATATTTTTCTTCTTAAAATTTTCAAGAAGAATTCAGCAAAGACTGATTTTAAAATAGTATTGTAACTCTCAGTTCTGTTAATAGGTAAAGATCTACCATTGATATAGGTGTTTAAAAAAACGTTTAATTTATGGTTCAACTAACTTGCCTCACACTGACTCATTCAGTGTGAGGCAAGTTACTAATTTGTACAGAATCAACCTTTACTGTGTGCACTACCTAGTTTATGGTAGACAGTTTGTCACTTCAAACATATACATACAGATATGCGCATCATTGTAATCTTATATCTTTAGTTGTTTCTGGAACTTTTTCTCTCTTGTATATATTCACTCTGTATGTAAAAAAAGAAGACAGGAATAAATACAAATTAGAAATAAACTTCACTTAAAAGAAAATCTGTCCTTGTCTTAATGACTGTTTTATCTTTACAATACAGGTTCATAAATTTTCTATAGGCCAGTTCAAATATGTTTATTTGGGTTCGATAATTGAATTACATTATTAAATGAATATAATCCATAATGTTATTGACTGGAAATGATCTTTCATAAGGTAAGAAGAATGAAGTAAAAATAAAGAAAATTATTGACTTTTTACCATTATGATAGTACCAGGAGCTGCTCTCCCCTCTCCCCCCAGCCCTGCCACATATCATAATGGAGAAGAAATGGTACACGGATTAATCCAGTCCGACTTAACCAGCACTCCAAGAGGTAATATAACCTCTATTGGTGCTCCGTCAAAAAAACATTCTAAAAATTTACCAAAACCCTAAAAAATTAAATGTATACAGTATACTTTATACTATATTAAAAGAATTAATAACTGTTAAAAAAAATAATAACAATTGAACACTCCAGGGCATTTACCTTTTCCATATGATTGCCGGACCCTTCGTGGGTGAAGAGAGGCAGTGCACTTTGGCTAGTCTGACATGCTTAACATTAAAGTAAAAATATGTACAGTACAGGGGGTTCCCGGGTTATAAACGGGTTCCGTTCCTGAGGACTTTCTTAAGTTGGATTTGTACGCAAGTCGGAGCACAAGCTATGTGCAAATCGTACTTACAGAATTATTTTTTTAAATCCCACTATATCATAGGCTAAGTCCTTATATACAACTAAAATCACTTAATTTAAGACAAACTAAGAAATAGAATGACAAAATACAGTAAATGAAAGTAAAAAAATAAGTCATCAGGGAAATAAAATAAACAGTAGTGTCTCCATTAGCCGGAATCCCTCAAACCCGAAACTCTCCAATAACCGGAATTTAAATTTTCTCGGAAAGTTGTTCCCAAAGCCGGAATTTTTTGGAAAATTCCGGCTTTGGGAACGATTTTCAGAGGGGCACTTTTTCCGGAAAATTCTGAGAAAATTTTCCCGATACCTAGAAAATTCTGGGGATGGGGGAGTTTTTATCTTGTTTGAGAGATGAAAATCAGGTGCATGTTCTGGAAATTCCGCAAAAATTTTTCCTGTGATGTACCCGGAAAATTCCAGGGGTGGGGGATATTTTATTGGGTTCAAGAGACGATGTAATGGGCAATTTCTGGAACTCCCAAGAATATTTTTTCGTTACCCAGAAAATTCCGAGGATGGGGGATTTTTTCCAGCTTTGAGAGAGTCGTCTCATTACCCGGAAATCTTTCATTCACGGAAGTGCTCCGTACCAATTGTTCCGGCTAACGAAGATATCACTATAAATTTAAAGTTTAACCCCATTCGTATCAGTGGTTGTTTGTAAGCTGGACGTTCATAAGTCGAGAACCTCCTGTACTGTATTACATCAAACTTAATTACACTACAGGGAAAAGTTACTTACATTAAACTTAAATTTAATCACTTAAATTAGGTACTGTAGAGTAGTCTCTATTTAATTACTCAAATCACTGCCGGATGCCATCACATTACCTGGCAGTTTAGGTGACACAAAAAGATCAATCAGAGACTGCTGTTGGACCACGTGGCCGGTTATAACTCTACATATGCTCCAGTAAATCAGGTTGACTCCAACTTAGTGGCAAATCAGACTTAAATAAGTCTAACTTAAGGGAATTTTACTGTATTCCACAAATATAGAGTCATAGAAGGACTTGAGAAACAAATTAGTGGAATTCAATATCATCATGGTTGATCATATCATACATTCAGATAGGTTATCAATATGTTCCATGAATTCATTTAATAAGATTGTCGTATTTAAGTTTATATATCACTGTCATACTTTTAAGAAGTTCCATGTCAAACCAGTTCAAGTGTGTAAAAAAAAAAATTGTCTAAGTTAAAGGTTCAGAAGAGCCCTGGCCCTGAGAGCATGCATGCCAGTGTGTTAAGAGTTATACAATGAGTTTGCCTATCCCCTTAAAATCTTGTTCTGCAGATGCATAGATGAGCAAAAGGTCCCCAGTGACAGGAAAATGGCTATGTGAGTTCTCCTATATTCAAACTAAAGAGATAAGATGCCATAATGGAACATCTACTATGAAACAATCTTGTGAAGGAAGGCCAACATGATTTTATGCCGGGATGCTCCTGCTTGATGTAATTACTTATGGTGCTGGATGTTAGGACTCAGATCCTGGAGCATGGTGGTAATATTGAAAATACTGTACGTATACTTTATGCAGTATACAGCTCCTCCCCAACTTACGACCACCTGCGCTTACGACCTGCCTCAGTCTTACCAAAAATTTTGTCAAATTACGCATTTTCAAGTCCCAACATCAGTACACAGACAAAATTTTCGTTTGTAATTCACTTTAAAATGGCTGGCAAGCTTAAAAGTGAGAGTTTTGTGGTGCTGAGAAGAAAAAGAGACACCCATTTTAGATTTTCTATGTATTATTTAAGCATTTTCAACTTACGCCCTGGATTTGGGTCCCTAACCCTGTCGTAAGTCGGGGAGGAGCTGTATCTGGACTTTGCCAAGGCTTATGACAGCATATCTCATGAAAGGCTGAAATTTAAAATGCCAGGGTATGGAATTCAGGGGAGTGCCCTAATGTGGATCAGAGACTTCTTCGTGACTGCAAGCAGTTTGTGTGGTGATTAATGACATGAAATAATCATGTGTACCCGTGACAAGCAGGGCACCACGGGGCAGTATACTGGGCCCGATGTTGTTTTTTTATTTGTTTCATAAATGACATGCCAGAAGCTATACACCCCTCCATACAAATGTTTGTGGAAGATGTCAAGTTATTCAGGGAAATTAAAAACCAAACAGACTGGGAAGAACCATAGAATGATCTCTGTCAGCTTCAGGGGTGATTGAAGGAATGGTTGCATCACATACCCCAATAGGATGAAGAAACAGCATTAACAGAGACCAAATGTGAGAAGGACCCGGGTGTGCGTGATGACAACGAATTGTAGTTCTTGGACCATTGTGAGAAGAAGATGAATCAAGCAACTTAGCTAGTAGGTCTTATAATAAGGGTGTTCAGAAAGCTAGATGGTCCATTACTCGTAAGACTCTTCAAGAGTGAGGTGCTTCCTCATCCCATCTGGCCTCCAAGATGTGCTAGAGACTGAGAGTCAATTGAAAATGTTCAGAGAAGGACATCTAAATTACCCAGAGAGATTAGATTGCCTGCGGTTGCCTATCTTATACCATAGGCAGGCAACGGGTGAGTTAATTGAAGTTTATAATCATCTCAAAGGCCACTACTCAGTCGAGTGTTCATACACGAGAGTGGTGGTCGCCTAGCGCATTAGATTAAAGAAGCCATAAGTTCAGAAAACAGTCAGGGCAAAATTTTTTGGAGTGAGAGTTGTAAACTCTTGAAACAATCTACCACAGAGCATTGTGACAGCATGGAGTGTGAACTCATTCAAGACCAGACTTGACCATCACTATTGCAGATACATTCTGAGACCAGTACATGTCCAGTACTTGCCAACAGTGCATGACTGCTCAAGTGGTTAATGATAATGATTAATGTAATGATAACTTATACTCTTGTGTAATTATTGGTACCTTGTATTGGTTGTAAGCAAAGACATAGCTGTCAGCCACAGCATTGTTTGTTCAACCTTTTCCAACTAGATTAACGACTATTAATGTGCAGAACTCAATATTTGTATACTGACCTAGCCAATCCAGTTGATTCATTCCTTATTGGCACAAGCAGTACTAAGATTTTCTGAACTTTCAGGTGATTAAAAACTTTGGTCTTTAAACTTTCAATACATATCATTCTCAGACAAATGTACTCCCTTATCTAAAAATTAGATGAAACCAAAAAACTTATACAGTATAAGGATAAGAAATACCAGTTTAACAGATTTATTTACTTTCCTTGTACAAAAACTTTTTACATCAATATAATCTTAATACTACAGTCACAAAAACCTGGCTGACATCTGGTGTCAACAGAGCCCTTCAAGTAGTCTGTTTAATAACTTAATTATATATCATATATCTTTGTCTATCAGGCACTAATCAAAGACCATATTATATTATATTATATTATATATATATATATATATATATATATATATATATATATATATATATATATATATATATATATATATATATATATATATATATATATATATATATATATATATATATACATATATATATATATATATATACATATAACATATGAAGCCACCGCCACAGTAAGGGCAGAGCACAAGTGCCACAGCGCCCGAAAGCGAGTTACCACCACAACAAGCTTCAACAAGGTTTCCTGTCACAAAGTGTGTCAAATGTGGATGAACCAACATCTGTTGTGAGTGAAAGTGAGGCGAGTTGAACCCAAGGCTGGGCTGTCACGAGGCCGTAAACGTCCGAACAGGCCTCACATGTGGAAGAGTAATGTTGCAAAAAAGGCTACGTAATGAAGGCAGGGCATACACCAGTCATATGACCAAAAAATTACTACCAACAAGGCAGGTAGGCCCCCCCCATGTGCAGATGGGTGTTTCACGAGTCGCCTTTTACTCTATTTTTAAAAAATTTAACTTGTGCCCTTACTATTGTGGTGGCCTCAATTATATATATATATATATATATATATATATATATATATATATATATATATATATATATATATATATATATATATATATATATATATATATATATATATATATATATATATATATATATATACTGTACCTGTATTAGCTGAACAAGCAGCCAATGTTGATTATTCTGTTATTTACCACAACTTGTCCCTATGGTATTAGAGACTACTAGTGTACTCTCTTGATCTTTATCTCATGTAATCGCCAAAAAATTCTAATTCTCATTACTATGTTGTAAGAAGCAGGAATACTCATTAATTTTATGTATTCCATACATTCAGGTTGTTAGCATTTCCTTTAACAATTACATACAGTATTCATAACAAAAGCTCACTTGTGTCTATATTTTTACTTTTGTATACTGTTTCCTGCATCCAGTGCATAATGATGCATACTACTATACTTTGGCTCTTGGTTGCACTCCATCATATTTACTCATGCTGAAGATTAATAAAATATATCCTAAAATAAAGTACATAGCTACTGGTAGTATGCACACACAGCAATTATTCATATAATGAATATATATATATATATATATATATATATATATATATATATATATATATATATATATATATATATATATATATATATATATATATATATATATATATATATATATATATATATATATATATATATATATATATATATATATATATATATATATATATATATATATATATATATATACTAGCCACTTCTGTTAGCACCAGCAGTCTCAGCTAGCCTGTTCAACGGGCCATGCGCTGAACAGGCTTTGTGTAGCTATAACAGAGTTAGACTGCTTTTAGTATCCAGTGGCCCAGCGAGCCATGCCTCGGTCACAGTCAGGGGAATGGGTTCAATTAAGGTTGAGGTGTTGATTATGTAGAAGTTCATGTTTATTGGCTAATGAAATATATATATATATATATATATATATATATATATATATATATATATATATATATATATATATATATATATATATATATATATATATATATATATATATATATATAATAAAAATACAGATCTAACAGTGTAAACTGTATATACAGTACCTAAGAATTTGCAGACTTTGTTGTCCAAATACTGTAACTGTGTATTCAGGCTACAAAACATCCATTTATAATAATTGTAAGTTATTTATACAGATCCTTAAGAGATAAATTTACTCAGATTTTATTCTTTTTATGATATGGAAGCTATGAAAAAGAAGAGTTAGTGATATCATCAGACAGCACAGAGGACGATTTAGTACAGTGCAATACTTCACAACAGCCACAATGAAGTTAGAGTTGCTTATCTCTGTAACAAACTAATATTTTTTTTATCTAATGTAATCTTAAACTTCAGCTGTTTAGATACTGAATAAGACATCTGGTATTTATAAATATTACCTCTACTATACATAATACAAAAAGAAAACAATACTGGATATCAACTTAAAACTAATGGTATGCAGAGGAGAGAATTATAAAAGGACAATAAAATTACAATTTTAATCCAAAGTAAACATTAAGCTACGCTTTCACTAACTGACAAGGGTCACTGTCACAGTGGCGAAAAAGCCCAATATTTATACTCTTAAATTGATGTGAAAAACAAAATCAGATCTTATTTTAGGGACTTTAATTACACCTGTTGATCCCTTCAAGAAAATTCAAGTTTTCAATAAAATTTTTCATTAGAGTTCCATAAAATCAGTATACTGTATGATCCACTTGAAATAGGAAGAAATTTTCCATATAAATGAGCTTCATTTTACACTCCCAACACTTCCAAACAGACACAGGTTGTTCATTTCATCTAAATATTTCAGAGAATCTTAAAATTAATAAAAAAAAATGATGAAAATAAAGTCAAATACAGTACAATAGATAATAGCCAAATTGGTTAAATAACTTGATTATATAACATTAAGTCCATGAGACAGGGAAAGTAGTGCAGAGAAAACAAACTTTGAGTCTCTTCTTTACTGCAAGTGAGCACCAGTGGCATTCTTGTCATTTTTTTCTTCAGATTAATAGATATGAAATATTCAGTCCTCAAGCAAAATATAATACTACTGTATCATTCTAGCAGTTTTGTTTTAGAAATTTTTGATAATAAGATGATACAGTAGTCTATTTATTAGCTCAGAAATATTTAACAATTCTATTTCCTGGTTTACATAGTGCTTTTAGAGGTCTGTCTGCATGATGTTAGGAGAGGTCTCGATTCACAGATGCTCAGTGAGGCGTTCACTCCATCTCCTCCTGAATGGCCGTAGAGCAACCATTATAGGCACTAAGATACCCAGAGCAGCTAAGGCAGCAGCCTGGGTGTTGATGACGATGGCCTCATTCTCCATCCGTGAGTATAATATTTCGTTGGTCTGGGGGTCCCTGTGTGTCATGGCAATGCAAGGGTTAATAATGTAGCCCCAACATGCTCTAGCAGAAGTTATTATTTCACTTGACACTGATGAACCCATGCACCCACTAGTTTAAGACAGACATAATAAATAACATTTGCAGGAAGTCTGAAACAGAATCATACAAATAAAAGTATTCACAAGAAACATTAGTCATGAGTAAACTGGACCTCACTTCCACAGACAGTGGTAACAGATTTTCTAAGAAATATTGTTGTCTTCAAGCACTGCTACAGATACAAAATGAGGCAATTCTTATTTATTAGTACTACAATACCATTCATCTTATTCCGAGGTTATTTTACAAAAGCTTAAGTGCGAGAAACTAATAGACTCAAGAGATTACTGTACTGTACAAGGAATGATGTTTCTCACAGTAGGGATATGATTAATCATGAATTTTTACTCGAAAGATGTTACACAATTCTGAATAGAATCTTGGCAACTAGAACCTTCTCAAAATGTTTGAGATTATCTGTTTAATATGATATGCCTCATTAAAAGCTTATTACCTGAGTTGGAAGAATTGAAAAAAAAATAATTCTGATGATTACAGCATGTTTAGTATTAATTTTTATAACTGATAAATATTATACAGTACCAGTATAAATATTGAGATGCGAATGACATTCACAGCGAATTATGAACATCATCAAATATCCTTTTTAAGTTTAGTTTTCAAGATTTCTTTATCTAGTGTGTCAATAAAATGGCTTTCACGAGTTATCATTAGCCAATGCATGTTTCACTGTACACTATATTATCTAGACAAAATTGCTCTTACTTCATGCTGGGAATGAGATAAAATGTTGCAAGAATCTATGTAGTGCTAACACTGTAGTCAACAGTCTAACCATATCCGAGTCACTCAATTTTTTTGTTATGCACAAAATATTTAAAATATATAAGACAAGGATTGATCCTGAAATCCCTTTTTGTAATCAGTGCCAAGTGAATGGTCATGTAATTGTTATAAATGTGCTACAGCAATTATATCCACCCTATTGTTTCATGACCATAGTTATATAATGGTTGGCCTTGGTGCCCGAGGATGGCCGGCCCTAGGGTCACCTAGACGTGAATTTGTTTAAGATGTAGAAGCTGTTGCCACAACAACAACCACACCCAAAGTTATTGAGTTGCATGACCCATTGTCAAGGAATAATCCAAGAAAGCCAGACAGGTCGCCAACTGCACTGGAACACCATCCGCAAATCGATTAACATCAAAGTCTCCAATTACTGCTGGGTAGACAGAGGCAAAGGGCATAAAGAAATTTACCCGTAGTTTTACCTTGTCCGGGAATCGATCCCGGATCCACTCGCTTGCGAGACAAGTATGCTGACCATTACACCACAGGTTGCCATTGACCAATCTACATCAGTAGCTTATCCTTCCAATTCTAGATGAAAGGGGTTTTGAAGGAAATGCCTGGTGTCATTCAAATCAGGCTCTGCCACTATGGTCAAGACATTATGGGTTAGACACATTAAACCGAGTGGGGTCATAACTATTACAGGACAATTTGCTTTGGCCTCATTATAGAAAGCAGCCAATGGGTAAAATTATATGCTGACTGGTGGTTACCAGTTAGAATATTTATAACAAAATAGGCTTACTGTAATAAAGGAGAATCCACAGTGAACTGTGCAATTGATATAATATACACTGACCATAAGCAGATTACACCTAATACACTGCAAGATGCACACCACCACTGGCTATGGAAGTAAGTTATAGAATGCAATAACATATTTATTAGGATCTTTTGGTTAACATCAGCAGGCACAATAGATGTAGAAACTATCTGAAAACAAGCTGGCTATTAGTGTTTTTAATGAATATGCATCTTCAAAAAGAAAATATAGATAGATAAATGTTAATCAGCATGCAGAAGTAGTTGTATGTCTGTATCTTCTAAATCTGTATATTTAAAGTGATTCAGTTCTTGTACAGTATTCTACCCATTTTATTTCATCTGGTTACAAGATGGTACAGTCTGACTTTTAACATTTTTCTATGAATATTGTGTGATTCTACTTAGCTAAGTCATAAGTGCTGTGTCTCTGGTCATCTAAAGCTTGTCGTCTCTATATCAACCCTTCATTCTCTTGTCAGGTTAAGGCATTCAAAATGAATACAGTACTGTTGTACCTTTTTAGCCTTGTTGTTGTTATATTTTAACAAAGCATTTACTAAATACAACTAAAATAATGAATATATGCAGTAAAACAGTGATACTGTAAATATACTCAGTTCATTGGCAAAAAACCAAGCTTAAGTGAGGCAACAAGTATTGGTCAACATACAGAAAGTGGGGAAGAATGTTTAAATAGAGATATTTTCAACAAGCTGTTATTCGCAAGGAAAAAGATTTCAGAAGTAGCACATCCATCAAATAATACTGCCAGGCAACAAGTGTAGTAAAGGGTAAATGCAAAATGCAAGCATGGGGCTTTGAAGCACAGGATAGGAATATATATTTTGCTGGATGGCTGTACAGAATGACAGACAGTTCTAGTAATAATCTCTCTCTCTCTCATTTTCTCTCTGCATACAAAATTCCCATGCTGTAAAAAGAATAATACTTTCATAATAATACTTAAGATGGCAGAGAAGATATAATATCTTTCATTAAAATATTAAAATCCATATTCAACTGTATGGTTCTTGTACCATATTACAAAATTTTGTCTGCATAAAACAGATTGAAATCACGCAAGTTCCTTAAGACTTTCAGCATTCAGTTTTTGGAAAATGAATATAATAATAAGAGCTTTAAATAATGATAGGGTATATACAGTACTGTCAATTTCTAAAAAGATGTTCATTACTTACAAAAAGAGTTGCTCTCTCAAGCTATATACAGTATACTTACTTGGCATGCATATGATGTAGTATACAGTATTTATACAAATCCATACATGCGGACATTATTTTAAGTGTGTGCAGATCCTAACACCCACTACCTTGCTACTCTCTACTTCTTTATTTGTACTCTTTCAGCTTTCTTCAACTTGAACCTCACTGTGCAAGTTAACCAATATAGATGCAGTATCTTTCTATAAGTAATGAAATACAGTACAGTATTGAATCTACTGATGTTAAATTTGTTATTTCACTTACATTATTATTGACATTATAGACTGCTTTAACAATTATCTCTCAAACTTTCTTTAAAAAAAAAAATTCTGATGACATACTGCATATACCATTTTCACAAAGTCACTCTGTGTCTGCTGTAACAGAAATGTTGTACTTGAAAAGATTAATGCTTTTAAATGTTTTAAATTATTTATTTAGCAACATTCTATACAAAAATTTCTGCTGTTCAGCAGAGTGATCCGTGCAATTTTCTCCAACTACACATCATACACAACCATTTACACTGATACACATACTGATTATCTACATGTGTATATAACAACATAAATTGAATCACCTGATGATTTCACACCCCAGCTTATTTCATCATTATATTAACTACCCTAACACTAATCTAACCTAATCTAACTCAATCTAACCTGACATCACCTAAATTAACTAAACCTGACTTAACCAAACCTATGGCACCCTACCCTAACCTGTCCCAACATAAAGCTACCCCTAATCTAACCTAACCCCCCAGGTAGCATTAGGATGGTTAATCAATCATCGGGTGAAATAAGCCAGGGTGTTTAATCATCGGGTGATCCCCAAAATTCATTCAACTTAACAAATACAGTATTCCCAACAAGCAAACATTCATATCATACATTTTTCCTCACTAATCTGTTTGGGTTGTTTCTAACAAAAAGAAAAAAAAATGCAACTCAACATAAGAATTGTTAAACAATATACGGTTGAGTGGGTATACATGTAAACATGCTTAAATATATGGTGCTGAATATTATTGCATATTTGAATCTGTCATGGAAACTTATTTGTAATAAAATTTTTAACTTTGCTCTATTAATGCAACATTTTACTAACTGTTAGTTAGATGCAATACAATATTACTTGAATATGGTAAATAGCATTTCTTATGGAAATACACATTTTAAGAAATAAAAACTTTAATAAGAATAATTTTTAACAACTCATCATTATACACAGCTTAACACAATGGATTAAATAAGATGTTTGTTTTATTATGTAGCTGAATAAGTTATACAAAGCACTGCATAATTACTTAATGAATATCATACACAGTTACCAAGGCACAGACTTGTAGACTGGCAGACATATCCACAGAATCAGAATTACTTTTTAAAGAAAAAAGATGTTTTCAACCAAATGAGTAAGATTTATTTACTCTACAGTTTATATAAAAATAACTTCAAATGGCACAGATCTACAAACAACATAACAAGTGCTATACATTACAAGAAGCTGTACATACCAAGTGCTGTTCTAACTCAAGTCATAGTTGCAAAGTTCCAGTAAACAATTTCTGTATACTTTCAATGAATAAGGATCATTAATAAATGAACCGTACTGTTAAATGAAAATCATATAACTCCTGGCTATCACAGAGAATGTAAGTGTAAATAATGATCACATCCCAATCTCTTGTCACTGTAACAGATCCTTTTTTCCATTCAAGTATAAAGAAGTGCACAGTACAGTACTGAGTCATAGTTTATTCATGTTCTCTATAGTAATAAGTCTTCTGAGTCATAACATAGTGAGAGTTGGAGGGTGGATCAATAATAGCCACAGGATGGGTACTGCGGGCATATCTAGAAGAGTACAGTAGAAATCCCATCAGTATGGCCAACCCAGCTAGACTTGCTGCCTGAGCGTTGATCACCCAGGCCTCCTCCACCCTCTGAGAATAGCCAGTACTGCAATGGGGGAAGGAAATATGATGACCTAACGAATTTTAAGAATTATTATCCTTTAATATTGTACTGCCGCTGCCTCTTGTACGTCAAACTGAAAAATACATAAACGGAACAAAAAAATGGATGCACAAAAAAAAATAATAATAAAAATACAATACTGTAACTACAATATGTGGAAATTACCATTAAAATTTATGAAGTACAGTACAGTATTAGTGATAACGGCTCCACTTGTTATCCATGTTCAGGTTGTTTAATGTATCTAGTCCTTGAAATGCTCACAGACTTTAGGATTAGTAAATATAGTTCATCAACACTTAAGCATTCAGTTTTGGATTGGCATACATATGCTGACACAATGTGTGTGTGTGTGTGTGTGTAATCTTGCCCGCATGCTTATGTACACTCACTAAAAATTTATTCAGCACCCTTGGCTCTGATACATGGTACCCATGTCTCTCTCTCTGTACACACATAGAGAGAAAGAGAGACAGGGGTAACAACCACACCACGTAATCATGGCTTCTGTACCAGTGATCGTTGCGGGGGTGTATCAGAGCCAAGGGTGCTGAATAATTTTTTAGTGGGTGTACTGTACAGTGTACATGCATGTGTATAATAAATGTGGGTGTATTTTTTCATGTGACTACACACACACACACAGTCACGGACGACAGTACTATGATAGGTATCAATCTGTCTCCATATAGACAATATAGTATACTGTATACCGGTACACTGTACAGCATATATATATATATATATAGAATACAGTACAGGTAGTCCTCATTTATCGCAATATTTGTTATTTCTTGCATTTTAATTTTTATGACCAAAATATTCAATTACCACATTTTTCATAGTTCTACAATGCCACCATAAGAAAATTTTTCAAATCATGCACACAAATTATGTCGAGTGAGCAGAATTTAACAAGAACCTTCTAGATGCACAGAGATGCAATTTCACTCTGCTGTACTGTACTATGTATCCCTATGCTATGGAACATGGTGTTCAGCTAGTTGACACATGGCCATGAAAGGGAGAACATGCACACCCCTCTAAATTACAGTACACTGAATAGTGTACAGGTATTTCACATATCAGTCCAATTACTGTACAACCAAAATTCCCAGTCAGAAACACATTCTCCAATTTAATATTTTCTTTGGCTAATGCCAGATGATTTTATTCAGCTCAGAGTGGACCCTATATACAATGGGTTAATACAGTACAGCAATGCACCATCTATTGTTTCCTGTGGGATAATTTGTGTCACATAAGAGTAGGCTCTCATATTTGGACACCTATTTAGACTGGAAAAACCTAGCAAAATTCAAATCGTCCAAATTTAAATTTTGCCTTATTTACCCTACTTTTTTGGCGAATTACTACCTGTAAAAAAGCAACATCCTAATAAACCAACGAAAATAACACAGATAAAGTTAATTAAAAACTAAAAACAACACAGAAAAAGTTTATTAAAAAAAATAATAATAATTTTGCCTTGTCAGCCAAACTATATTTTAAATGTTTCTTGCCAACTCTGTATTCCCTTTTTGCCTTTGGCGGTTCTGGGCGCTTAAGAGGGTTTCCATTCACACCAGGTTGACCCCCACCACCCACTGGTTCAACACTTGCCATATCAAGGGCGCGAATTGAGCATCTGAACACGAGATCACCAAGAGATAAAGTTATGGCTGTCTCAGTGTGTGGGCGGAAAAGAACTAATGGCGCTGCTAGCGATACAAACAACTAAGAACTACCGGTAACTGGCGGGCCGCTCAAACCCGTCGAAATTCGAGTTTCCGACGTCGAAATTTGAAATTGTGTAGTACGGTAGTTTTTTTGTGTCCAAATAAAAAATGTCGAATTAAAAACTCGCAAAATTTGAGAACTATTGTATTGAAATTCTGCACAATGCAAAGATTTTCAGGAATGAAATCCTTGCAATAAATAAGGACTATATAGTGCTGCATACATATACTATATACCGTACAGTACCAGTATATATGTGTATATACATGTGTAATTCAAAACATTTATTCCTTTAACTGTATTCATATAATTATGGTAACAAAATCACACAAAAAACAGGTCATGCAGACAGGTAAAACTTAACACTTACCAGTTATTTTCATATTTACTCAGTGATGCATTAAAGGAAATAAAACATCTCTGATAAGATTTGTTTACTATAAATCTCAAAATCATTATTGATACTCTGCAAAAGGAAATATCCTACTGTTGGTTCTGTCAATAAAAAGTTCTACACCCACTGATGCTTCCCATTTTCATGGACTATCATCAGTGTCCCACTAGATTTACTGTGGTGTTTGGTAGACATTTGCAATATAAGAAGCACAAGAATTGCCAGACCCCCGAGAGCCACTGCTTGTGTATTTATTACGATCGCTTCACTTGATAATGATATGTATCCAAACCTGCATCAGAAACATATATGTACTATAAATAATGGTGTAGGACTGTAGGTGATCATTCATTCAATAAAATATGATGAAAAATTTTCTTTTGTATTCTACATTATTAAATCTGGTATTGCATAAATAGCCTAATTCAATACAGTATTGTAAAATTTATGTTCAAGAATACAGGTGTTGACCGTTATACGATTGGGTTAAGGACTTCAAAAAGCAATCATAAGGTTTTCATTTGTATATGAATATCAATAAGTTATGTGGAAAAAATAAGTTCTGATCCTAAGACCCTGAAGAGCCAGAGTTCGTACTAACAGCGGTTATTTTTCAACTTGTAGTTTCGGGTAGACATACAGTACAGTACGTAATTTTCTTCGCATTTTTTATTATTTTTTACTTTGTTACGTGTACACACAATCCTTTATATATAATGTGCAAAAAAAAACAAAAATTATTATTAGGACAAAACATAAAGGGAATAAGCATTTCAAGTGGGCGGGTGTTATCACTGAGCGAAGTTGACATTCCTTTTTTTTTACACTGTCACATGCACACACAATCTTTCATACAAAATGTGAAAAAAAAATATATAAAACAATTAATATAAGGTCAAAAACATAAAGGGAGTAATCATTTCTTATGTGTGCGGGATTTATCACACGGCGGGGGTACCGGTAGTCATATGTAATTTTCTAAAAAAAATTTTTTTACTCTGCTACATGCACACACAATCATTCACACAGAATGTGCAAAAATAACAAATCAAAAAATTATCAAAAGGTCAAAACCATATAGGGAATAAACATTTGTTACGGGGAGGGTGGAGATGTGTGGGAGATTTCTCAGCTGTTTGCGGTCTCATGTCCCACGTGGAGAACTACAGTATACTGCCAAATGGCAACACAGTATTTTTTCTTTTCTTTTATTTATTATTACTATTTTTATTTATTCCTAACATTTACTGGTACAGTATATATTATTTTATGTACAAAGAGTAGCTTCTTCCACATGCAAATCATCCTCTGGGTGAAGTGACACAGTTCAACTGCTCAACCTGGCAGTCACCGGGGATGGGCAGTGCCTCCCACACATCTGCGTGGGTCACACGTGTTATGCCATTCTGGGATTGCATCAACATATCTCAGAATATTAGGAGTTACTGCACACCACCTTTTTATAGCAGTGACAATGCAAGAATAGCATTCGGGTAGCGACATCATAAATCTGATCTTTGCCATCGCATAGTGGTACTGTACAGTATTTGGTTATCATTTTTAAACATTGTAAATTGATTGATCATATATTCAACTGTATAACGGTCAACACCTGTACTGTCTGAATATTACAGTTTATACTTATTGTATTCATATTACAGTACTAGAAATTAAGAAAAATAATTTATAGCTTAAGTACTAAAAAATAGGAACTATGACTTCATTTTCTCCATCTAATTTTCAATGTAAAAAAAAAAAAATTTGCTTGGAACATAGAATTTATTTTTTTATGGGTAAGTTTTTAATCTAACTGAATGCCATTGTTGGTTATCCAATGACGGCAAGATGCTAGCCCAAAATAAAGTATGTTCTGTTGAGTGTTGCTGACACCATGTGTGGCTGGACGATGGGCCCAGCCAAGCATGCAGTAACATGGTGGTGGATCAATGAATTGGAAAGAGTAATAGAAGCGATAAAGAAGAATTTACACTGACACCAGGTAATCATGGCTGACCAAAAAAAGTGTGGAAAATATCTGTAAAATGGTAGTGGTGATGATGTCAGAGGATGCACCAGGAAATGCTATAAAACAAGCCGAGCACTGGACAGTACTGTAGTTAAAGCCTACAGCTACTGCCACACAGTATAGCTGTATGCTGTAATACATTAGCAGGGGCAGATCCAGGGGGTTCATGGTGTCCAGACCCCCTTTTCATCAGAAAATTCCATTACTCTTTCTTTAATGCCGTATGGTACTCAGGCATTTTAGTATACTGCAGTAAATAGTGATTACTATTGACCTCAGAATATCTCCTAACATGGGGAGGGTAAGTAAAAAGTAGTACAGCACAGAAGAATATGGGCACCATTTTCTCTCTCCCTTGAGATCATAGCGTCAGTCTTCACATGCCCAGTATTCAACAGGGTTATCCAGGTTCAGCATGTAAAATTTAGTTGTGAGGAAACCAGGAACATAAGAAAACTGTATATTTTCACCTCTTCTATGTTGCACAACTGAGCAATAGGCCCCAAGCCAAACCTGCATGAACTCTACCACAGTGTCAGGTGTTGTTAGGTATCACCACTAACCCAGTGGGAAAATACTAACTGGCTTGTGATGCAAATGTAAACTCTCTTGGACCATGAAAAATACCCTTTTTTTTTCTACCACTAATATCTAGTGCCTGTACTGTAAGGGAACTACCGGTGGTCCATCCAGATGGAAGTGTCCAAAATATATGAAGAGGAAACAATGAGCTCCTGAAAATAAAATAACCAAGAGGATATCCACTCAATGCAGCCAGATGACTGGAACTGAGTGTCATTGGTCCTGTTACCCATATTTCAAGCAATGGCAACAAGTCATAGAGCGCTTATATATTGTACTAACACAGTGGGTGAGGACTCTTAGCTTTCAGTCTAACTGGTAATTTGATACCTGAAAAACCTCCAACATTTACTTTTGGTGATATTTTTTTATTTTTTTCCTAGAATTTAGTCTCAGTCATACACATCAGGGGTCCTGGGCTATCAAGCCTACAGATGTGTTGGTACACAAGAGTTACCTATCTTAGTGCTGATTTATAAATGGACTTAATTTAGATATGGATGGTAGGACTGGAAGGGTGATCAAGAAGGTGGAAGGATGATGTGAGATAGGTACTTGATAGGAAGAAAATGGAAATTCAGGAAGCAGCTGTGTGAATGTAGGATCAGACACGTGAAACATTTTCTGAAGATGGCCAGGTTACTGATGAGTGATGCTGGCATATATGAAGCAACAAGAATAATCATCACCAATATTTTATGATTACTATATTCTCGATGCTTGTATGGATTTGCTATGATTACCTGTTGACAGCTCTCCCATTGTATTGGTTTTGAACACCAGAGGTAAATGACAATTTAGAATACTTGGAGCATTCATATTGTGATGCTGTAGGTGAACTTTGCCAAGAATGTTTGCATTAATCAAGACAAAAGTTAAGAGTTTCATAAGGTTATCAAATGCTGGCCTGTTTCTAACCATAAGTAATGCCAACTAGTAATTTTCCAGCATTATTACCATGTGGAAAAGTATGGATGCAAAGCTGAAACTTAATCAATTGAAAGAAGGGCACCAACAGGAGTGGAACTTGTGGCTTAATTTGACTGAACACAAGATACCTCACCAGGCACAGAGACTGGAAGGACTGATAGATTGAGAGCTCTTTCTCGGTTCAGCAGGTAGTGGTGCATGGCCATTATAAGGTGGAGGAGGGCCTTGTTATGGAAGGGAAGCATCGTAGCAAAACACATCTTGTAATCTAGTTCAGCAATTAAAGAAAAGGAATATTGAGACAATCTATTGTTTCTCTTTGTTGCTTCTGATTCTGGCCACCTTGTGCCATGTGGGAGAAGGTATGCAAGAGTGAGAAAAAAATGTGTTAGTGTGATTGTCATTAAATCTTTATCTGAAATATCAAAATACACAGTAAAGTCATTACATATACTGGAATAGGTCAAATATATTAGCTTCTGACATCCAAGGTATATTTACTGCAAGTTTTTACCACAGTGAAATACATTTGTTTTTGTAATCTGCATGTGAGGGAAGAACTGATTCTCAGCAAGTTTACTAAATACAGTGCGGTGTATAGTATACGTGTACAGTATACCTCTCAGTGGATTCAGCCTTGCACAAACATGTAGGTTGGATGCCTTCAAGACAAGGGTAAATTTTGACTAACCTTAGAGCAAAGAAGGCCTTCTCAGTATATCCTGTAACGGCAGTGGCAATAGCAAGCATAAATGTAATGATCCCAAAGGTAGCATGGATGGGGACCAGACCAGCACGGAACCTGGCTGTTCCCTGCTCACAGCAGAGTAGAAGCCAGAAGCTGAAGAATCCAACCACCAGCTGCAACCATGAGTATACTGTATTAAATATTCAGTCAATCAGTAGATTTAGTTTTTTGAAACTGTACTAATACTGTACTACAGGTTGACAACCTTTTATCCGAAATTCTGAAAACCGAAAAGCTCTGAAAACCGAAAGTTTTTTATATATATATACAGTCAACCCTCACATTACGCGGTCCCGCATTCCGCGTTTCACCGTTAATGCGGTGCCCTGCCGGAACCTAACATGCTCACATTCCGCGGTGCGTGTACCTCATTACGCGGAGAGCGGCTGGCAAGCCGCGCCATTTTTGGATCCAAACCTCCCGCCATCCGCCATGTTGTGTAAGAGGCGCGAAAATGGTGCGCACAAGGTCGCCCAGTCATCAAAACATTACCAGTTCTTCACCCGCCACCCACTACAGCCGGCCCAAGTCAGTGATAGTGATAATTATAGTGAGGATATGGACTTATATGAACTTTGGGGGGTTTGACAAAGAGGCCCTGCAAGCCTCTGTGGTGGATAGTGATACAATTGATACAAGTGATACAGGTGAGGGCCAATAATCTGCCCTCTGCCTCGGAACCAACCGCCCATCCCCGTGTGCCCAGCCATCTTTTCTACTAATGTAAGTGTTAAAAAACCTAATATTATTGATATTTCTCTTAATTATTAATTGTGTGTGCATGCCATCATAAAGTTAAGATAATATTTTTACTACAACATAGTTGTGTGTCGTCAAAAAGTGGAGTTTGGGGGTCGGCCTGGACTCTATTTCAATTAATCCCATATGTTATGTTATTCACTTTACGCGTTCCTCACTTTCCGCGGTACCCTCCGGGTTACATTAACCGCGTAAAGTGAGGGTTAACTGTGTATATATATATATATATATATATATATATATATATATATATATATATATATATATATATATATATATATATATATATATATATATATATATATATATATATATATATATATATATATATATATATATATATATATATATATATATATATAACAGGGATTAGCCCACCCAGGCATAGATCACTGACCCACATCGGGGTCTGGGGGGCGAAAATGTAATAGTAATACTAATTATAATAATAATAATTATTCATAGTAAATAACAATTTTAATTAAAAAATACACCAAAATAAAATAATAATGATAACAATAATAATAATAATAATAATAATAAAATATAATAAAATTTATATTAATAATAATAATAATAATAATAATAATAATAATAATAATAATAATAACAATAATAATAAATACAAGAATGAAAAAAGATAAAAAGTGAGAAACACGACCTAGACCTATGAATTATTATTATTATTATTATTATTATTATTATTATTATTATTATTATTATTATTATATTTTCGCCCCCCAGGCCCCAATGTGGATCAGTGACTTGTGCCCGGGTAGGCAAATACACTTAAAAAAAAATAAAAAAAATTCTGAAAACCGAAAAATTCCGAAATCCAAATGCCTCTGGACCCAAGGATTTCGGATAAGGGATTGTCAACCTGTACTGTGTTAGTAAAAAAAAAATACTAAAATGCAACTAGGAATGGATTGCATAACAAAACTAAAATGCATCTTTACTTGGAACATACGGCAGCATTAATATTAGTGACGTCACTTGACATACAGTACTGTACTTGTACATTCATTGAAACTTTGTTAAAATTCTGAAGAGTGATTTTGCTTGGACTGAGCAATTAGCATATCCTGCAGTGCATAAGCATATTAAGAAAACTGTCTATAACAAACATTTCTGAAAACATTCTTAAGTCAATATTACCACAGCAAACATCAAAATAGCCACCACCTTGGCACCCTCACATTTTATACCGTTCTATGTGTGTTTGTTGGTATGTGTCAGCAAAGCCTGGAATATATAAGAGGATTTTAAGCACATTTACATTCATTTTACAGAAAAATATTAACATGCTTAAAGCAATTTTATCTTGGTGCATATAAACACTCTTGGAGTTTTCATATGCAAATTTGCCTATGAATTAAAAAGTTACAGTAAAATAATTTTTTTTGCCGTATGAATGCTAGACACGCAAAAGGTAAATTTTCAACGTCGCGCGACCTGGTAACTATGTAGACTGCACTCCAAGGTCACCACACCAGGCTCCCTTTTGTGTTTAAAGGACCCAGGATATAATGTTGACCTACACTTCCTAATGCTTGCACTGATTTCTTGTGCATCAGAGTCATTTAATTTATTCATAACAGTGTTGTGAGAGTTTTGAACCATGCCTCGTGTTGTTGGCGAGAGTGAAAGGGTGGGAAAATGTAAAGTGTGCAAGGAGATTGCACCATGTGGTGATAATGTGGTGCATCCTGATGCCTCTCCCAGTGTCCCTGGCCCTTCTAGCACAAGTGATAGTTTTTCTTGCCCTTCAACAAGTAGTCCTAGTGCTATGACTCAATGCAGTATGTTCAATTATCTTTTGCGCCTGGAGGGAAAAAAATTAATAATCTGTACTAGACGTGGGCGCGCTCATCAGAATGCAAAATTTACACTACTATTACCTACTGAAATATTAATTTTCTCATAAATTTTCTTCTAGAACTATTTTTTTATTAAATATGTACGCTTTATAATGGAATGATGTTCATATTGCAATCACATGAAATAAAGGAGGTACAGTATACTTGTACAGTAGAGTGATGTACAAACATTTTTATCGTGTAAACAAAAATTTTGTGTTCTACTAACGCTTACGTATAGAAATAATTATTTTATCATGATTGTTCATATAAAATTGTTTGTAGATAATTTATTTACAATGCTAATGCAATAATCTCACCTTTTTATCTCAAATAGCAAGTTTGCTATGACTCTTTAAGAACAATTATCTCTTGTGTGGTGCAGTCAAGTGCGGTGAGGTGAGAAACAGGCCAGATCTAGAGTGTCTCGCAGGAGAGCGCCTCCCCAAACCCAAGAGCTTTAACAATAATTAACAATCTTAATATGGTGAGCTATTTGCACAAAAAGTTGGCAGGTTTATACAGTATCTACATTCTTAAACAATAGAGAGAGAGAAATGCATCATGCTTTTCAAGATTGTGTTATTAAATGTGGGGCAACTGATCAAGACAATGGATTATTCATGACGTCAACATTGCTGTTTCTGAACCTTTACTCTACAAGAAAAGCTTTTATATACCATGCTACGTGGATTACATGCACTAGGAATGACTGATTACATGTACAGTACTACTAAATATAATTACAGTTGGCATAAACTACCCAATTGCTTGTAAGGAACAACGCCATCCACAGTCAAACTGAAATTTTGTAGAAGTTCAATCCAATTATAAAATTTGTTGAGTTGGAGAAGCTAACACCTCTAATGTTTCTCGATTATAGTAAATGGGGTCTAAAGAAAGCTTATTAACTTGAACTGCTACTTCCTCTGTGCTGGGCTGTACAGTACATCCCATTAGGCAATCTAGAGTCCGACTTTTTTTTCATCTCTAATTCACGATTACTGTGCAGTATTTTTTTTTGGGGGGGGCCTATATGTGGAAACACATTTAATTACATGTTTTATACCATACAAAGACTGTTTTAAAAGGCAGCCATGCAGTCTGGTACTTGATGTACTAGTTCTTGTTCAAACAATTTCTTGCTCTAAGTACAGTACAGTATAAACTGTTGTAGATGTAGCTGCGGAATATAAGACTCCTTTTCCATTTGCTGGGTACTGGAATTCTTTACAGTACAGTATATTATTCTAATAAGGGGTGAACAATATTACAGAACTATACTGAAAATAATAATTCAAAGAAGGGATTTTCCTTTAAAATGCAAGTAACGTACTGTATAGAAAGAAATTTAATTCTTTTGATGAAACCCAACTGTAAAGATGGATTATTTAACTAAAACAACAATATATGTACCGGTAATAAAACTATTTTATGGAACAAAGTGCGGCCAGAAGTAAAATTAAAACAAAGAGTTTCTTGTAATAGGATCCCAAGTTTTCATCTTACCAACTTATTCTTTATCTAAACCTTCGTTGGTTCTTTTAAATTGTATCTACAAAATATGGTGAGGATTGGCAGGACTGTTTAGATCAACAGTACAAAAAGATCGAAAAAGTGTATCAAAACTGCAGTAGGTAACCAGATGATGGCATGAAATAAGTTGATCTTGACCAGCGACCTATCCACATATTCTGTGTATTTATAATCTATACGTACATATTGCCTTTTTTCATTTTACTTTTAACCTCTTCGCCACTGATTGGCTCATTAGCCACTTAGGTGGTCGTTCACATCTTTGTTATGCATTGCTGACAAGTACATGTACTAAGAATGCACTGGCTCCTAAATGTATCTGAACCTGCTCCAGTGTTGGTCAAGTCTGGTCTTAAAAGAGCTCACACACAGTGCCATCACAACAAACTCTGGCAGATTGTTCCAAGAGTTCACAATTCTCACTCCAAAAAAGTTTGCCTTCACAGTTTTCTTGACTTATTGCTTCTTCAACCTTGAGCTGTGATCCCTTGTGGGGCTGACGTCCGCCAGCTCCAGGTATGGACACTCGATTGAGTAGTGCCCTCAGAGATGCTTATACATTTCAATTAGATCATCCCTTGCCCATCTGTAGTATAAGCTAGGCTTGCAGGTGCCGTAGTGCAAGCACCAGTCTGGTGACCCTCCTTTGGACATTTTCAATCAACTAACAATCTCTCGCATATCTCGAGGACCAGACGGAGTGACAAGTACTCCAGACAGGGAAGCACCTTATTCTTGAAGATCGTTACGGGGGACGGATCATCTAGATATCTGAACGACCTTCTTATAAGACCTACTAGTTTAGTTGCTTGATTCACCTTCTTCTCACAATGGCCTGATAACTTCAGTTCATTGTCAACATACACACCCAAGTCCTTTTCACATTCGGTCTCCATTAATGCAGTTTTTTGTCCCATTGGGTAATATGATATGCCTCCTTACTATTGGTACAACCTAGGTGCATCCTCTTACACTTCGTGACATTGAATCTTAGCAGCCATTTCTTCGATCACTCTTGAAGCTGGCAGAGACTTTACTGTAGCTCTTCACAGTCTGTTTTGTTCTTAATTTCCCTGAATAACTTGGCATTGTCTGCAAACATTTGTATGGAGGAGTGTACAGCTTCTGTCATGTCATTTATGAAACAAACACACAACAACAGACCCAGTACACTGCCATGACAATTTTGTGCATTAATCTCCACACTGCTTGTGATCATGAAGAAAGTCTACGATCCATGCTGGGACGCTTCTCCAAATCCCGTACCCTTCCAGTTTAATTCTCAGCCTTTCATGGGGTATGCTAATGAAAGCCTCTGTATATCTAGGTATATATTGTTGATATTACAGTACTGCATTGTTCCAGAATTTGAGTCAAAACATTCAGTACCTTGAGTAATTGTGTTAAACTGGAGTGTCCCGGCATAAAACTGTGTTGGCAGCCCTTTGCAAGGTTGTTTCATAGTAAATGTTCCATCACAACTTCTCTTATAATGCTCTTGAGTACTTTACACACTATGCTGGTCAGGTTTACTGGTCTATTAATTACTCGTGGAGTGACGATCGCAGGGGCGGATCCAGGAATCTCAAAACGGGGATGGGTCCAAGAAGTTGTGAGTGCAGGAACATAGCAAGTACAGCGGGCCCACCCAGCTGGGAGTTTTCTGGGGGGATGCTGTAAGCCCCTCCCCCAGAAAAATTTGAAATCTGGCCAATATCAGAGGCATTTCGAGGCAGTTTTGAAGCCATGTGCACTTGATAATAGGATATATTCTGAGGTCAATATTAATTACTTTCTCCTTTACAAAAACACCTGAGTACAATACTGCATTATAGAAAAGGATTGGAATTTTCTGATGAAAAGGGGAAGTCTGGACCCCCAGGACCCCCCTGATCGCCCTTGATGAATATTGGAATCACATAAGCTATTTTCCAGTCACTAGGGACCTTTAGCTCATTCAGGCACTTACAGAACAGGATCTTCAGGGGCTCAGCAAGCTCGTTGTACAACTTTCTTAGAACTCTGGGAAGCACCATGTCAGGGCCGGGACTCTTATGAACCTTTAGCTTTGACAATTTATTTCTTATACCCTCTTCTGAGAACACAGTGTGGGTCAGCGCTGCGTCAAACTGTCTATCCTCAAATGCAGGAGGATCGTTCGCATCCTCTTTTGTGAACACTGAGGAAAAAAAAATTGTTCAATGCCTCTGCCTTGTCCTGTTCAGAATCCACATAATTACCATCTTCAAGCTTCAGATCCAATATGCCAACTCGTGTTTTTAATTTTGACTTTGTGTAACGGTAAAATTCCTTTGGGTTTGACGTAACCTCGCTTGTAATCAGCCTCCGAAACTCTTTTTCAGCCCTTCTACGCTCTGACGTTGCTTGATTCCTGATCTGGCATATATCCCCCTGTCCTGCTCATTATTTGTCCTGAAACATGAGTTTGTTTCTTAACTTTATCAACTGCCACATGGTTCATGTGTAACGGTCTCCTTGTAATCCTGGAGGCACTAGGTTTGGTCTTGGTTATATATTTATCGATCATATGGTACACTTTACTGGTCATGATATTCAGCGTAGTGTCTGCTTTCTTATATCTTAAGTGACTCAGGCCAGTGAATACCTCTCATCTCCCTCATCCTGTCATAATTGCCCTTGTAATATTTGAACATAGTCCTGCTTTTGTCGTGAGCCAAGTAATAGTTAAATCTGAAGGACAGCATTATGTGGTCACTGGTGCCAACGGGGGCTAGGTGTTCCAGCTTGGCCACCATACCCTCAATTTTAGTCATGAGGTCCAGTGGTTTGGGTGTTCGCTCCCCTCTGTAGTGAGTCAGATCTTTAACATGTTGGAATAGAAAAATGCCCCTCAAGGTTTCTACAAAAATCGTGGGATTATTAAGGTACGCTGGCGGGGTTTCATTTTTCCAGTCGATGTCGCCGTAGTTAAAGCTCACCATGACAAGGTGGTGGCTAGAGTTGAGCGCCGTTGTGTTGTTAATTAAGGCTCTTAAGTTCCTTTGGTTTAATAAGCTACAGTTTGGGGATCTGTAGATACACTGGAGAATGAGTAAGTCTAGTAAGTCTCTCCCCTTTAGTTTAATTTCACATCACTTCGATTATCTAAAAACATCCTTCCCCTGTACCCTCACCTGGCTGGCTCTAAGGTCTTGCCTAGCATAGATAACCACACCCCTCTTGCAAGTTGCTTGAGAAAGGTTTGTAAATGAATAATATCCATCAATACTCAACTCGCATTCCTCTGGGTTGACTCTCCTGTTCTTGTAGTTCTACAACACCTCCTACAGTATATCGGGTTGAATAGGGTTTCAAACTCTGCTCTCTTATCAAGGAAAGTGTTAGTATTAGTGTACTTGATTTTCAAACCAGAATTAATTCTCCATTCTCTGCAGCTGCCTCGTTTACTGTATCCCTGGTGTTTTGTGGGGTGTGGTCAGAGATGACATTGTTTACATGGTGCTCACCTACTCCTAGGTGGGAGGTGGATTGGGTGGGGGGGTGTCCAGCTGTCCCCTGGTTCTGTACTAGTGGACTTGTCTCCACTACTTCCCCCTTGTTTATAACCAATCCATGTTCGTCCCCTCTCCTCCTCGAGTCCTCCCTCTTCTGCTTCAAGAACTTCAGGAGTTTTTTGTGTTGTTCCCTCTGCATTACCGTGCAATCTGGGTTCATGAATATACCCTGAAATGCTTCATTCCTTACGAAGTTTTTTGCCTGCCAAATAACTTACCATTTTTTATCCTCACTCACTAGTGTGATCCTGAGAGGGCAGGGCATGTCCTCCTGCTTTTCTCCTAGCCTCTGCACTTCATGAGGGGGAGCTGACAAGTTCAGAGCATCATCAAAAATATTCTGAAACTTCATCATATTGTGTGTTTTCCTACTTTCAGCTTCCTCTGACTGGCTCTCAGGGGGTCCAAATACTATTACTGTACTATATTGTTCCTGCGCTCGACATGTTCCCGTTGTTCCTCCTCTTCCACATCAGTAGGTCTAATAGTTGTCATCTCTTCAACACACTTCTGCAGAGTCCCTAGCCGCTGAAGGACCTGTTCGTATCCTGCATTACTCTCCGTCACCTTCTGTGACCCTGCTGCAACCTGAGCATAGCTCTTCTTAACTGCTTCCTCAGTCTTAGTGAGGATCTCTTTCCCAACTTGCTCTAGTTTGGCAACCAACAAGGATCCAGCAATAGCCTCATTAACTTTGGTTATCCAGTTAGGGCAATACCAGCAACAGTCTCCATGCTTTCCTGCATTCAGCATCATCCTAAGCTGTAAGTTCAGACCCACACAATCCTCCCATGAAGAAATTGCATGTCAACAACTTCCTGGTGATGCTGGGATTTTAACCTTTGATTCCCTACAACAATGCATGTCTTGTCACAAACTTCTTTCTTTTATGTATTTAGACCTGTGGGACACGCAGTAATCAGTGTACAGTACTGTGCTCCACATATACAGGTATTTGTAATCTATGCATCCTTAATGAAAATTACACAAGTAATCACACAAAAAGAAAAAATTCTACTTCACAATCAAATTCCAATTAAACTTTCACAATAATAGATGCCAAATGTATATCAATACTGGTAGCTTAATATTTTCATATCTATTCTACGCAACTGAGAGGGACTGTGAAGAAAAGGGTCAAAATTTTAAGAACATTCAGCATCACAATCATTACCCAATTAAAATTTTGAGATATAAACCATTGATACTGTACCGTACTATATGTAATTTCATACAAAGACCAAAGCGGCACACAACAATAATCAATCTTTTCCCCCAATCAAAACAAATTCTAATATCTGATAAATGTTAGAGTAATTTATGTAAACATTTATATGACTATTGGTTTAATTTCTTTTAGAGTGTGCCTCATCTTAGAGGTTGACTCCATGTTAAGTGGCAGTGTTGTGGAGGGGCCGAGGTGGGGGACCGTCTCACCGTGTGTGTTACCTGGAGAGCGAAGAGTCCGATGGTAACCACACCCAGCCAGGAGTGGAGGGAATACAAATTAGGAATAGGTGGATCATTAAGGTTGTGGGAGTCAAAAACAGTAATAGTTCCCACAACAATGCAGGGAACAGCCATCAGGTAGAGGAAGGTGTGGAGGATCTTGGCCGTGAGTTTGTTGCAGCACCGGAACAAACGGTAAACCAACATTGCTGTAAAAGAAGGTCATTAAGCTAAGTACAACTATGAAAATTATCATGCAGTATTACAACAAAGATTTTGAGGAAACAATTTTCTGTCTAAAAATAGTGTTAGCTTTAGGGATGGTAATGGTTGTACATCTACTGTACAGTAGTTCTTGAGCAATATCTTTTTTTCACAACTATGTTCAGTGCTACTTTAATGTGTATTGAATTATACAGTTGTTCAATTTCAAAATAAAAATCATTGGCAATCTACTTAAAGTTACAGGATATGTCAATGGTAAAACCTTCTTGATATGCATACAAACTTGGAAATGGTTGTAAAATAATGACAATGGCATAGTCAGTGGAGTTGTTGGTGCTATGATCCCCTTCAAGAATATTTAAAAAAAAAAAAGACAGAATACCAAATAAAACAAAACGAAGAACATTTTCATTGTCCTGTCTATCATTATTAAACAAAACTCTGTAAAACTGCTTGGAGTTCTTCCCTCATCACCAAACTGTCCCTCAATTCCTCTTTACTTCTGTCTCATGTCAAACAATCTGTCTCTTGACTCCTTTTACCACTGTTTCTTGGGCCAGTGCACCAATAAAATCCAGTCCATCATCCCACTACCTTTCATTCCAAGTTGCAAAACACATTTGATTCTCGACCATACGACTTCTACTCCATGATAGTTTCTTGGTTCAATTTTATCATCTTCAACACTTTCATTCCTCACACTCATCTATTTTACTCCCTGCCCTTTCATATCATTCCATCCACATACACCCTAAAACTCCTCAACCACAACACATTATACAGTAACTCTTATTATACTGCATATTCAAATTAGGCGCCTTTATTCTACTTATCCACTTTTCATGAGTGCAAATGATGACTTTTTCTTTAATGCAGTATGCTGTACTCAGGCGTTTTTTGTATAGTAAAAAGTAATTACTATTGGCCTCATAATATCTCCTAATATAAAGTGCACATTGCATCAAAATGGCTTCAAAATGCCCATAATATTGGTCGGATTTCCAAAAAATTTCTGGCGGGGAGGGCTTATAGCGACCCCCTCCCCCCCCCGCTTGGTGGTTTGCTGTGTTCCCCTACCCACAACTTCCCTAACCCTCTCCCCCCTTTTGATATTCTCAGATCCACCCCTGAGAGCCATCAATCACCACACACTGCTTGTAGTCACGAAGAAAGTTTCTGTTCCACGCTAGGACATTCTACCGAATTTCGTATCCTTTCAATCCTTTCAGTATAAATTTCAGCCTTTCGTAAGGTACACTTTGGCAAAGTCAAGGAATATTTTGTCAACACTCTATGAGACATTTTCATGTTTGCCTTGACAAATGGAAAGTTTAATTATTTTTAAGAATAAATTTCTCTTACTTGGGAACAATGAAAATAATTTCCGACACCCTCAAAGCGTCCACCATACCTAAAAAAACCTCTATATAGACACCAAAAATATCCTTCCAGCATCTCCCTATCAATAGTTATGGCTATTTTCCTACATGACCCAGTTTGGTCGACGGCCATCTTGGATTTATGCAAATTACGGGAGTTGCTCAATGCTGACGAAGTGCCATCACCTGAATCTGATATCTATGACTGAGGATTATAAATCCACCAAAAACCTTAGGATACCAACAATTTCAAGGTTCAAACACTGTATATGATTGTAAAAGCATTCTACTGGATTATAATAGAGTTGTCGACCAAACCTATGTGAAGCTGGTCTGTAATTGGTCACCTAGTTAACATGAGAAAGTATGGATATGACGTTCAGGGACAACAGGACAGGGCACTAAAATAGAGTCCCGCCTGGCAAGTGGCAACGCTAGTCCCTTACTCTGACTCAATCCACAACACGGTACAATTGATTCTATAACACGGGTTCTTTCTTAATTTACGAGAACTGTTGATATATTCTTGTTTCCATTTTCCCTATCACAACTGTAGCAACTCATTTTCCTACTTAAAAGCACCAGCCTGTGTCACACAACATTAAAACAATACGAACTTCCTTGAGCTGTGATTTGGCACATGGCTTCCAAGACCTAACACGTAAAGCTTAGCACTTTTTTGATTGTGGAAGACTTAACTGTCGCAATTTAGCTCCGAAACAGCTCCCTACACCTGGCTGAGCAAAAACTTCCACTTCCACAGCGTCACTACGACCCTACTCCCATAAACAGTTTGTGCAGATTGCAGAGGTGAGAGGTGAAATCTTCCTGCCCGGCGGTATTTAGGGCACAACAAGATACTGGTATATTTATTTTTTAAATACCAAAGGAAATCCCGTCATAATTTTATAAAGTACTTTGGTTTCAACATCGTTGCATCGTTGTGACATCTGTGGCGTACAATACCAGAGGATAATTTTCAAGAATGCAGAGGAACAAACAGCGAAATAAAAAATAAACAAAAACATCTTGGTACATTGACTCGTACAACTTCGGTAAAACAGTCATGCATTCAAACTGGCTCCATAACGACCCTGAGTGTAGTGACGCAGTTTAGATTGCCAGTGGCTGCTCTTCATTTCTGGTGGTACATTATTTATTGTTCAGTCACCGTGACGTAAACTGTGCCTAACATTCACTGAAAGTGTTTCTGTTATGCACTTTTCCAACTAATAATCATACTGCACGACCAAGTTGTATTAATTCCATTTATTGTTGCTCGTATATTACCCTGGAGGCACGTCGTGACTCAATTTCTTGAGCTCATTTTTAAGGATATTATTTTTCCTCCATATATCACAATTCAGCGCTTGATTTTCTCCTTTAAATATTTTTTTCCTTTATTATTATAACTCCACTTTATCATGTGTGTATAGATTATCAGTAGAAAAATCCTAAACATAAGTTAAGAAAAGACCGAAGTGTAAATAGATATACCTGTACTGTACATCCAGGATGACAACTCAGGTTGGGGGTTAACAGTGCAGTAAGTTGTGAAAAAGCCCATTGATTAACGTAACTTAACCCTTCACTACAGTGTTTCAATTCACGAGTCCACCGACTTCATCCTGTGAGTACGATTGTCTTGACTCTTGACCTATTTCCTTGAGTACGATGACACCCAATTCATGGGATTGTTATCGTTCTTAAAGATTGGGCAAGCAAATTCTCCCTCAAATTGACATAAATTTTTGTATTGATAATTATAAATTCATGCAATACTGATAGTGTGATGTCCATTACACAACAAACCATTTTCTCCCGTTAGTAAGACGCACAGGGTTGGGTGCGTGTTGGCAAAAAAATATATATATGTAAAAAGTTATAAATAAAAAAAATAAAAATAAAACTTCATTCTCTCGGGGTTATTTGTTCAGGAAGCTAATTTGTAGACTTATATTCAATTTTACAGACGACGAAGGAAAACAATAAACTGTGTGTGTTCTATGCTTCATTAAAAAGCTCTACGTCAGTAACTTTACGTTCAAATTCATTTACTCTGAAATTCTGCTGAAGCATTAAGAGTGGTCATTAGTGAATTTGGATTTTGAATTTGGCCGTGGACAGCAGCTAGTTCATTGTGTACGCCATACTCACCATGTGAGTGGTAGCACAAAAAATGATAGTAGGGGTTCCAAAGGGTGTTTATCAGACCCAAGTGGTCATATTATGGCATTGAGTGTTAGAGTATTTTCCAGTACAATGTTTGGATCGGTTACTCGATCCAGAGTATATCAACTATCTTGCTATCAGAGATAAAGTGCTGTGCCATAGCATACACAGTGTGCTTGGATCTGTCCCTATTAGGTTCTATTTTTCACCGGTGCAGGCGGTGGTGAATGGGAGGGGAGGCAACTCGGAGGGATCACCATTCTTGACGATGTTCGAATCCTTTCAGGACAGCTGATGAGTCTCCCATCAGCTGTTAATTATTGTATAATTTTTCTTCTTTAAAAGCCTACTTTAACAATACACAAAATGTGGGGCATTATGCATGATATCAGATCAAATTGTAACGACCGAGTGGTGACCATCAATATTACTAATACATAGTTGACATATTTCTTTCTCCCTCTCTGTCATCGTCAAGATGATGTGGAAGATGCAGGTGGAGATGGCAGCAGGCTGTGCTACGCAGTATTGCAACAAGTGGTTGTTTGTGCCAGTACTTGGCCAGTATGTTTGTTTCTGCATGCCACCTCGCTCACCTACAGTATTACCGTCCACACACCACTATATCCCACTGTTTATCTTAAAATTATGAAAGCTAAGCTAAAACCAACCAAACAGAGTATCCATGGACAAGTTCTTAGTGAGTACTTCACTAAATATTAAAATCTATTACGATTTCATTAAACTATTTAGGTGAAGGTTAAGAGGGTAACCAACATTACTAAATTGTTTGGTTTAATGCACGGCGTGTTCAGAAGAAACAGGAAAACATGAATGAGAAATGATGGAAATATTGTTTTCATCTCAATGTGAAGCTGCGCGGTCCCATCAACAAAACTTCCCTCATGAGAATAGTCCTGTTCGGTGTGGTTTGTTGATGACGTATGTGGTCACTAAGTGAGTTTTGTCAGTATGGATGGTAAGCTTACTATGGATATTCGAAGCGTTATTTTCTTAAGTTTACATTCGCTGTCCACTCTATCTCTATCAAACTGTAACCTACAGTGACGAATGACGGGTTGACATTAACCACCCCATCCACCCCCACCCCCCCCAAAAAAAATAATAATAATTATATTATATATATATATATATATATATATATATATATATATATATATATATATATATATATATATATATATATATATATATATATATATATATATATATATATATATATAATTTGATGATTTTATGAACACCTTTGAACTATAACTAATGATAATGGGAAATGAATGTATTTAGTTACATTATGAAATCCATTATTGTTAACGATGATGACAAATCTATTACCATAACTGGAAGTGTGCATACTGTAGCATTAATCACATGCCTCTCCGTACAGTACTTTGTGTGTGTGTGTGTGTAATGCTAATTAAATGTATTATTTCTAAAAACTACAGGGTGTCCATAAATTTCCCGTTACCTTCCTATAACATCACCACCTCGACACACGATCAATGAGGGAAACAGCTAATGGCAGTATCTGTGGCTTATCACAACCTGACCAGACGGCATTTTGAGGGTGAGCGAACCGAGACGCGACTTGAGAATTAGTGGCCATGATGACATAATGGCCATGGTGACGGAGTGGCCATGATGACATAATGGCCATGATGACGGAGTGGCCACGATGACGTAGTGGCCACGATGACGGAGTGGCCATGATGACGTAGTGGCCACGATGACGTAGTGACCATGATGACGCAGTGACCATGTTGACAGCCACAGAAGAAAAGAAAAAAAAATTCCCACAAAGGAAAAAGAACAAGACGCAATAAACGCCAATAAACGAGGCTGCAATCTTACCGAAATTCACAGTTATAAGAGTTAAGGTCAAAGTTGTAATGGGTGCCAGTCTTACATTGGAATCCTTTTTTCTAGTGGGTGCAATGCCAGTGGTTGGGTTGGGTTACATTAGGTTAAATTGGAGCTTATTAGGTTAGGTTAAATTGGAGCTTGTTAGGTTAGGTTAAATTGGAGCTTGTTAGGTTAGGTTAAATTGGAGCCTGTAAAAAGTTGGGAGCCATTTGTCGTTGTACATAAGACTTACCGTGTCCCATGAAGAAGATGAAGCCGCAGATCATGAGGACAGGGTGGAAGTTGAACTCCTTCTTGGGTTCATCCTGCCAGCCGAATCCATCGCGGTAGTACACCACCCAGAAGAGGACCAAACTGAGCAGCCCGAACATGAGGATCTCCGCCAAGAACACCAAGCAGTAGAAGATCATGGACGACGAGGTGCTCATCTCCCCGCCGTAGCTATCGCGATGTGACCTCCTGTAAAAAACACCACACACACATTAACATCACAGGAGACATTGCTGGAGAAGTTGTCAAGGGAAAAAATAAATTGTTTTGGTTACATCCTCTTGGTTTGTATTAATAAAGTTACCTATTAATGAATTACTAAACTGGTATTGCTTAATGATTCAGGTATTGGTAGCTTAAAATGTATTGAGTCGTTTAAAATAGTGAGTTAATGGACACACATCAACTGTGCTTGAATTTTATTTCAGCCGTTATTTATACATACGACGTGTAGAGCTAAAGCAATAGAGAAATTCATAGTGTGTGTGTGTGTGTGTTTATATAGAAATAAATAAAATAAATACATAAATAAATAGTAAACTGGAAGGATTTGTCACTACGGCATCCAAGAGTTGAATGGTCGACTGTAAAGGATATATGCGGAGAAACAGCAGGGAAACATATTAATTTTTTTATGTGGTCAAGAATCTCCAAAAAGCAAAAGGTGAGAACAATACCTTGAAAAACAATAAAAAAAACAGAGGGCAAAAGCTGGAAAAACTACAGTACTCAAGTCCAATGTCAACATCAGACTTGGAGACCATAGGTAAACATAAGAAGCAGGTAAAAATTATTAAATTATTTAATAATAATCCGTAGAGTAGGACAGTGTTCGGAATCCGGCCCTGATAAAACGGGTTAATGGTGAACGAAATTAAGCACAGAAAGAATTAAACTGCAGCATGTGTCACCCTGAGAAGTGTTTATCTTATAAAGTGAGAATGTAATTGCTGTAACATTATGTCTAATTCAATCAGTACTGAGCTTGAAGCAACATAGCACAATGCTTCATACAGATAATTTTGGTCAAAACATTTTAAGTACCAAATAGATTGTCAAGATAAACCAGAAATTAACCAAAAACCATGGATGAAATGATAAGGAATCTACCTCTGCCACACATTGGGTACAGCAGTTATGTGAAAGTTCTGCTTTTATGAGACATGCAACAACTGTGCTGGAAATACGAGAGCATAATACACAGTGCCGTGGAGCAGCAGCTGGCCGAGTGATGTGGAGATGTGAGCATCACGGGGCCCACCATCATCCGGGGTTAACCACACCACCGCAGTGTCCTCGCTGACCCATCCTGCGGCTCACCCCATGCCCTGTGTACACGTTCCCCTCCCCCCAATCCCCAAGGTTCGTCTTGGCTGCACCGCCACCATGCAGGTGAACCTGATGGGTCAGACGCGCCACTAGGGTCACTGCTCCCGCCATAACTTTTTATTTTTTATTTTTTCAAAGAGCTCTTCAACAAATAAAACATTAAGCCAATTGTAAGGAGTTTTCATATATATATATATATATATATATATATATATATATATATATATATATATATATATATATATATATATATATATATATATATATATATATATATATATATATATATATATATATATATATGCTGATAAACACAAGGAAAGAAGAAAACACGAAGTTCCCAAGGGTGTATATATACACCTTGTCTTGTACTCCTCTTTAGTCTGTACTCACCCCTGAAGATGTGAATTACACGAAAGCGCTTGGGAACTTCGTGTTTTCTTCTTTCCTTGTATATATATATATATATATATATATATATATATATATATATATATATATATATATATATATATATATATATATATATATATATATATATATATATATATATATATATATATAGTGTGTGTGTGTGTGTGTGAAAACATACGAATCGAATAAAATAAATCAATGTTGTCTAGAGTGTGTGAAGGGTCAAGGTCACTGGTCAAGGCTACAGAGATTATTCGATCATTCTGGAGCTAAAACATTCACCCAGATTATGATGAAATTTGCCAGTTAGTTTTTGCCATATAATCTTACCTATTCATACGTTCAGCGTCAGATTTTAGTGGATTTTTTTTTAGGTTAGGTTAGATTTAGGTTACAGTACTGGCTAGGAAGGTCAATTTGGGAAACAGTCGGTGAAAGGTGTGTGTGTGTCAAGGATGTACCCAGGTCGAGAGTGTGAAAGTATTACTCGAAATGATGTCTCCCAGAAACAATAACGACTACAGTGATGTATTTTTTTTTACTTCCGCTAAAAGGCACAGTTGTCGTGACTAGCATAACCCCGCAGCTTGAGAAGGTGATGGTGAAATTCTCGTAAAAACCAAAAATCGACTCCGTGAACGAATGAGGACTGGAGGTTGGTTAAGAGTACAAGTGAGTGAGTGTACAGACGCTGTACACCCATGTGACAACTGTGAATGTTGTGGTGTGTCCTCGTGTGAACGCGGATAAAAATAATGTGTGTATGGTGGTGTGACCCTCGTGTGCACCCCGACTAGTGTTTATCTGGGAGACTTGATCCTCACAACAACAACACCTACAAGGAATGCCAAAACGACTAGCCGCCTTGTCGTCCTCTAAATCAGTTTAATAATAGTCCCAGGAATTATCCGTTGCTAATGGGACCCGGTACAACGAGGCTGTTGGGTAATTAGCAGTTAATAATCCGTGCAGTGCGTGAGGGTGCGTGGTGCAAGGCTCCCACAGAGGCGCCTTTATGAGATAATTAGCTTGAGTTGGTGGTGGTGATGCCTCTGTGAGATAGCTAGTCTGGGTCACACTCCTACCATCACCGGCTTTATTACAATCATCAGAACAAGAAGATTAATTAAGCTTAAGGGTTGTTACTGCATCTTGATTTTAAAAACTTTGCACAGTGAATATTTTATTTTATGCTCTGGTATACCATTGGTAATAAAGCTCTGCTCTTCTACAGCATTTCATTTGCTTAAAATTTTGCATACTGTATACATATTTTATTATCTACTTAACAGATATTAAAGAGAATGTAACAGGAGTATTAAGACAGTGAAGACGCCGCCAGGTGGGTCAAACACAACCTCCACTAGATCCTATGGTCCTACACAACATTTTTCCTGATGGCAAGAATTCGAGGGGCAACCACAACATTCACGATGATAACTTTACGCCCGTGTACGCCTCATCTCCCATCTAGTGAACACACACACACACACACACACTTATGCAATGGCGCCCTAGTTGTCAAAGGCATCATACACTCGTCACCACGTGTGTTGTGATGTGATTGACTCTATCCTGGGTCAAAGCCACGACAAACACGTGTTGATATTTTTAATAAAATGCAGATGGTATTTTCTTTATCTTACTGTATGATATTACTTTTCCAGCAGCCAAGAAACTAGTGGTAACTACGCGACACTTGGAGAGGTCCTCTGCCTCATGCCTCGCCATACACACTTCAAATTAATGGTCATACTTGGGTCAGACACAATCCACTGTCTGTAGTTCTTTGGATCTACTTACAGGGTACTGTGTCACCTTTACATAATGTTGAGTAAAGGGTTTAACTGCGTATAAATATTTACATTAAAGCATAAAGGTGGAGAGAGTGAGGGAGTACTGAGGGACAGGGCCTCCAGTACGTCACTGAGGTGGGAGCCGCCACTACACTTACCCTCTAACTTGTGTTTTAATGACTATTCTCATACTGTATTCGGTACCGAGTGATACAATGAATTCAAAACTTGTGAAATAAAACTTCATCACTTATGACATTGGGTGAGAGAGGTGACCCGAGTACATCACCAAGTGAGCCTGGCTGGTGAGTTGTCATGCGTACTATGGTAGCTACTGTAGTCTGATTACTTCCACTACCAGCATTAACAGTGTCACGATCCGAGAACTCGATCGCGTTGGTGGGCCGGAGGTCGCTTCCTGTGCGGCCCCGTCAGTGTGGTGGTCCCTGGGCCGCCTCGTGTTGCATCAAGGGTGGGCGTCTCGATGATGGCAAGCATGTAACTGTTGTGTGTCGGTGTCCGACTCTTACACTGTGATGTAACTGTTGGATACGGGATATGAAGAGCAGAAAAGTGACTGTTGTAACCGCTTAACTGGGTAATGACTTTAGATGTATGGGCGAAGTGCTGCTAAACGTAGCAATATTTCTTACTTCACTTTTATATCGCACCACTATAATATACTAACCGGTCACACGCGATATTGTCACATATTGTAACATAAGTGACACTGACGTAAACAAGTATACATCAAACAGCGTCACGCTACCATCACACCCTCACTGCTAGTCACGAAGTCGTCACAGCGTGGCAGCGTCACATTTACCACAGCCACAAACCCCAACACCAAGATGCGGGAGCAGTGTCCGCTGTGGTGACGTCACTGTGTACACACCATCTTGAGATCTTTTGTTCATCAAACCCTGAGACTGTGGGACCACGACGCAGCCACCAACACGGACCATCTGACCAGACACACCTCTGTCAGGGATAAATCTTTTGTTTAGAACAGATTATTCGTACCCTTCACAAAGCACTTTCACGATACTCATCAGTCGATGCAATATAAGCGTGGCGTAGGTTAGGTTAGGTTAGGAATAAGGAGAGTCTCTTTGGTATGTGGACACCCTCAGTCTCACAGTACAGTACAGGTAATATAATAAGCCACAGGTAAGGCTGCAGTAGGTTTACACAGACTTCTTCCTTCTGTGATTTTATAATCTTTCTTTGAAAATATACAGTCTGTGTGTATTCGAGTGACACTGAAATATAAGTATAGAAAGTGTAAGGTGTTTACTGTGTGCCATCAAGTGATTCTTCACACTTTAAGACATCATGGCGCCGCTCTCTCTCCTTGCAGCTCCGACAGACACTCACCTCCCCCATTTGTTCATTCATTCAGCAATTTCTCAGTTTTATGTCCTGGTTGTCTCACCATAAAGACTCACAACCACAAGTGGATGCCACATATGGAAACAAGTCTTCCATATTTTGATTATAATAAATCAGAACATTCAAGGACTTCCACACCTACCGATGCTGTGCTGTGTGAGGGGTACCAAGAGCCACGCTGTCAGGCATATGTTGAGATAAGAAAATGATGTGGACGACGAGGCTGCAGGATCGGAGGTAAGAGTGGGTGGCTGAGGGAGACTTACTCGAAGTGGATTATGAAATATGAACTTGTTGTGGACCGCTGGGTGATGGAGGTGTTACGTGGCCTTACAAGAACCGTGGCTAATATATATGAGGCAGACTAAACTGTAGCTACCCTTCACGTGTCTCACATCAACACAGCTCTATCTCGCTTACTGCGCCATAGAACACGAGAGATCATTACCGCTGACAACTTCTCTCTCCACTCGTTTTAACATAGAGACAAAGCTTTAATTCACTCGGCAATTTACGTAATCTCAAAAATCGTCTTTATTATTTCTAAAACCCGCGGAATGAATAATAAAAAACTAAACTGTATGAAATGAAAATTGTCTTCTGAGTAAACTCCATTTATTTATTTATCTACACTATGTATGTATGTATGTATGTATGTATGTATGTATGTATGTATGTATCACTCAACACCTTTCACAGCCTTAGCTTGAGTCACCTGGTCCCACTCTCAATTCCATAGCCAACAACAGCCCTCCCACTAAAAACCCATCTCACTAAAAAAACTCTCACCCACAACCTCTCTCACCCACAACCCCTCTCACCCACAACCCCTCTCACCCATAACCCCTCCCACTCAAAACCCCTCTCGCCCACAAACCATCTCACCCACAACCTCTCTCACTCATAACCGCTCCCACTCAAAACCCCTCTCACCCACAACCCCTCTCGCCTTTGTAGCCTGTCCATCACACACACACAATAAGTAAATTATGCACCCAAGAAAAGTTGTTTCAAATCTGATTATCGATACACACACACACACACACACACACACACACACACACACACACACACACACACACACACACACACACACACGGGTCAAGAGGGTTCAGAAAATAAACACCGTCCTTGAATCATTGAAGTTATCTTGAGGAATTTAGAGACAAACAAACAGCTGGTCCGTGTTATGGCAACTTCCTCTGAAGACATCAGCGTTCCCGTGTTAGAAGACTGAGGTATCACTATCACTGGTCGTTCCTGCAACAATCCTGAAGAAGACTGAGGGTGGCGGTCGTATCACTGGTCGTTCATGGCAACTCCTCGGCGGGAAGACCGAGGGTAGTATCACCGCGTGGTTCCTGTTGGCCTGGAAGACTGGGGCGGCGTATCACTGGTCGTTCCCGTGTTATGGCAACTTCCTCGGGCGAAAGACTGAGGTGGTATATCACTGGTCGTTCCCGTGTTATGGCAACTTCCCTCGGGGCCTGAACCGAGGCAACTGGGGCCTGTATCATTGGTCGTCGTGTTATGGCAACTTCCCCTCGGGGCCTGAACTGAGGGTGGTGTATCACTGGTCGTCCCGTGTTGCGGCAACTTCGGGGCCTGAAAGGAGGGTGGTGTATCGCTGGTCGTCCCGTGTTATGGCAACTTCCCTCGGGGCCTGAAGACTGAGGGTGGTGTATCATTGGTCGTCCTGTGTTATGGCGAAGGGTGGTGTATCGGTCGTCCTGTGTTATGGCAACTGGAAGGTGGTGTATCTTGGTCGTCCCGTGTTATGGCAACTTCGGGCCTGAAGGGGTGGTGTATCATTGGTCGTCCCGTGTTGCGCAATTCCCTCGGGGCCTGAAGACTGAGGGTGGTGTATCACTGGTCGTGTGTCAGGCAACTCCCGGGCCTGAAGACTGGAGGGTGGTGTATCACCGGTCGTTCCGTGTTATGGCAACTTCCTCGGGGCCTGAAGACTGAGGGTGGTGTATCATTGGTCGTCCCGTGTTATGGCAACTTCTCGGGCCTGAAACTGAGGGTGGTGTATCACTGGTCGTCCCGTGTTATGGCAACTTCCCTCGGGGCCTGGAAGACTGAGTGTGGTGTGGCGACTGGTCGTCCCGTGTTATTCCCTCGGGCCTGGAAGACTGAGGGTGGTGTATCACTGGTCGTCCTGTGTTATGCAACAACTTCCCTCGGGCCTGAAGACTGAGGGTGGTGTATCACTGGTCGTTCCTGTGTTATGGCAACTTCCTCGGGCCTGAAGACTGCCGTCCCGTGCATGGCAACTTCCCTGGGGGGGTCGTTCCGATCACTGAGGTGGTATCACCGGTCGTTCCCGTGTTCCTGGGGCCCACTGAACTGGTCGTTCCTGTGCCTGGGGCCCGAAGACTGAGGTGGTGTATCACTGGTCGTTCCCGTGTTGCGGCAACTTCCCCGGGGCCTGAAGACTGAGGTGGTGTATCACTGGTCGTCCCGTGTTATGGCAACTTCCCCTCGGGGCCTGAAGACTGAGGGTGGTGTATCATTGGTCGTCCCGTGCTGGCGGCAACTTCCCTGGGCCTGAAGGAGGTGGTGTATCACTGGTCGTTCCCGTGTTATGGCAACTTCCCTCGGGCCCAAAGACTGAGGGGGTGGTACTGGTCGTTCCTGTGTTTGCAACTTCCTTCGGGCCTGTGAGGGTGGTGTATGGCGTTCCCGTGTTATGGCAACTTCTCGGGGCCTGAAGACTGAGGTGGTGTATCACTGGTCGTCCTGTGTTATGGCAACTTCCCTCGGGGCCTGAAGACTGAGGTGGTGTATCACTGGTCGTCCCGTGTTATGCAACTTCCCTCGGGGCCTGAAGACTGAGGGTGGTGTATCACTGGTCGTCCCGTGTTATGGCAACTTCCCTCGGGGCCTGAAGACTGAGGGTGTTGTATCACTGGTCGACCCGTGTTATGGCAACTTCCCTCGGGGGCTGAAGACTGAGGGTGGTGTATCACTGATTGATCATCTTGATAAAATAGTGAATATCTTTGTTCTCCCAAGGCCTCAGCATGACGTTGGATGCAGTTATACATAACTTAATGAACTAAACTTTAACTTTCTTCATTTGTTTTTCTTATCTTTAAAACCAATCTAAATAATACATTTGTTCCACAGTTAACAAGAATTTCAGAGTTCATGCATACTGTAGTGTCCACTCTCACGATTTCTCTTCACTTATAACATCAGCGCGTAGAGTCATTCGTAATCAATATAATTCCAGACTTTAAACAATACCATAATTGACTTTTGATTATTTATTTCGTCACTTAAAACAACGAAATAAAAAACATCAACACACTATATCCACGATTCAGGTTACAATAATAATTTAATATGAAACTAAATCAAAAGAAATCCAGAGCCCCTGAATGTTACGAATCATAACACGTTATAAATACTGTCGGTGGTGACATGATGTGAGTTACCCCAACTGACACTACAGCTATGAGAAGGGTGACTGAAGGAAGGGGGGGAGTGACGGGGTGACAAACAGCAATTACCTGTAAATGACGCGAAGGAAAATTCAAGACACTGTTGAGACAAAATAATGGTGTGGTGGTGGTGGTGGTGGTGGTGGTGGTGGTGGTGGTGGTGGTGGTGGTGATGATGATGTGGTGGTGGTGGTGATGGTGGTGGTGTGGTGGTGGGTGAGGTGGTGGTGGTGGTGGTGATGATGATGATGATGATGATGATGATGATGATGATGATGATGATGATGGTGGTGGTGGTGGTGGTGGTGGTGGTGGTGGTGGTGGTGGTGGTGGTGGTGGTGGTGGTGGTGGTGGTGATGATGATGATGATGATGATGATGATGATGATGATGATGATGATGGTGGTGGTAGTTGTGATGATAGTGGTGGTGGTGATAGTGGTGGTGGTGATAGTGGTGGTGATGATAGTGGTGGTGGTGATAGTGGTGCATACAACAGGATGTTGTGCATGAGATAGTGAGTGAGTTGCCTGCCCCGCCCCGCCTCACCCTGGCCACTCACTCACTTCCTAGATTATCTCCAATCTTTTGCTTCCTCAATTTAACTCTCTCTCTCTCTCTCTCTCTCTCTCTCTCTCTCTCTCTCTCTCTCTCTCCTTCCCCTCTTTCATTTTTCCTTGTTGTATATATCTCTCATTTCCTTGTCTATTTGACTTCTTCCAAATGTTCAACTTCTAATTCAACTTCAACATTTTTGTCACATCTTGTCTCGTCTCTTTAAATGTGTTTGATCATTGTTTCATTCCTTCCTGTCTCGTGTTTCCTGACCCCCCCCCTCCATCACCATCACCACCCTGCACCCCTCCCCAGCACCCTCTCACAGGAAGTCCTAAGTGGGTGGCGGCAGAGCGTCATTGGTCACATTGTCCCTTTGTTATATCCTCCGTCAGTTCCTCACGCCCTCACTCTCTTTCTCTGGTCATTATTAATGTTTCATATCAGAGCGGCAAATGTTGTAATACTTTTTCTTTATAGGTTATTACTAAATATTTCCCACGCGCTTCCAGCCTACACACTGTAATCATCCTTGAACGCTGTACTGTGTTTGCTCTTTGACTGTCAAGTTCTCGGTCAACTTGTCATCACCATTAAATATATCTTAGAGTAAAGGATTTCACAAATGGCCTTGACTTCTGACCCTGGAATTAACGTTCTTTTGACTATACAGCAAAAAACTAGTTGGATTATTATTCTTGATCCTCTTTAATATCGTGTACAGCTGTGTGCCTTTCCGATACTCTTCAGTAACTTACCAGAAATGTATCGAGTTTCAGTTTAGAGTCAGAGGTGCATTCCTTGAGGTTCCACTTATGATTCTAGAGTTTGAAACACTATATTATACTGGTGTGTGTGTGTGTGTGTTCATGTCGAGGCCATGTGTGAGGGACACGGTGGTCAGTTGGTCACCTGGACACGTCTAGTTTTTATTATTACCGTACTATATCTTTACACTACTGGATGGAAAGAACAATTATAATTATTCATAGTTTTTTCACCATTACTGCTACTACCATTATCAGTTTTTTCTTTATTTTTTTTCTTAATTTCAATTGTTTGTCTTCCCAGCATGCACCTCAGGGCGACAACACCAGCAACATGACATGACAAACTCCTCCTCTCTTAACACACTTACGTGACCACTATTAACCTCCATAAATATACCTCAGCTGTAACACCATAATCATGTATACTTTCTAGGCCATCATTGCCTCACTACCCTCAGGCATATGTGAATTTAAGTGGCCTGAATAGTCTCTGTCCACTTACAATTGTGCGTGAGACAGCTACCGTGACCGTCACAGAAATGACTTATTTGTGTTCTCTATCGATAAAACTTCACGAAAACATTATTTTATGTTCATTAATAGTTCTCAAATAGTTGTAAATGTCAAAACGTCCAGTTGGGATAAAAATATCGCTGTTATTATAACACTCAATATTTTCCCGTGAGAACAATTTGACTAAAATAACGTTTTATACTCGACCAAATCCGTCCTCGCCCTGACAGATGGTTGTAAATACGCTATTTTTTTTATTATGAAACAATTATTTTCTTATTTATATCTTGACACTTATGACAGGTGAATATCAATAAAATAAAATAAATATATTAACTTTCGAATTTATAATTTAATAACAGAATTTATTTATAATAATGTAATCAACTAATGAGTCAAATTAGCGTCTTTGACAATTACTTAACACTAATATTGCATATTTAACACAATTTGTAACTCTCTAAGAATAAAAGATATAATAAAAATAATTAACAAAAGTAATATATTTCAAACTAAAACATAACAGCCAAACATAATAATATAATTATAATATACTAATACTAATAAAACAAAACTTTAACTAACACAATCATAATACATATTTAAAAAATATTTCTAACTCAACTCAATATCATACATGAAAGTCCCCAACTCCCATTGTTACGTGTACAGTCTGTAAACACAACAGGGCGGGGATGATGACGGCTAAGACTTCTTATAAAAGTGCGTAAGTCTGTATCTGCCATAACTTTAATGTCTGCAGCAAATGTGACATCAGTTATGGAAAGTGTTATCAAGGAGTAATTCATCACTACACACGTCAAGAACCATCATTTGTCTCACTTCAAGGTGGGGATAAAGTCGGTCGTTCAGGGGCGGGCTGCAGGTGCGTGTGAAGCAAGGATAAATGATTTCTTTAAATAACTATTAGTCAACTATTAGTATGATTATTATCGTGTCGTTTAAACCCATTTAATCAAAACAGGATAATAAATATTCAAAAGTTACGAAACGATTAATCTCTTTATAATCATAAGGCCTTGAAGCCTGTTACACACACAGAGACTTATCCCAGACTTGTATGCGCAGACAAGCCTGGGAAAAAAGTGTGCAGCAAGCTTAAGTGTCTCACACACACACACACACACACACACACACACACACACACACAAAGCAGTTCAGATAAAAGAACACCGCAGCCTGAATTACCTTAGAATAAACGCCGGGTCTTATGATGAGCATTAAATTAATGAGATTCACCGTAAAACGATTACCACACAACACCTCGAGTCACGAGTCATCTTATAGAGGAAATAGTGTAATACGGACGTCCTTCACTAATGTTTGTTGTGCAGGCAGCTGTGATGCGAGGGTTGCTGTCACTGTTACTGTGCAGGCAGCTGTGATGTGAGGGTTGCTGTCACTGTTACTGTGCAGGCAGCTGTGATGTGAGGGTTGCTGTCACTGTTACTGTGCAGGCAGCTGTGATGTGAGGGTTGCTGTCACTGTTACTGTGCAGGCAGCTGTGATGCGAGGGTTGCTGTCACTGTTACTGTGCAGGCAGCTGTGATGTGAGGGTTGCTGTCACTGTTACTGTGCAGGCAGCTGTGATGTGAGGGTTGCTGTCACTGTTACTGTGCAGACAGCTGTGATGTGAGGGTTGCTGTCACTGTTACTGTGCAGGCAGCTGTGATGTGAGGGTTGCTGTCACTGTTACTGTCACTATTACTGTGCAGGCAGTTGTGATGTGTGGGTAGCTGTCACCTATTACTGTGCAGACAGCTGTGATTTGAGGAGTAGCTGTCACCTATTACTGTGCAGACAGCTGTGATGTGAGGAGGTAGCTGTCACTATTACTGTGCAGACAGCTGTGATGTGAGGTGAATGTCACTATTACTGTGCAGACAGCTGATGTGAGGGTTGCTGTCACCTATTACTGTGCAGACAGCTGATGTGAGGGTAGCTGTCACTATTACTGTGCAGGCAGTTGTGATGTGAGGGTAGCTGTCACTATTACTGTGCAGGCAGTTGTGATGTGAGGGTTGCTGTCACCATTACTGTGCAGACAGCTGATGTGAGGGTTGCTGTCACCTATTACTGTGCAGACAGCTGATGTGAGGGTAGCTGTCACCGCAGCTCACCGACAAAGACCCCCAGGCTTCATTGTTATGTTTAAAGAATATTTCCTGTTCTCGTCATTGTTGTTATTTCTTGATAACCTTGAGATTGGGTAGTGAGACAAATTCAAATAGGTTCAGTGTGATAAAAATGTATTAAGACAATCAGCAAACAACAAAGCAGCCTACACTCCCTGGGTTACAGCTTCCCAGCCCTATGTCAAAAGTTCATAGATCCACGCTTTACCTCTATAAAATTTACTCGAACAAAAAATAAAATTAATGGAAATATTTGGGACTTCAAACTGCAAAAATCACACAGGTATTTCATGTCTCCTTTTTTATAATGACTTGTAATCGGGTGATGCTTAAGAAAGGTGGCTGTCACAAGTGAACTGACCCTCACGTTTGGGGAAAAGGTAGCCAAAGTAGGTCCTGCCACTCCTTCAGGGTTGATACAGACAGAGTATTTGTAATTTTAGATAAGGAAACACGTCTTCTTTGTGAGAACACTTGAACACACGGGTGAGCACTTTTTGAGATACCTGGAGACGGCGTGGGGTTGGAGGACGAGTGTACAGCAGTGTCTGGCTGTGTGTGAGATGAAAAACAATAGATAGATACCCTGCATGTCTGAGTATGTGCTGCATCATGTGTTCGAGTAACTAATGAGAGTTAACAGTCGTGAGAACTAGTGTTTACCTGTGAAAAAGTCTCACATTTACTTTCTTGGTGAACACTTCCGTATCAGCTGCTGCCCTGAGAGACCCTGAGACACACCCTTATGCGTCACACCACCACCGCACCGTCAGGAGGGGAGGACATACCGTCACCAAGGTTAGAAGGGAAGGACACACCGTCAGGAGGGGAGGACTCGCCATCACCTCCGTCAGGAAGGAAGGACACACCGTCACCACCATTAGGAAGGAAGGACACTATGGCATCACCGTCAGGAGGGAAGAACATTCCTTCACCTTCAGGAAACACCATTGACTGGTACGGAGGCCGCATCACTACTGCCGTTATGTTAATGTGAGCGTAACATAAGGGACTTGGATTCATGTTGAATTTTTCAGGCAGTGGACCGACGAGTTACCCGCCTTGGTGGTCCACTCCCCTGCCGCCTCCACCAGCAGGATTGTGACGGTGCAGCCAGCAAGAAATAAGTCGTACAAATACTCCTCCCGGGGTACACTGGTGATCATGTAAGAGAATACTAAAATGAAGCAGTTGTCATCAAGATCATTGTTGGAATAAGTGGACGTCAGAGGACACAAAGGGGGAACTTCTGTACAAATATTGATTCAGAATTTAAGTGATGGTAAATCTAACTTAAGGTATAACAATAACAGCCGTAACGGGGATTGGCTTGTCAGTACCGTTTACAAATATCTGTTATGAGCTCAGTGTAACAGGCAACTCCTTAGCGTCTACCTCTTCACACATCATCGACCTTGAACTAACGGAACGTCACAGCGGTAACACCACCCTGAACTGATATACAGACAGGGAGGCACCAAAAAAACTGCACCCAAGACCGCTCCTCCACACACTAGCTGCTCTGGTAAATGCTGCAGCGTTCCCTGGACGAGCACGATCACACTGTGCTGCTGACGATGACGGCGATCCTTCCTTTTAAAATGCGTTCACCTTCTGCGGTGCTTAAACTTAACGGTATATATATATTAACTGCTACCGTGCACACACACACACACACACACACACACACACACATATATATATATATATATATATATATATATATATATATATATATATATATATATATATATATATATATATATATATATATATCCCCAGGACATACTAGGAAATACCTTTAACACTAAAGTTTCATATTGTAAAGACTCCCTTGAACTCGATAGTCCTCGGGTAAGGGACACAATCCAAATATACAGCAGACAGTCCCAGTCTTGGCGTATGCTGAGGCACTGAAACATGGAGATGGAAGCACTGAAGTGTCTGGTGGCTTCAGTGAAGTTGAAGCCCAATTCAATTAGGAACTCCAAAGCTCTCTTGCCCCAAGACCAGGAATCTCTGACCCTATCGAGACAACACTAATATTCCATACTTGACACCCTCTTGTGTTTTCCTGAGGCCTGCCTCTCTTCCTGCCCTGGCCACATTAGGTAGGTGCCACAGTGGAAGCATATGTGTAGTCCCACACAAGCTGTCTGTTATTCCTCCAGGTCATTAATGTGGTCACCTACAGGAGCCTGCTATTGGTTCTGTTTAAATGTAGTTCCCTCTGTGCTGGGCAGCAGGCGCTGTTCTTAACTTCATTGTCCATTATTTGCCATCCCCAAAAGGCCCCGCAGTTGGTCTGCCCACTCATTATCACAGAGACACTCATGTACAGTGTGGGTGAGGACAGTCGAAAAGCTACTCACAGGACGGGAAATAGAAAATCCGTAACAGAAGAGGACACACCACTTGAAGGCGAGTCATCACTAAACCAGGTGTTGCTCTCTTGAGGTGTTTGAGACAATCTTGCGGTTGCATCGATAAAGCTTGGATTGTTGGCTCCTGCAGCAGTTCGGATGCTTTATGGGAATTTTTTTCTCTGCCAGGTGATTGGAAGTTACGCAGGACGATAGTTATGTCACTAATGCGATTTAGGAGACTTTGCCGATACCATTCCACCCAGGTGACTGAGAGTCCTTCAGGGAGGTTTACTTTTGCGATCAAGGCTTTTACGTAGTCATCACAGTCCCTTAATTTGTCTCTGTTGAAGGACGGGGCGCTCCTCAGGAAGTACGTCAGCCTAAGAACAGTAAGGCACTTCACATGGAGGTACAAGGCATCGCCTTACATCCCCTCTACCATCCTCACTCATTTATCCGGTGCCCTCTCCACCACCCTCACGCATCACTTCTACTATATATTATAATATATATATTTAATGAACTTTCGAGTGTTGAAACTGTACGTAGTTTCATAAAATTGTTAACAGTTCGTGACGTTGGCGGGGAAGGGGGATGATTTCGTGAATGAATTACTGTATCTTCCCATGTTCTTGTGAGAGATTCAGCTGTCTGGTTTACAAATGTGTGCAGTGATGCCTAATTTGGGGTCTATTTAGGGAAATAATTAAATATTTACTTGGGTTTTATAATACTGAGACCAGACAAAAAAAAAAATATCACTTTGCCTAAGTCGTGGGTGTTGGGCAGCGTTCATTTTATCTTTATTCCACATGTAAGATTATAACCTAAACACCTTTACACAAAACAATATCAAAGGTAACATATTACATCCTTGACAATAAGTTTAAAGCGTAACAAGAAAACAAAGATAAAAAATCACACTACACAAGTCAAATACCTGTATCACACAACCCAACAGTCATTTACCTGCAGATCACGACGGGAACTTCTCATCACCTTGAACACTGAGAGTAGAGAAGAGGCTGCCCCAGAGGGCGTCCCCCACCAGGCAAGTGCACGGCTCCCTGACAAGCGTGTGTAGGCGTGTGTTGATGGTGTGGGCGTGAGTGTTGGTGGTGTGGGTGTGAGTGTTGGTGGTGTGGGTGTGAGTGTTGGTGGCGTGGGTGTGAGTGTTGGTGGTGTGGGCGTGAGTGTTGGTGGTGTGGGCGTGAGTGTTGGTGGTGTGGGTGTGAGTGTTGGTGGTGTGGGCGTGAGTGTTGGTGATGTGGGCGTGAGTGTTGATGGTGTGGGAGTGAGTGTTGAGTGGGTGGTGTGGGCGTGAGTGTTGAACTGGTGTGGGCGTGAGTGTTGGTGGTGTGGGCGTGAGTGTTGGTGGTGTGGGCGTGGTGTTGATGGTGTGGGCGTGAGTGTTGATGGTGTGGGCGTGAGTGTTGATGGTGTGGGTGTGGTGTTGGTGGTGTGGGGAGTGAGTGTTGGTGTGGTGTTGGTGGTGTGGGCGTGGGTGTTGGTGTGGGCGTGAGTGTTGAACGGGTGTGGGCGTGAGTGTTGGTGGTGCGGGCGTGAGTGTTGGTGATGTGGGCGTGAGTGTTGGTGGTGTGGGCGTGAGTGTTGGTGGTGTGGGTGTGAGTGTTGGTGGTGTGGGTGTGAGTATTGGTGATGTGGGCGTGAGTGTTGGTGGTGCAGGTATGTGGTTGGTATGAGAGGGGTGAGTGATGTATGTTATAGAGACATGTAGATGGACTGGGTGACGTGCATAATGTGGTCGTATGAATGATGTGGTCGTATTAATGATGTGGTCGTATTAATGATGTGGTCGCGTGATTGATTAGTGGTGATGGTGTTAATGATGCGGGTGTGGTAGTGGTTATGGGGGGTATTTCTGTGGTGTTTATATCTGGTGACAGTATCGTATCATGTGGTGATGGTATAGATGGTGACAGCAAGTGGGTGTGGCAAATGGAGACCCATATACCCCAACCTAACCTAACCCACGCTACACCCATCTAACCTAACCTAACCCACGCTACACCCATCTAACCTAACCTAACCCACGCTACACCCATCTAACCTAACCTAACCCACGCTACACCCATCTAACCTAACCTAACCACTTCATTGAAAACTGAGAATAATGGGGAATTATTACAAAGTGTGTGAAAACCGAGGACTGTGTTAAGAGTAATCCCCCTCCCAACCAGCAACTCTCCACTGGTGATACTGTGTGTGTGTGTGTGGCTAAAGTCGTATATGTATGTATGCAACAGGTGGTGTGTGTATTAGACAAGGTGTGGGAGCGAACAAGGAGATGATTGCCTGGGAAGACAATTGGTAATGTCAGGAGCATCAAGGTCGTTCGTTCTTGCATCCGGATTCTTCGTAAGTTTTTTTCCGTGATTGTTAATTATCATTCAGAAGGCACGATGCCCCTATACAGTATATCTGAACCTAATTAAAGACCAACAGCAAACACATTAACTTAATACTAACAAACAACATTCCTCAGTAAACATAAGCGCATCACAGACAAGAATGCATTGTTGTTGTGGGTAGGTAATGCTGACCTGGAGGCCGGCCCAAGGGTGGGAGATGAGCTCAATAGTGACGCCAACTTTAAGATCCCAGAGGTCACGATTTTCTTTCATTCTTGGCATACAGTCTCGTTAACTCTTCACCATCGTAAAACACACTACAGTAAGTATGGCGCAGTAATAATCGTCAATAAACACATACGCTAACCTTACCGTCCCTTAAAACACTAACGTCGTAATATCTCTACACACATTTATTGTTATTCCATATCATATTATTCAATTTTACACATTTACAATACCTTTCCTGATTACCTGATGATTCGTCCCAGCTTATTTTACCTGTTACGCATCCTAACCTAATCTAACCTAACCCTCCCTGTAGCGTCTCCTTAAAATTCATTTTTTTGCTTTGTGTACAGATCATATTCCAGAACAAATTCTCTACAAATCTCATACAGGACACAGTGTGCATTCTTCCCGTTCTATTTTACAGAAAGTCATCTTCCCATTCATCAAAGGCGACCTACACCTGCTTGGACCAACAAACCCTCACAGTCTTCCTCTGAGCACCAGCCACTTGCCTCCCTTTCAACACACTCTCCCGCATCTCGGCATTAAGTCAACCATCCTCGCTAAAAATACTTCATGTGTGTTTGAAGCCGTCAATCCTCTCCAGCCGCTCACCTCAAACCACATATCACACAAACTTCCTTTTATATATCAATGTCATCTTCTTAGTAATCACTGGCAGGTGGAAGAGGTACACTGAGCAGCTATATGACAAGGCGGAAAAACCAGTAGTGGGAGACTTTCGACTTGAGTCAAAAGTAAATGTTGGATCTACTTAGAAATGAGTTAAGAGCAACGGATAAGGGGATGAGGAGTGGAAAGGCAGACAGTAAAGCCTAAGGGTCAAAATAGCACGATTTGTTATGTTTTTACCTAGAAAATCAGTTGATCAGATATATAAAATAACTGGTATCTTAAATGTGTATAATATTGATGGACAGTTTAATAACATATTCTTCTCTCGTTGACCACAGTTTATTATTGCACAATACTACGATCATCAATGCTGTGCTTTTGTTTTTGCTAAAATTACATCGACCAGTCGATAATTTTATAGCTCAAGGGGTGAGGGTAAATGGCTGGTCATGTCGAACCTTGGGGGTAAATGGAGCAAAAAAGATTAAGAATTCCTGGCCAAGAGCACTGGTAGCCAAAGTGTGGTATCAGTAACACTAGTGTTACCAGAAGACCTTCAATGTGGTACCAACAAAACTGGTACATCTACTTTGGCCTTGTCTTAACTGCTGTTTATGCCACAATCACTCATCTACTTCATATTTATTTAAGGCAGATTCAATTTTCACGGGGAAAAAACTGCACCAAGTAGTTAATAATAAATTGTTTAAATGGGACATGGCAGAAATAAGTTTGTGTGGGGATGTTGTAGAGGAAAACAACGCTGTTGACGGTGAGGGCCATTGTACGGTGAGAATGATCCCACACACAAGTATAAGCTTGCTGTAGGAGTTGACAAGAAGAATGGAGACATATGAAAGCTTTAATCACCAGGATTCAGCTTGGATTCAGAAAGTGGTCAAGGAACGTGAGGTGTTGTGAGAAAGGAACCTAAGGTGGTAAAATTTTTTGTCTGTTTTGTGGACTTAAAGAAGTCATTCACCACATTAAACTGAATGAAATTGATGGAGACCTTGAAGAATATTGGAGTGAACTGGAGGAACACAACACTGATCCCAACTTGTGCAGTACATGGCCCCAAAACCGGTAATTGGGGATGAAGCTGGAGCTTCTGAGGCAGCAGCGACGAGAGGAAAACACGATAAAGATGCGTGTTGTCGACCAAACTGTTTTATTTGTGCTGAGATGATGAGAGTTGAAGTAATGGAAGCAGTGGGAGGACAGAGGTTAGAAGAGGTTGCCCTAAATATACAGATAGAAGACTACAGAAGCTCAGTGACAGTATGAATGAGTGAGGCATTAAGATCACACTGTACTGAGAAAGAAGATCAAGTAGATAATATCTAGGAAAGGAGGCCTTGTGGTCGAGGGGTCGTGGGACAAGTCACCCAAACAATCACACTTCCTGTATCATGAAATTGTTTTACCACTCGGTGTATTGTTGTTTTATTTAGCACTTGTATCTCAGGATAAGCTAGTTAATGCTTCACACACAGCCACAAACGATTTGGAATGCAAAATAATGTTCGGTAAATAACACACGTTCAGCCTGTGAATACACCATACTCTCACCCTGATTGCTGTAGCTCAATTGAAGTCGAACCTATAACGTTTCTTCTTGGATAAGGTTGGGAGAGGCCATCACACAAAACTGGGGGAGGATGTCTTCTGATTCCCTGTATAATCGGGAGCGTGTATCACAGAGGACGGAAGATGTGAGACAGAGTCGATCACCATCATAACAAAGAGCTTCTGACGATTAAGACAAATAGTGACATGAAGAAGAGATTTGTGAATACACCTGTCAGTGTTTGAAATGCGTGTAGGAAGGAGAATAAAGAAGGTTGGTTACGTGGACAGGATGATAAATGGAAGTATTCTGAGGAAGGTTGGAGAAAGAAGGAGCAGTGTAAGTGTGATGACGAGAAAAGAGAAGAACTGGACTGTTTATGTGTGAGAGGAGAGAAGCTCTTACTGAATGTCCTATAGAGACGAATGGAAATGGACGGAGAGAGACCAAGAGATCGACCAAGGAATAAGTTGTAAGATGAAGTAAACTTGGAACTAACATATGCAGCAGTGAAGGAGAAGACAAAGAACAGAGAAAAAAATATAGAAATGGGAAGTCAAAGATAGAGACGATTGATATTGATGTCTAACCTACATTAACCAACCATTCATACCTTGATAAATTTTAAAGCATTTACTCCCTCTTACCATTAATATAGAGCTGTAATTATTTCAACTTATTTGTATTTTCGCCTATTAACATCCAATAGCCTCAGTGAACATATAGACAGCAGTGCTTACGTAAATATGGGCTATTTACGTGTATTAATTGTATAACTTACACCACTACTCGAGTTAATAGATAAACGACAACTTTGTATACCTTACCACTTCCTCCTCACGCCAGATGACATTCCTCTGGCCTCCACGCACCTCTGATTTCCCCAGCCCTAGGTATCTCTCTCACGCGACCTCAAGTGTTAAAGGAGCCCTGTAAAGTACCTCCTATATTCTCTCGTAAAAGTATAGTTGCCTATCATCGGTTAATTCGTTATTATTACAACATAGTGTCCATATATTTTGGGTAAATAAACAAGAAAGCCATATAGTGTTTGTGTGAAGTACTCTGAAACTACAAACTGAGATTATAAGTAACTCCAACTAAAACTATAAGAATTATAAGTGTGACGGAGATGAAGATAACAAACTAAAGTATATACAAGTCTTCACCACACGAATACATTACAGTGAACTAGCGGGTTACCAATTATCCAGATCATAGGTGAATAGCATGCGGGATTACCTGACAAACCACAGATAATCAAAAGGCGACTAACTACTGTTACATAAAGGTGGCAAGCGGTGACGAACTGCAGTTACAAATACCTAAGACTTTATATATTTTGTTTCTCTTCAATCATTTCCTTTCCTTTCATATATTCTCGTTCAGTAAAAATAAAAACAAGTTCTCCTCCATCAGACCCTTCCACTAGAAGCACGTACTCTTTGTGGGTCTGACGTAGTGTTGGTACTCACAAAAAAATGTTGCCCACTTGTCCCTCCTGAGTGTGGCGCAGGTGAAGGTCAGACGAACACCACTCACTTACCTGCCCCTCGCTACCACCCACCTACTTTACACCACCACCCACCTACCTCACCCCACCACCCACCTATCTCACCTCACCACCCACCTATCTCATACCACCATCCACCTACCTCATACCACCATCCACCTACCTCACGCCACCACCCACCTCCCTCAAACCACCACCCACCTCCCTCGTACCATCACCCACCTACCTAACGCCACCACCCACCTCCCTCATACCACCACCCACCTACCTCACACTACCACCCACCTTCTTCACCCCACCACCCACCACCCACCTCCACACTAGGAACAACAGGTTACAGTTCTGTACACCTCTGATAAAACCTGTCATCTATATTACCATTATCCTTAACTTACGGAGAGAGAGAGAGAGAGAGAGAGAGAGAGAGAGAGAGAGAGAGAGAGAGAGAGAGAGAGAGAGAGAGAGAGAGAGAGAGAGAGAGAGAGAGAGAGAGAGACGACCTCAATACAGTAGGTTACCGGATGAGAGTTGAGGTAACCTTATAAGAAAAAATCCATCACACGAGGCATATTAACCCATCTCACAGACTCTTCTCACAGGCCAACGTGACTACCCTAAACCAGATGGCTTAACTAATTCTACCTTAGAATATAGTGAAGAAAGCGGGTATATGGCGTATCGAGGGAAGTATATTAATAATATTTATTTTTTCATTCCCCATCACATAAAATTCTTAGCTGCATCAAAACCTTTTATTACCAAACTCTTCTTCAGACAACGCTGCCTCTCATCATAATTTCTGCACCAGACTTAAGGTTATCGTACTCAAGGGGTTAATGTCATCGTACTCAAGGGGTTAATGTCATCGTACTCAAGGGGTTAATGTTATCGTACTCAAGGGGTTAATGTCATCGTACTCAAGGGGTTAATGTCATCGTACTCAAGGGGTTAATGTCATCGTACTTAAGGGGGTTAATGTTATCGTACTTTAGGGGTTGTATCGTACTCAAGGGTTAATGTCATCGTACTCAGGGTTAATGTCATCGTACTCAAGGGTTATCGTAGTTACACCGAAATATTCATCAGAAGACAAGAGTGTCACTGAGGAGCATTGGTGTAGGTGGGAGGGTGTGTGGGTAGGTTGTGTGGGTAGGGGGTGTGCAGGTAGGGGTGTGTAGCCAGGAGGGTGTGTGTGTGGGTAGGAGGTGTGTGGGTATGGGGGTGTGTGGGTGGGGGTGTATAGGTAGGGGGGTGTGCAGTGGGGGGTGTGTAGAGGGGTGTGCTGTGTGGTAGGGGTGTGTGTGGGTGGGGTGTGTGGGTGGGGTGTGTGTGGGTAGGAGGGTGTGTGGGTGGGGTTGTGGGTGGGGGTGTGTGGGTGGGGTGTGGGTGGGGGTGTGCGGGTAGGGGTGTGTGGAGGGTGTGTGCTGTGTGGTGGGGTGTGGGTGTGTGGGTGGGGGGGTAGTGTGTGGAGGTGTGTAGGTAGGGAGGGTGTGTGAGTAGGGGTGTGTGGGTGGGGTTGTGTGGGTGGGAGGGTGTGTGGGTGGGGTGTGTGGGTTGGGTGGGGTGTGTGGTTGTGTGGGTGGGGTTGTGTGTGGGTGGGGTGTGTGGGTGGGGTGTGTGGGTGGGGGTTGTTAGTGGGTGGGGTGGGGGGTGTGTGGGTGGGGTGTTTGGGTGGGGAGGGGTGTGTGGGTGTGGGGTGTGTGGGTAGGAGGGTGTGCAGGTGGGGGTGTGTATGCAGGGTGTGTGGGTGGGAGGGTGTGTGGGTGGGGGTGTGGGTGGGGGTGTGGGTGGGGTGTTGGTTGGGGTGTGTGGGTAGGAGGGGTGTGTGGTGTGGGAGGGTGTGGGGTGGGAGTTGGTGTGGGGGTGTGGGTGTGTGCAGGTGGGGTTGTGGGAGGGTGTGTGGGTGGGAGGGTGTGTGGGTGGGGTGTGTGGGGGGGATGTGTGGGGGTGTGGGTAGGGGGTGTGTGGGTGGGGGTGTGGGTGGGGGTGTGTAGCTAGGAGGGTGTGTGGTGGGGTGTGTGGTGGGGTGTGTAGCTGGGGAGATTGTGTGGGTGGGGAGGGTGTGTGGGTATGGGTGTGTGGGTATGGGGTGTGGGTGGGGTGTATGGGGGTGTGGGTGTGGGGTGTGAGGTGTGGGGTGTGTGGTGGGGGGGGTTGATGTGCTGGGGTGTGGGAGGGTGTGTGGGTGGGGGTGTGTGGGTGGGGAGGGTGTGTGGGTGGGGTGTGTGGGGGGGGTGGGAGGGTGTGTGGGTAGGGGGTGTGTGGCGGGGGAGTTAGGCAGGGATGTGTGTGGTGGTGTAGAATGGGAGGACAAGGCTGCCTCCTCTACTACCTCCTCTCACCTCCTCACCTCCTCCCACCCCATCCTCCTCCGTCTCCGCCCTCTACCTCCCCACCACCTCCACCTCTCCTCCTCCGACCTCCAGCAAATGATAATATAATCAATAAACCGCAATAGCTATTTTAAACCAACCCAAACGTCGCTCGCTCTCACTAGCTGGAGGAGGAGAGCATTACCATCACCTTCCCTCCTGACCTCTCTCCCTCTCAATACGACTTTCCTCCTCTGACCTCTCCCTCCTTTCCTCCTTCGTCCGTCCATTCCTACCACCTGTTCCACCATTACCACCACCTGTTTCCACAATACCACCACCTGTTCCACCATCACCACCACCTGTTCCAACATCACACTGTTCCACCACCACCTGTTTCACCATACACCACCTGTTCCATCATCACCACCCACCTGTTACCATCACCACCACCTCCACCATCCTACCACCTGTTCCACCACCACCTGTTCCACCATCACCACCACCGTTACCACCACCTGTTTCACTATCACCACCACCTGTTCCATACCTGTTCCACCATCCCCACCTGTTCCACACCACCTGTTCCACCATCCACCACCTGTTCCACCATCACCACCACCTGTTCCACCATCACCCACTGTTCCACCATCACACCACCACCTGTTTCCACCACCACCTGTTCCACCATCACCACCTGTTCCACCACCACCTGTTTCACCATCACCACCACCTGTTCCCATCACCACCACCTGTTCCACCATCACCTGTTCCACCACACCACCTGTTCCACCACCATCACCACCCACCTGTTCCCATCACCACCACCTGTTCCACCATCACCACCACCTGTTCCACCACATCACCCACCTACCATCACCTCACACCACCACCTGTTCCACCATTACCACCACCTGTTCCACCACCACCTGTTCACTAACACACCTGTTCCACTACCACCACCTGTTCACCATCACCACCACCTGTTCCCACACCTGTTTCACATACCACCTGTTTCCATCATCACTTTACCCACCACCTGTTCCACCATCACCACCACCTGTTCCACCCTACCTGTTCCACCATTACACCACCTGTTCCACCCACACTGTTTCCTATCACCACCTGTTTCACTCCACCTACCATACCACACAATCTGCCCTGGCACCCACAGTCTACCACCGTGCCAGCAGGTGTCTGTTGCGTCTCCCACAAAACCACTGTATTTAACTCTGTTCTCATATACTGTTGTTGTTGTACTGATGCCTACTTGTTGTTGTTGTTGCATGATGCCTCCTTGTTGTTGTTGGCAAGTTATAACACAAGTGGTAGGGGACTGTGCTAAGGCAGGACCTCCTATAATAGTTATATCCTCCCATTATTACCAAACTATCACCTGCCCCACCTAACACCACCTTCAACCCCTCCCAAGACCACCATCCCCACCCACTATCACCACCACCCTCAACGGTCTATTCCGCCCACCTTCACCCTTAACCCCGCCCACCACCCTCAACCGCATAGCCAGCCTCTACCTCCTCCAGCACCTCTCCAGCATTTCCCAGGTGACACGCGCTGTGAGATTGTACCGCGCTGAAAATGTTCTGGGTACACACAGTTCAATAAAAATCTAACTAAACCAATCCCTAACCTAATCTTTTATTCAGAGGGGTAATCTCAGTACGCCTCATGTTTTCAATGATGTTTTGATCGAACTGCGCATACCAAGAACATTTTCCGCACGGTATGATCTCAGCAGTGCGCCACACCAGCCAGCCAACCACCCACCCACACACAGCCTTCCGGGTCCCGCCAGACACTACTACCTCAGAGACAGTCCCACCAACCACATACAACATTCCTCTCTATTTGGCTGCCACCATCTCCTCCGTTTAATAATATCACAGACTTAAAAATAGTTATCTAGTGTTTATTATAGTTTAAAGAACATCAGATATAGACACCTCAGGTTATTTCAACTGAAGATTAACCACCCTTACTCTGCCTTGGGGGAGGTTAGGTTAAGTTAAAGGATAAGTTTGGTTTCTTTTTGTGTAACGCAGGAGACAGAGAGCAATAATATGGCAGACGCTCACCAAGATGACGTGTACATGTGTGTAACTACTATTATTATTATTATTATTATTATTATTATTATTATTATTATCATTATTATTATTTAGTAGAAGTAATTTTCTTAAATATGAGAGAGAGAGAGAGAGAGAGAGAGAGAGAGAGAGAGAGAGAGAGAGAGAGAGAGAGAGAGTGTGTGTGTTTTGGAAAAATTAATAATACTCTTACATTCTTCGTATTAATCACTGACATTCTCCTGGGCCAGAGTTTATTATTAGCATCATTTACACAACAACCTGTCATTCATAAAACTATTATAACAACATTGGCAGAGAAAGTTACACTGTAATGAGTGTGAAGAAAGTAGTAAAGCGAAGAAAAAATAATAATGGAGTTTCTCTGACAGTGACAGCTCACCTCCCTCATTGTAACACTGTATATAATTTCATGACAGGCTGTATATCATTATATTGAATTTTCTTACAAATATGTCATCAAGTTTCCACAAAAATTACTGTAATATAGGTTGTAGCATATAATATTATTTTTTTTTCTTTTTAAAAATTAAAATATAGCCGGTAATTGTTTAATACAGTGACCAGTGAAAACAGATTTAGATAGTTTTATTTTAAATGTCAATTGTAAATTCACTCATTTTTTCTTTTCTTTTTTTACAAGTTTTAATCTTTAGAGAAATTTTCAAGAGAAATTCTACATCAGTTGGTATGGGTGACGTTTCTTTACGCTAGACTTCAGCCGCCACGATCCAGCCAGACACAACAACCTGAGCACCATTACAGGTCTTTACTCGTCATATCTTTGTCTTATTAAATAAAGAGAAGACATGTATGATATTATGCCCTAACTTGGGTTCTTTTGAGTAGACAAGCGAGTCTTTCTGCTGCCACCTACTGGGACAATAACTTTAGCCCATTGAATAAAAGTGTCATTTTCCTCATGGGGTTAAGGCAACGTATTCGAAGATTACACCATTGTACTCAAGAGGTTATGTCATCGTACAATACAGGAGGAGATACGATATCTTAATGGATTAATTGTACTCAAGAAGGTTGGCGTCTTACTCAGCGGGTTAAAACCTACAAGGAAATTCGACATAGCACCAACTTGTGTTAATCCAGAGATGAAAACCTGGATGTACTGTTCAGACACAGAGCCGCCACCCATCACCCACGTAACTTGTAAATACCTGAGGAGGAGAGAGACTGAGGAGGACCCCACACCTCGGCAACTCACCATGACGTCACCACAACAAGACTCACCTGCGGGGAGAATCAATTATGCATTAGTTAATTTGCATCTTATAATGAACGACTTAACTACACAACAAGAAATATCCGCCTGACATGTTATAAAAACTCTCTCTCTCTCTCTCCTGGGTTTAAACCAAGGCAACGATAGGTACAACAAAAATAACATTGAAGTATATGACAGAAATACTAATGGGCAAAACTGAGGGCCAGGGGAAGGTAGTGGCAGTAATGGAGGATTAAAGTTCAAATCTGTGGTCCTGGAGAAATATATAATCAGGGAGGATTAGTAAAGACAATCCGACGGTGTTTGGAATTAGCACCTTGATTGACTCACGTGAATGAACGACAGTTAAGACTTAAACATTATGTCATTTAAGTGTGTTTACATTGGTTAGACACAAATCCCCATAATCAGAGAAGTGGAGGCGGTATCGAGGACCCTCTCCCTGCTGACTCCCACCTAAAAGACATTTATTGTCCAAGTATTAATATTTTTGTAACACTTAATTTTATAATTTCACTATAACATTGAAAACCATTGTATCTTATATTGTCACGTTGATATAAATTACCATTACAATGATTTTATATTTTGCCGTCAAGTCATTGAGTGTTTGTCCTTTTGTTTCACCCCAACATTACCTATGGGGAGGGGGGGGGTGAAGCGTCGTTTGTCACCAGAACTTCCACACTTTTCCCCACTACTCTTATCATCCATCAGCCCCCATCATTACACATAACCCACCAGCCCCCATCATCACACACACCACCCATCCGGCCCCATCACCCCACACACACCCCCCCATCACCATCCTCACCACAACAACCCCCATCACCACACAGACATAGATCATCCCACCATACAATAAACATTACCTCGTCAATTTATCACCCCCAAACACACACTCACTAGTCAACATTCCTCCTCTTATTGTAACCAACACAAAATCACCGGCGGTCAGTCTCACCCACCCCATACCAGCACCCCTCATAAAATTTTATATGCCATAATGAACCCCCTCCCTCCCTCCCTCTCTCTCTCTCTCTCTCTTAGACCTGTTCACATCACTAATCTTAACACTCAAGGGCCTCACTCTCGTCTCTGATAGTAAACCTAATACACCATAGAGAAATTCGCGGACGAGGGACCTCAGGTGGTAGTAAGCAACAGTAGTGAGGATGAGACAAAGCGGCTAAACTATTCTTGCCACCGCCACCTTCTACCACCTGTGATTGATTCCCTCTGTACAAATTGCTGTTCTACTGTACACTAATATCGCATCCAGCCCATACGACCTCGTACTGGTCGCTACAAGAACAACCCCATTCCACCTGTTATAAAAATCATCAATAGTTCTAGATAATGTGTGTGTACACTTCTTGTCTGTTTTCCAGTTTGTACTCTAACTTCGCTAAAAGTCCTTGTTAAATTACCCCCTCCCCAAGACACTGTATCTTATGTATGAAGTAATTTTTCAGCTTGTCTGCTGTAGCTTTAATAATACTTTAATTACTATAAATATATACACGATGCTCCTCCACCTTCACTCCCCGCACCATATCCTCGCCCCGCGTGTTCTTGTTCTTCACTCTCACAGTCGTCCCCAGCTTAACATTATTCAAAGGTCCTCTCCACATCAACCCTAACCGTCTTCTGGTCAAAATAATAAATTTCTCTGGAAATAACTAAGTAACAGGACCCACCCACCCCCCTCCCCCTTGGCCACGTACTGTACCTACCAAATGAACTATCCTTACATCAGCTCTACAGTAATGTACACAATTCCTCAAATTACTGTGTGACTCTACAGAACTCTCCCTCGTGCTTCTACTGGCAGCACCAACATGTCCTGTGTGACCTTGATAGTGATGAGTCAGAGGAAGCTGCGGTATTACTTCGTCTGGGGTTGTCTCCTGCCTCAAAAGTGTAAAGGCAATTTAGGCTCCTCACTACTTAAACACTGTACTAAAAATGGCTGGACATGATCACAAAACACCAGGAAGTTGATGTTGACTCAGTCATTGGGCAGCTCTCTGGGTAACTTCTAATCTCACATGGGGAACTACAGCTTATACCTATTCCATCTGTGGCTCCTGATGTACTGTACGTGAACGTGGGACCCATCCGCCTGGCGGTCCAATAGGGACGGTGTGGGCACAACACACTGTACAGTATACTAAGTCTTTTTCGGTACACAAGGAGACAGTGTGGCCGGTACTACACTCGCCTGCCTTCACTTCCCCAGCTATAAAGATAGGCACCCTTTTGTAGCTGGGTGGACTGAGGAGGGTCCCTGTTCGCGAAACAGCGATCCTTAGGGCAAGAGGCGAGCGCTATATTTACTCGGCTGCCGCGCCCCACACACATAAATGTAGGTGAATAGCTTTTCCAGTGGGCCAGAGTGCTGGCGGGTCATGTGGAACAGCCCACCTCCTGCTTGTGTCCACACTAACTTCCTGGTGCCTGTGATGCTGTCCGGTTCAGATGGCTTAAACTGCAAGATGACCACAAACTTTCTCTTACACGACTGAATGAAAACCTGGTCAACGCTCTCAGTTTTGTTAAGATATTACTAAGATATACATAAAGTACTGAGGCTGCTGGTGAGTGAAGTAACAGGCGCCTATTGTAGCACGTAACTAACAGTCGGCTCAGTTGACCGAGGCTAGAGACGTGTTTGTTCCTAGGAGGGAAACTTGCCTGGGGTCGCCCACCTCCTGGGGTCGCCCATGGCCGTTCAGGGAAAGTGGTTCTTCGGTATTTTGCCCCATACACCACGGTTATTTGTTAAATGTTAATTGCACTAGAGCAAATTCAGCTTTAAGTAATCTCTCTCTCGGTGAAATTCAACCGATTCAGCATAAGGCTCCTGTAATCTTTCTGGGAACTTCCCATTAATTTTTGCTGGGAAATTGAACTCTTAAGAGCCGCTCTAACAATCGTTTAACCACTTAACATAATTAATGCGTTCTATGAATTCTCTTACTTAATAGAGGTAAATTTAAGATCACAATTATCACATAGAAACAAATCTACTGTACAGTATATTTGAAAGTCCCGACAGTACAGTATGTTGCTAGAAATGTCTTTACGATTTTGTATGAAATAATGACTCAACGAACGAAAGATTTTGACAACCCTGCCGAGACAACGGGAGTCGCAGTGTTCATTTGGAAATGCATTTGAGGATCCCTACGTAAAGATACTATATGTCAACAACTGTATTATAGTGTATATTACTTCTTCTAGCAACATACTGTACTGTCGGGACTTTCAAATATACTGTACAGTAGATTTGTTTCTAAGTGATAATTGTGATCTTAAATTTACCTCTATTAAGTAAGAGAATTCATAGAACGCATTAATTATGTTAATTGGTTAAACGATTGTTAGAGCGGCTCTTAAGAGTCAAACAATGGTTGTTAGTACACGACAAGTAAAGGATGCGCGAAGTCAGGTGTTAACTGTACAGTACATGGGAGGAGCAGCACTGTTGGGGTTGTATGTGAGACTACCAAGCTAAATCATTTATACAAGATACCAGCACAAACGAAGCAAATCTAAGTTAACCCATAAATCCCCAAACATTATTAAATTAAGTGAAATTTGGTTGGTTTGAGTATTTATCGTGTATAGGCTCAGTACAGTAGTGTCATACATCACTTCACTCAGCACTTCAACAAAAGATCGTCAGTGAGATGAGATCATAAGAACATAAGAATGGAGGAAACTGCAGCGGGCCTATTGGCCCATACTGGGCAGTCCCGTTTACACCCAACCCCTATTGCTCATATAAACATCGAATCTATGTTTGAAGCTATCCAGCGTATTCGAGTTAATGATGATATCTGGTAACTCCTACTTTCTAAGATTTTATACTTTCACCTACAATAAGAAACTCGTGTGTTTGGTAACACACAATAAGGGGGATTTTAAAGTATGCTCCTAAACGTTGGTTTGTTTGATGGTAATAACATAAAAAAGTATTTAGCGATGGTAGGAGCTCAGGACTAACTGGGAGTTTTTTTTTTTAGTTTAACAAATTTATTGACAAAGCTTGTAGTACAGTTTGCCTATTCTGAGTAATTCAGTCAGGTCTTGACACTGAGGGTGGTATCACTTCTCACTGCCACGCAGGACAGAGGTTCATACACAAAGAAATACATCATATTCATTAACAGCTATAAATGTATAGAAGTCAGATTCTTGTGGGTAATGTCACTGTTCACTGTCATGCAGGACAGAGGTTCGTACACAAAGAAATGCATCATATTCATTAGCAGTATATGTATATATAGGTCAGATTCATGTGGGTAATGTCATATGATAGAAGTATTTAAGTGGGTGAAAGGAATCAATAAAAGCGATGTAGATAAAGTTCTTATAATATCCGAGCAGGATAGGACTCGTAGCAACGGATTTAAGTTGGATAAGTTTAGGTTTAGGAGGGAGATAGGAAGGAACTGGTTCACAAATAGTGTGGTGGACGAGTGGAACAAGCTTAGCAACTTTGTAGTAAGTGCTGGAACGCTGGGGAGTTTTAAAAGGAGGCTAGATAGATTCATGGATGACAGCGAGTGGTAGTAACTCTCGACAGGAGCTACCATGCACAGGCCAACCGGCCTATTTCAGACTCCTTATTTTCTTATGTTCTTATGTTATGTTCACTCTTCACTGCTATACAGGACAGAGGTTCGTACACAAAGAAAGAAAGAAATACATCATATTCATTAGCAGCATATATAGGTCAGTGGATCACATACATTGGAGTCATATTCTAAATTGAAGACTAATCAGTGTGGGCTAGCAAATTTGGGATAAACAGCAAGAATGTCCTCAAGCACACCTGATTCAGTGTAGTAATTACAAAGTTCAAGATACAATAAGTCAGGTGGCAGCTCCGGACTGTTAAAAAAAAAACTATGAAAGAAGACACTAGAGATCATGTAGCGGTGTGACCATGACTCCTGACACACATAGTTACCACGACACTAACACTAATACAACTGCCTCCACCACTACATCCCCTAAAATGTGAAAGAATAAGACGTACAGAACAATAACATATACAATACTATAATACCTATAATAAGATCCTATTAATACATATATACAGACGTAATATACTTCACACACAGGCTTTATCCAATGATTAAGTCATGGAGCCTTAGTGGGCAACACCGACACGTGGCCACTTAACCTCTGCTTGTGTACAATTGCTGCGCCTTTAATTCTATTATATATTACAGTAGATACAACTTAACCATTATATTACTAATAATATCTGTTCACAATAATTAAAATACGCATATCAGCGCATGAGGCTACTTAAGAACTTCAAAATATTACTCCAGTCCTAAACAATCACAAACACAACCAAACAACAATACGTGAGAATACCAATGACACACACACACACTGTTGACCTTGATTGACTCGTCATATGACACTTGTGACCTCGCTGTAGCCCCCTCCATCACCCTCAACTGACCTTAATAACCCTATCGCCTGTGTGTAGTTGGAGAGACACCCGACTCTAACTTATTCAACATGACTGACACCCGTGACCTCCTCGCTCCTATCCACCCACCTACACTAACCCCCTTGATACAGCTGACCCTAGAAGGTTTGTCCTGCGTACCATAGAGTGAACAACACAGGCAGGGACAACTGACACTCGTAACCTTGCTCTAAGTCACCCAGACACCCTGAGCTAACAGCATATAAACTGTACTGTGTGTTGTATCATGTGTTCAAGCAAGCGACTAGAACAGGGGTCATCTTGATCTGGTGAAGTTGTGGGAAGTAAAAATTTACCAAACTTCATTTCGCAATGCTATTGATATTGAATGTTTATTTAGCTAGAATAATACAGATACAGAGTGGACAATAATAACAATATTTCCATGGCTGAGCTTAGGCACCTAATATATACTATACATTTATCTCAAGGAAGTATTATGTAACATTTAGTATCATCCGTAATAGAACACGTAACATGGTGATAGTAAATATATATAAGAATGTTACCCCAATGTTCACTTCTTTATTTATTCATATTTTTTAACATACTTTACTGTGGCGTTGATGTACAGTAATCTGATAAGTGAGGGAAAATTTATCTAATAACAAGAAGAGACGAAAGGAGGAAAATTAGGGGTACAAAACACACACACACACACACACACACACACACACACACACACACACACACGTCACTACCACAGAAACCCACAGACTACGTGAACGTTTACGCTGAACAGTGAACATAAAGAAACTGGCTGGGCGGGGTGGGGGTGTCTCTCTCTCTCTCTCTCTCTCTCTCTCTCTCTCTCTCTCTCTCTCTCAACATTTACTGTATGGTTATAATGTAGTGGAAGCCATAAAACGAAATAAATGAAGAGTGACGAGTGAAGGAGATAGGAAGGAAACAGAGCAAGAGGGAAGAAGCCGCCAGATAACGCACCTCATCACACACAAACAATGACCCATGGCAGAGTGAAAGGGAGGAGGTACGGTGTGTGTGTGTGTGTGTGTGTGTGTGTGTGTGTGTGTGTGTGTGTGTGTGTGTGTGTGTGTGTGTGTGTGTGTGTGTGTGTACAGTACGAACTAACAAATGTAAACATGCAATATAATCATGCGAGTCCTTTATGCAGTGTAGTAAATGTTTTTACTTTTGAAATATACCATGAGATTGTATTAACATGACGGTGTTTTAACATGAGCGACTAACAAGGAAAATAAAGAACCACAACATCGTAGGGGAAATTCTACATTGATTTATGGTGTTGGTCAATAAACAGGAAACAGAGAGTCAACATTATCGGTAAAAAAAAAATCCGAAATGGGAAAGTTTACAATTGGTGTGCCTCAAGGATACCTCCTCAGGCCGATGCTCTTCATATTATACATAAATGACATCAACATGAGGCAGACAGCTACAGAAACAAACTGGCTGATGACTCACAAATATGACATACAGTATAAGTATGTCCTTAAAACTCTTGGAGAATTACAAGATCTAAATAAACTTTTAATATGAATCGAAAAATAGCAAATGCAGTTTAATGGAGAGATATATAATGTTCTAAGACTGAGGAAAGGTAGAGGACTTGGCTCTTAGCTCAACAACGAAGATATTGAAGAAAGTGAGGGTGACAAATATTTAGGGGTAATGATTAGTGAAGACCTAACACAAAGGCATCATTGTCTTTCTTAATACATACATACATACATACATACATACATACATACATACATACATACATACATACATTCATTATTTCTAAGAGTGGTACAAACAGGAGTAGAAACGTTACTTGACAACTACAGTATATCTAAAATTCTCAGAGGAAAATGAGAAGACTAATCCCGGGCATTAGGAACCTTGAGTACAGAGACAGGTTAAAGCATCTTAACTTGCACTCCCTCGAGAGACGTAGAGTGAGGGGCGATATGATCGAGGTGTATAAATGGAAGTCAGAGCTGAACAAAGGGGACATAACAAAGGTACTCAAACTATCCAACCAGGAGCGAACTCGTAACAATGGTTTTAAAATAGACAAATTTAGATTTAGGCGCGAAATAGGTAAACACTGGTTTGGAGATAGAGTAGTGGATGAATGGAACAAGTTACCAAACAACATTATTGACTCGAACACGATGGATAGCTTCAAACATAGGTTGGATGGATATATGAGCGATAGGGGTTGGGTGTAAATGGGACTGCAGTTTCCTCCATTCTTATGTTCTTATATGGTTCAGTTGTGGTCACCGTACCATAGAATGTATATCTATGGAAACGTTCCGAGAAAGATGACAAAGTTTGTCCCGAACATCAGGACAAACATCAGGGAAAACTGAGTATACATGGAAGATGGCGCTAATAAAAGTGTTATATTTAAATGGTCAAACTCTTAGATCAAGGCATAACTATTAACAGTGAATTTTAATTAGGGAAATTTAGAATTAGGAAGAAATAGGTAAACAATGGTTGGGATATAATAGTCATAGAAGAGTGGAGCATCACTAACACTGTCACACCGGTACGTTTATACTGTACTGTACTGTATACTGTAGGCGAGCCGCCGCTAGACAGATCCAGATGTGTAAACAGGAGCTCCCTCGCATGGCGCTGCAGTTCCCTCCATTCTTATGATCTTGACACACAGTGGCATATCACGATTTACCGGCTAAGAAAATACTTTAGATTGTATGCTTGTGTTCATTAGCCGTGACCTCATGCATTTACAAAACTAAGCTTAAAATTGTTGTTTGTGCTATTTGAGTAAGAAGATAAGAGTGGTAACTGCCGCCAGTAAATCTGCCACCGACCATGGCTGCTATTTTTTATTGTTTATCTATTTTATTAAATTTCTTCATTTGATTATTTACCTTTATGAAACATTCCTTGATAGAAAAAGATCGTTCTTGACGCAGGATTAATAACACACAGCAACTTTCAGACCGGTGGGTTCAGCAGCTCAGAATATTTATTTTTCCAAAGAAAAATGTGAACATTAAAATTGGCCGTCAAAACTGTTTGTGAAGCCAATTAATATGTTCATGTACACTTGTCCCTGTCCTGCCTATCATTGCTGGCATGGCTCAAGATGATAAGAGCAGTTAACAATAAAGGCAGCCGAGGAAACATTAACGTAAACGCTGAACCATAATTAATCATCTTAATACACCATAAACAATAATCATACAGGAAATTACTAAATGAACTCATTAAAGAATACAACACAATGTTATGAGTATGATTATTTTTTCCATAAAAGACTCGAGCCCAACTTTTCCTCATCTAACCTTCAGCTGAACCCACTCACACGTGACCTGATGTAATCTACCACATTGCTGCCATCAGTGGTATGACAACATGATCTCATAACCGCATCTGGCAGTGACTGACGCGCCTTTTTTTCCATCCCACTTGTGTGTGGATGGTGTAAGGCTGACAGGTAAAGAGTTAAATAGACAGACCAAGACAATCGAATAGTCGTTTTCGTATTAACATGGCGATGAATCGGAGAACGAGTATAACAGACAAGAGGTTAAGTTTGGCAGAATTATCACCATAAAAAATTAAATCCTAAGAAGCACACAACACATACTGAGAGGCAGGCAAGTGAGGGGAGAGTGTGTGTTGTTCTCGATCCTGGCCATGTTGCGTCGTCGAGGAAAAGACTAACAACAACATGAAACAACTTTAGTATAAGGACGCGGGGCTGTGAGAGAGACCAGACGATGATGCAGAGCGACACAGTTTACGAGAGAAAACTTAACAGGTGTCTAATAAGGTGAAGGAGAGCTGGTTGAAAAGTGTTATTAATATGTAGCAGAGACTTGGCCGAGCTAGAGATTATTAAAACGCCAGCAGGGTGGGGGTGGTGGAGAGTAACGAGGAGAGGAGTGGGAGGGTGTGTACGGTGGTGGGACGTGACCCAGGCAGATGAAGTGCTGCAGGGACCATCCACCTTCGTTAACTCTCTTACCACAAAGCTTAATGTCACATCAAGGAGAGGACATCAGTAATTACAGCCGACAGTGGAAATATGATGGTGTTCAAGACAACAAGTTAGAAACACAAATAAAGGGAAGTGTAAAGTAGACGGGAAGCGACACGGTGGAGTTGTATAAAATAAATGTCCCAGAAAATAGTTAGCAAATCACTGGATATTACAGAGGTGGTGAATATACAGTACTCACACCTATGAACAATATCCGACACACGAAACACAGATAATACAAATTACGTCCAGGTGTGTATATGCCAGGAAGGGCCAGGAGCTGCGACATAGTTACATAATTGAGAAGTTAATAAAATACACTTGTTGATGAAACCATTAAGACAACATGCTAACTGCGTTAGGGGAAAAAAGGTGTATGATCATGAATTAAGTAATTAATTAAAAATAAAAAGGGCGTGCTTGGGGAAAAAAGGTGTATGATCATGAATTAAGTAATTAATTAAAAATAAAAAGGGCGTGCTTGACAAAAGACTCTGCCGTAATACATAAAAATTCATCTCCCTCTCTGGCGACTTCAAGACAACAACAGGTTATAAAAGAAACATAATGAAGAGATTGTATCACGCATGGCGTAGGGTGTTTGCCTTCAGTGTTGGTACGTGAACTTCACATAATAGTTTCTGCAGGGCCACGACCGTCACGACCCGCAGCACCCACTCCTGTGTTCCCGCTACCTTAACTCTTCTGGTGTGACACAAGCAGGAATGTTGCTTGTAGCATCGCTTACATTATTGAAGTACATAAATGAACGATCAAATAAATAGTCACATAAATAAAAAATATAAATAATTGAGTAAGTGGATTAGTAAATAACCAAAAACACGAAATATAATTTGACAAGACAGAAAACAACATCCACGTGTCCATCAAGCAGGTGAGTGGCCAGGGAAGGTGACGCGGGTGCACATTATGGTTGACACATTACCTAACTCTGAACACAAAACTATCTTCAAGAGTCTTGATATTCATTAACAATTTCATTCAGTCAGGATGTTGTTACAACACTTTCATGCGTCGTGAGCTGGATGTATACTGACAACCCAGCGGAGACGAGAGCTCGAGGATACGCCAGGCTTCCCCATCTTGTAAACTCACAGTCTACCTGGCAACTTCACAGGCATGGCCGTGTCCTGCTGTAACTGTTGATGTGGTCTCCTGCAAGTGATGCTACGCTGAGGACAACACCCACACCACACATATCACGTACAGTACACTGAGAACAACACCCACACTACACACATCACGTACAGTACACTGAGGACAACACCCACACCACACACATCACGTACAGTACACTGTGGACATCTGTTGTTATCAAGCAGGCATAAATAACTCGGCTACTTAGTTTGATTTAAAGAACATATGAGGATGGTTTCTGGGCTATGTACTGTAATAGATTGTCGAACTAAGTGTGATGTTAACGGACTGAGCATAGCTGATGGATGTCCTCAAGTTTACTACTAATTCTGTTAAACTATGGATTAATAGTAAGGCAGATGTGTGGTTTATCGAGGACATCACAGAAACACGTAATGACGATAATGCCGATAATGACGGAAGAAACACACACAGACATTTTACCGATTATTACTAGTTAAATAATAAAAAAATAAAAGAAAAGCACGAATATTATCTATAGGCAGTTTCAGTAAATATTTTGAGACTGAAAGAAAATAAGTGACCTGAAACGAAGCTGCAGGAGTCATTTACCTTAAGAGAGTAATTCAGCGGAAAGACTGAGTTTGAACTTAAGGAAATAGAGAGTCGTGATGACACAGCCACATGTTGGTGATAAAAACTAATTAAAATGCGGTGGAAAATGTTGGTCAAAGTGAAATATATCTTTTTGGTGTTTCTTTAAAATTCACGAATAATGGTGGTAGGTCAGAGGTCATTGTATTGGCTATAGCTAGACTTATTCTTCCTAAATTACGATAAAAAAAATCCATAATTAAAAGAACAGTGACGTAAGTTTGTGTCAGTATTTAGAAGGGAGTTTTCTAAGAAGTTTTTGCAAGAGTAAGCGAGGCATCAGGGGTGAAAATGTGGTGTGACGAGGGGTGATGGGGGAGAGGGGTGGGTGTCACCTCAACAGTGATCGTCACGGTAGCTGTATAAAGTCAAGGACTGAAGGAAGTGAAAGTGAGTGAATGACAGTGCTCAGGTTCATGACAGATCCTCTCCACCTGTTACATACATGCCGAGACGTACGTACGTATGTATGTATGTATGTATGTATGTGTGTATGTATGTATGTATGTATGTACGTATGTATGTATGTATGTATGTCCACTAGAGTAACACTGTATCTTGTAATACGAAGAAGACAATGTTATGGTCTCACTCACCAACACACACAAACACATCCATCATTTAACACCCACAGTCGACCAACCTACCCGCCTGTGGATGTGTGGACAGAGGAGCCAGCCCGCATATGGATGTGTGAATAAGAGGAAATTAGCCGCTTGTAGATATGTGGATGTGGTATGGCACGTTTGTGGTAGTATACGTGGGTATAATCAATAAGGTAAAGTAGCTGCCATGGCTAACACAGTACAGTGTGTGGTAGAGCAGTGAACAGTTACTTTTTACACGTACTCTTAATTTTGGCCAACCTAAGAAAATAAGAACATAAGAATGGAGGAAACTGCAGCGGGACTATTGGCTCATTCTGGGCAGTCCCGTTTACACCCAACCCCTATCGCTCATATATCCACCCGACGTATATTTGAAGCTGCCCAGTGAGTTCGATTTAATGATGATGTTTGGTAACTTGTTCCATTCATCCACTACTCTATTTCCAAACCACTGTTTACCTATCTCGGACCTAAATCTAAATTTGCCTAATTTAAAACCATTGCTGTGAGTTCGCTCTAGTTGGACAGACGGAGATATGCCGCTCTTTGAGAGAGAGAGAGAGAGAGAGAGAGAGAGAGAGAGAGAGAGAGAGAGAGTGTAGTAGATAGAGTGTGTGTGTGTGTGTGTGTGTGTGTGTGTGTGTATTGGGGGTGTACTCCCCGTAAAGACTATTTACACCAAATTGAAATAGCGAGGTTCATAACTCCTGGGTGAGCCAGGGAGTGTTGTGGCTGCACCCATTCTAGTTAACTTCACTTCTGTCAAACATACACTCAAGGTGGGGGGTAACATTACTGTAAACTACGTGTCTCCAGGACAATAAAACACAGGAGTAGAAAGTTGAAGCAGTGTCAAGTTATACAAAGTGGCTGTTACGAGTTTATAACGAGGTACAACATACTTGGGCCAAACACACGAGTAAGACCAAGAGTGGCAGTGCATGTCTGTTGTGACACGTGCCTGCCTCATGTCTGTTGTGACACGTGTCAGCCTCATGTATGTCGTGACACGTGCCTGCCTCATGTCTGTCGTGACACGTGCCAGCCTCATGTCTGCTGTAACATGTGTCTGTCTCATGTCTGCCGTAACATGTCTGTCGCGACACGTGCCTGCCTCATGTCTGCCGTGACACGTGCCTGCCTCATGTCTGCCGTGACACGTGCCAGCCTCATGTCTGCTGTAACATGTGTCTGTCTCATGTCTGCCGTAACATGTCTGTCGCGACACGTGCCTGCCTCAGGTCTGCCGTGACACGTGCCTGCCTCATGTCTGCTGTAACATGTGTCTGTCTCACGTGTGCCGTAACATGCGTCTGCCTCATGTCTGCAGTGACACGTGTCTGCCTCAGTATATATTAATTCAATTTTGCTTGTGCATCTCTACTGCGTATGTACACTGTAGGTCTCTGCACTGTTGCATGTGTGTGTGTGTGTGTGGGAACAAGGACACACATCCCTCCTGATGACGATCACTACCAGACCACAACACGAGCACCTCACAGGGGGTGGCAAGGTGGGATCAAGTTAAGGTCATCCCAGGGGAGGTGGTGCACCCCCGCTCCCCCACCCGTCTGCCTGCTTGGACCTCTCATACCACGAGGCAAGGGGGGCCAGGGAGTCGAGGAGTAGGAGAGGCCAGGGGGTCACGGGGAGGCCCGGGATCACGGGGCAGGAGAGGCCAGGGGTCATGGGGCAGGAGAGGCCAGGGAGGCCGGGGTCACGGGGCAGGAGAGGCAGGGGGTCACGGGGGTCAGAGGCCAGGGGGTCACGGGGCAGGAGAGGCCAGGGGGTCACGGGGCAGGAGAGGCCAGGGGCAGGAGACGCCAGGGGATCACACATTCACGCAATATTGAAATTTATTTCACTCTCAATGTTTTATATTCAACAAATTTCTCAATATACTGATACATCATAGTAGCAGTAGCAGTAGTATCAAGACAAGAAACGTACAGCGAACACACTTAACAACAGCAGGTGTGTTTTCTGTGCCGTCAGGTTGTGCGTTTTTTCCCCCGAGTTTAGAGACTTTCATCAGTGGCTTTGTTGTACATCTCCCTCACTGAGCTCACACACGATGTCATTCAAGAAAATTATTGACAAATCTAATTTCCTGTTGATCTTCAATAGCCGTCCTGTGATACAGTTCAGTCGTGGCTGGGGTCAAACAAGCGGTGATTGTAGCCCAGAGGCTTCATATGAACAGGAAGAGCTGTGAGCCACTGCGGCAGGGGTTCTCAGCCAGCGTTGATGGAACTCCTTCACTCTTTCCCCTCCTGACCTCACATTGGCGGGAAAATACTTAGATACAAAACTTTAATAATAATAATAATAATAATAATAATAATAATTAACGAATTATTAAAAAAACAGCAACTAAAGGATGAAAATATACAATAAACAGAGAAGATATTATTACAAAATGTGACATGGGAGAGAGAGTCATTTAACAAAAGCTTTGGGTACAAAAAGGAGAAGAAACTTGGGGTGAACACATAAGTTAAATATGAATCTGACCATTTTTGCAGTGTTTGGAAAGTGGGAGGTGTTGTAGCCTTCTGTGTGAGGTCGAGTTGGCTTGATGTTGTTGTGGTGTTGAACAGCAACACGCGGACGAGGACCTGAGGTGGCTGATGGGCGTTAGGGGAGTTGTTACTGCAGCTCTGCCCCCCCCCATGTGTGTGTGTGTGTGCGTGTGTGTGTGTGTGTGTGTGTGTGTAAAACTCTTGTCTAGGTCACATGACATTTGCTGCCACTATGGACTGACTGAGAATCACGTTTTTTATTATAAATTCTGCCAAAGTTGTAAACAGAGCGTGAGACATGACCATGGACGAGGATGGGTCCCCGGGTGCCTGAACGTGAGAGGCTGGGGAAGGACTGCTTTCTTAAACCTGTGCAGTAGCGAAGGAAGTTAAGAGTTACCCGTGGTGCGTCGACGATACACACGAGGTAGGGGTGAAGTTAATAGTTTCGTCAGGTTGAGTACGATGACTTTGTTTTGTTGTACCCTGAGGTGAAACTTAAAAGTAAAAGTTGAATTTGTAAATAAGTTCTGAAAAAAATGGTTGCAACACAGGCATTACTTATAGAGTATTTCGTATTATGAAAACAAGTATATCTTAATACACACAACACCTAACCAGCGCTTAATGCACACTTAATAGAGATAAACTAAGTATACGTACTGTGCATGAGAGTCAACATACAATACGAGACCATCACACAGGAGGTGATGTTTACGTAAAAGATCTTGGCTTCCCGCACCTTCCCTCCTCACAGATAACAACAAAAGGTTTAGATAATTGATAACCATACAAACGTAACTCAATCTAGACAGAAAGAGTAAAAACAACAGAGTATTCGAACACAAGAAATACACTGAACTGATAAAAGCAGAAAATGTATCTTGTTCAATAAGAAGACACCCGTGACCCGGCGTACAACCACAAGATGTAAAGAAAAAGTGTTGACCTGAAATAGACAAAGACAAGAAAGTGTTGACATTCATGTAAGAGGTGAGTGATGCGTCAGTCAAGACACTTTCCTTAACGACCACTTGTATATTACCTACACCTTTCTCTCCTAATTCCTAGTCCTTTATTAGTACCTTTATACAACGATAAATAGCCTAACCTGTTTATTGCGGTCACCTACTCAAATTAGAACCTTGTATTTGAACCGTTTACCTCACAGCAAGGACCATCTGCTTACAGTGGTCAACTTTTTATTGCGACTATATAAACCTGTTTCCTGTGATCCATATAGCTACAGTGCCAGAACACCAAATATAAACTTCTTTTTTTTTTTCAAAGGTCAAGGTCTCAGTTGATGATCAAAGGTTGAATCCCATTTTGCTCACGAGTGGAAAAGACTTTACAGTATTACATGAAACTAATACTTCTTATTGTTTTCTCTCAAAGTAACAAAATCGCCCGAGAAACGGAGAAAAGCCTCACAATTAATTAAAGAATCAGAGAGGACAAAGAATCAGTCAAATACAGCTCACGTGTAAGACGCAGAAAAACCTGAAAAACGAGCATTGTGAAACTGGTTCATCATCTACAACGTGCAACAGAAGAATGGACCATGCCAACTAAATACTGAACCGTAGTCTAGAAACCGGTTATAAAATCATCTTCTAGAAAAAAACAATAGTATTTTTTTCTTTGAGCTCAAGTTAATATTTCTGGTTAATATTTAAAAGTAAGTATTAAAAAATCACAACTACAAATCATGACTATTATAGAGGGAATCTGCCACTGAGAAAGAACTGCCATGTGGATGTTATCGGATCAAAATTGTCTGAGCCTCAGTAAAACGCTTCATGCCTCTTAGTGGTGTTTAAATGAAGGGAGAGTCATTAGAAGAGTACTTTGTTTACATTACCCATAATGTTAATATGTTAAATGGTTCTCCAGAAAACATCTTGGAAATGTTGTTCTTCCACTATATTAAACATCTCAAACTTAACATCGTCTCTAAGTGACTATGTAAACAAGTTATCATATTAAGACTTGCACCATATGTGTTAACTCTCATAAGTATATATTATGGAATTAATTAATTGAAAATTATTGCCATAATTTGGTGTCCTGGTTAAAATAGTTGGTAAATGTGTGTTAAGCCATCATAAGTAACGCAGTATATGCAGTACAGTTAGTGTGTAGTGTAGACCTCACTCTGGTATCTGATGTCTTAGATGAAACATAATTTACAGCACAGTAACGTAAAGTATAAGGCAACATTCCACGACTATACTGTTATATAATGAATCAATAATAAAACCTCTCGCTCGTTTTCCATATATTTATAACAGACAGAGAGATAGATAAAAAGATAGCCCTATATTACGTAATTTTTTTGCACTACAAGTAAAGCCTTTATTGTAGTTTTTCATATGGGAGATTTAGACAGACACAGGTCACTGCAGCGATATAAGCAACATTATGATGCCTAGGGTGTGGCGTCACCCCTCACGTGCAGCTGTGCGAGGGCGGCAGAGTGACACCATTGTTCTTATGTCACCACAACATACACTGAATTTTCCTCGTTTTACGCAGGCAAATAGGCATACAAAACCTCGTCTTGGTTTTTTATTGGTGAAACTTATTGTTTGCGTAATTGAGACTGTTGTGCATTGTTTCTTAGTGTGTATCAACCAAGAAGTTAACTTCATCAACTGTACATAATGAGAACTAGAACTATATACCTAAAGCTTTTGTGAAATAAGAGTGGAACTTCAACCGCCAACAACAATAACCTCACCGCACACTTCCCACACCAACACCAATTACTGTGAACTCTACACTGAAATGCCAATAAAGGTTCTGAATTCACTTCCACTTCATGAACAACCTTAAGTTACTTTTTCTTCAGTAAGAGAGAGAGAGAGAGAAAGCTCTTAAGATAGTCGAGAGTGTTAACCAGCGTGTTGGTGTTCACTCGTGACTGACTCAGTGTTTGGCCTGACATCCTCACTATTCCTTCTTCTCCCGGTGTTGTGACACTCCCTGACTCCCTAATGTTTGTACACCAAACTGTCCTACTTATTTTAAGGTGACGTTTACCTTTAACCAATAACAACACACTCTTAATTTTCTGATGTTGTGAATGACACCTTTAGCATACTTGTTACTCCATAAAACAAAGTTCATCCGCCGTGTACATCGTTCTTAAGATCATGAATGTATAAAACTAAAACAAAACTGTATCGTTCTTCCGAAGAAAACGGGTTTACGAAATATGGATCTATCTCTTCACTGGCGGGTTAGTTGTATACATAGATATTAAAAAGAAGCAAAAAGTCTGTATTCACGAGTTCCTTATCCCGCCAGCATAGTTATTATGGATGGTGAAGCGAGAGAGGCGGGCGTCCTTGACTCTCCTGGCCACACAAGGGAAGGGAGGTGTTTCTCACGCCAGTCAGCCAGTGCCAATAGACAACCTCACGTGTGATTGAAATCTCCACCACCAGACTGAATTTATTAAAAAATAAAAAATAAACTTTCTGATCATAAAACGAAATAAACTAATATTTAAAGCTCAAATTGTGAAAGATATGTCCTTACTGGTGAAGCTATCAGACGAACCACTTGTAAATATAACTACGCTTCTCAAGGACGCAAATAAAGACGCCAGGCAGCTATGACTGACTTACGCTTGGTTGTCTTTGTTTAATCCATCAAACAAAGATAGATGGGACGTGCGAACGGACGGACAGATCTGTGATTAGTACTGAAGGCAGAAACTACTGTGGTGTAGATTGAGAGGCCCAGAGTGATTAAAAAAAATACTGAACATAAGACATCAACAGTGAAGAAAACAAAGAGTATGAGTAATTGATTAGATGGAGCGCAAGGAGATGTCAACAGGTGGTTTTATAAAGAATATATTTCCATTATAACAACTACTATTACAACTAAAGAATGTTATTTAAACCCATATGAAAACGAACGGGAACTTGAAGAAAATAACACACTACAGCTTTAATCAAGTTGAAGTATATGATAAGTACAGTATACATCAACTTTATTCTAAAAGAGCAAAGTTTGTGATTTAATGCAAAATTCAGAGTCGAACTATAACATCAAAAAGCCAAATATAAATATTCAATTACATACAAAGCTACAGAGGTAAGACACGAGTGAAGGTTACAGTAATGGTCTTGATAGAGACAGTAAAGTGTGTTCGCCTCAAGGCTACACTCTCACTCACTGCCGCCAAAGATTCAAGAGGAAAATTTTTTTATATGAAGGAAGTTTATGGAACATGCTATTATATTAATATTATAAGATGGTACTTTATTATCAGCCTCGTGCAGACAACCTGCCACCGTGTTTATGAAGGTGGACCTGAAGTGTGTCTGTGCTACACTGATGGTCCTCACACAACCTTCACTTAAGAGGAGTCTTCTTATACTTATGGATGGTGTCTTTGATATAAATAAATCATGGCAGTTCTTAAAGATCCATCAACAAACTCTTTATAAAGAAACTAAATTTTGTAATGTCACAAAAGTTTATTCGCATTGTCTGTGTCTGACTATCTCTGTCCGCCTGTCTGTGTGTGTCTCTGTCTGTGTGTCTCTCAGTCTATCGGTCTTTGTGTCTCAATCTATGTCTGTCTTTCTCGGTTTGTCTGTCTGTCTGACAGACAGACAAAGACAGATAGAGATTGAGACACAAACAGACAGACAGAAAGAGACAAACACACAGACAGAGTGAGAAAGACAGACAGAATGAGAAATACAGACATACAGAAGTACAAAGTCAGTTAGTCTGTCTGTCTTTCTCTGTTTATCTGCTTCTCTCTGTCTGTTTATCTCCGTCTGTCTCACTGTCTGTCTCTGTCTGTGTCTGTTTCTGCCAGTCTGTCTCACAATATCGATCTCTGTCTTTCTGATTTTCTGCCTCTGTTTTTCTGTCTGTCTATCTATATCTGTCTTTCTATGTCTGCTTGTCTATTTGTCTTGCCTGTCTTTGCCTATCTGTCTGTCTCTATCGTCTATGTGTTAGTCTATGTCTCCGTCTCTCTGTTTCTGTCTAACCCCTCTTTCTGTCTGTCAGTTTTCTGTCTGTCACAGACAAAAAGACAGACAGAAAGAAACAGACACAGAGACACAAAGACAGAGATTGAGATGCAAAGACAGACAGAGACACAGACAGACAGACAGACAGAGACCAACAGACAGACGGAGAGATTCCTACAAATGTTCCAAGTTGTTATTATTTCTTCTTTTACCAAAGTGTTCCTGTTGTTTAACAACTCAATCAGAGATACGTTATGGTTACGTGGTGAGTCAATGGACAGTTGTCTGTTTCAGTTTGGGTGACAGCGGTCGAGCCTGACGAGAGCGTCGGACCTTTTTATTTACGGCGATTCCTTCTTTATCTTGAGTTAGTAGCCAAGACTGGCTGTAACAGGGCCACACCTGACTACGCTATTCCTCGAATACTTTTACAGCTAAAGACCCAAATTAGCCGCAAACAGAGAGAAGCTCGGGAAGCAGCGATCCCCCTGGACTCCTCTTCCACCCGGTACGATGTCCTCCGTAAACTTCCTGATATACGTGTCCGTGGTGATTGTTCAGTGTCACTGATGCATCGTAACTCTACACGACTGACTAACTGACTGACTAACTGATTGGTTGGTTTCTCGATGTATTCAATAACAAAATCTTCAAAAAAAGGCGACATAGAAAACTAAACAAAATATATACAAAATTAACAAATATCGTGTATTGTTATTTCTTGTATTACTGCAAGTATAATAGTTTCGCCCCTGTGTTGTGGATCAGAGCGAAGGCTTAGGGTTAACTTATATATATACATCAGTAAATTCAGGATATGAGTACGTTATGTGTGGGTGCTTTTACTCATTGTTATTTCCCTTTACTGTAGCTTCCTACGCTTGCCATCCACCTACCTTCTCTACTAGCTCCCTTCCACCCCCCCCCCCTCCCCCTTAACTCATTGCTCACGAAAGTGGAATAGGAGAACAAGGTAACATATATATACTATTGTTACCCAGGACCTTTGCCATGCCGTGTGATCCCGCAGGAGAACATCGTGTGTACCTGGTCTCGCCATCACAGCCACCGGCAGGAAGCAGCGGCCCGAGGAACATGATACTGAAGTGGGCGGAGGTCGGGTACCAGGCTGTGGTTTTCTCTTCTACGAATTGATCATGTTTCCCCAGGCACTGTCCCACTGGTTGGTGCAGTGAGGCGTAATGCACTGTAGTTACTGAGGCTCTGGGATTATGTGTGTATGCATGTTATTCAGGTCTCCTCTTCAGTATTTGAAGGTTAAAATAATATAAAATACAATTACCATCTTAATACAGTAAAACCTCCACATAACGAGCTTATCTCTTCATATAAACCGTTATATGAAGCTTTCACATCCAAAGGACCATCGATAAAACGGACTTTCATCTCTATATTATCCGTTAGATGGAGGTTTCACATTCAACGGACCCTTGATATAACGGAACTTCCCTCTCTATATAGTCCGTTAAATAAGAGATTCCACTGTACACGAATCATAATAATAAAATATAAACCAGTTCATTAATTTTTCCTCCATCTTTCATTTCCTATCTCGTGAAAGAAACAAAAACAAATCGACCTATCATCTTCCTCCGTACTTACCTCCCACCACCACCCTCTCCTATTTTACTATTTAATATCTTACTTTTTGGGGATAATAGAGTAATATAATGACATGTCAAACACAATAGTAAATTCTCTTTCACGGGCGCATCTATTAAGCTGACTCTTAATTGCTCTGATGTGGTAATCATTTCAACACTCTAACAAAACGCAATTTATAAACAATGTGAAAAATGAAACTGCTTTGACTTTTTTTACCTGCTAGGGATAACACAACCATGAGTTATTATCACCACCAACACAACCATTAGCTATTATCATCACCAATACAACCACCAGTTACCACCACCATCACAACAACCAGTTACTACCACCATCACAATCACCACACACTGACACACACACACACACACCATATACGTAGATCTTCACACCTTATGCTTCACTCCCTGTGTACGAGTGAATGTGAGTAAGAGTGAAGTGTGACCGTGAGAAGAGTGTTAGTGTGACTCAAGAGGGAAGTGTGAGTTAGCTGCAGTGTGAGTAACAACACGCCGGAGACGACCTTCAGGGGTGATGATGATAACTGGTTGTACAAATTACTTTTGATGCTAGCAATTGATTCTGTTGCAACTGCCTCCCTCCTGCTAGTGATGATAATGATGGTGGTGATGATGATGATGATGGTGGTGGTAGTGGTGATGATGATGGTGGTGATGATGGTGGTGGTGATGATGATGATAATGGTAGTGATGATGATGATGATAATGGTAGTGATGATGATGATGATGATGATGATGATGATGATGATGATGGTGGTGGTGGTGGTGATGATGATAATGATGATGATGATGATAATGATAATGATGATGATGATGATGATGATGATGGTGGTGGTGGTGGTGGTGATGATGATAATGATGATGATGATGGTGGTGGTGGGATGATGATAATGGTAGTGATGATGATGATGATAATGGTGATGTGATGATGATGATGATGATGATGATGATGATGATGATGATGATGATGATGATGATGATGGTGGTGGTGGTGGTGGTGGTGATGATGATAATGATGATGATGATGATAATGATGATGATGATGATGATGATGATGGTGGTGGTGGTGGAGATGATGATGATGATTATGATGGTGGTGATGATGATATTGATTCTTCCTCCTCATACCTCACCCCTCATCTACCTCACACCCTCATACCTCACACCCTCACTCACACCTCTCACACTCACACCCTCATACCACACCCTCACACACCTCCTCATGTTCAACCCTCCTCATACCTCACACCCTCATACCTCCACACCCCTCATACCTACCCCTCACACCCCCATACCTCACACCCCTACCTCACACCTCCCTCATACCACACCCCCCTCACCTACCCCTCACACCTCACACCCTCACACCCTCATACCTCACACCCCCATCACCCCCCATCACACCCTCATACCTCACCCTCATACCTCACCCCTCATCACCTCACACCCCTCATACCTCACCTCCCTCATACCTCACACCCCTCATACCTCACACCTCCCTCATACCTACGGTGACCTTAACAATACATACCAGAGGAAGTGAGACAGGTGGTGGCGGTGAGGGTTCCTAGAAGTGTGTGAGACATCCACTGCGTTCATACTCCACCCACGGCCTTGTTCCCACCCATCCCTTTGTTCCATCCACCATGCATTCCACTAAACCCCAAGTTCCACCCACGGCCTTGTTCCCACCCATCCCTTTGTTCCATCCACCATGCATTCCACTAAACCCCAAGTTCCACCCACGGCCTTGTTCCACCCATCCCTTTGTTCCATCCACCTTTCGGCCATGACCTAGGTGATGTCCTTATACGTACTGATACCTGGTCGACCTTCCTGACACCTTCAACTATGAAACAGGTAGGGGAACCGGTGGTAGAAGCGGTACCGTTCTTGCCTCGCAAGCGAGATGTCACGGGTTCGATTCCCGGGCCAGTGGAAGTTGTTTGGACTTACTTCCTAGCCCTCATTAGTCCCTGTTTACCTAGCAGTAAAGTAGGTACCTGGTGTAAGACGAAAGTTGCGAATTCGTATTCAGGGACAAGTTGTTGGAGCCTCCAATAACTTGATGACATAAACCATTGACTCTTCAGGCTTCTACGCCCTTAACTCATGAGACATAAAGGCAAGCATGAACTTAGCATGCTTCCCTGTTGGGCGCTGTAAACGCTTCTGCGCTTCACCTTACACAAGGATGTAGGGGAGTGCCCAATAAAAAAAATGAAACAGGTGGTGTTGTCCTAATATTGACACCTGACACCTTCAACCATGAAACAGGTGGTGTTGGCTTAAATCTGACACCAGACACCTGACACCATACTCCATGGTGGACCTGCATGACAACCTCAACCATGACCCAGATGGTGGTGGCGGCGGTGTCAGGGTGTAGTATCGACAGCTGGACTCCTTACAGTCACCAACTGTAGCTCATTCTTATAATTTGCCTTATCCTGTAAATTTTTCCCGTCATTATTTTCACCAATTACACTCAACAGTGTCACCACCCTGCACCACTCATCGACTTAGGGCGGCGTATAGGAGGACCCATGATGTCTGTATCGTTTATATTTCGTCCTGCACAACCTCTGCCTACCAAATACTGTATCATTTTATATCACTCAGTGAAACACCCTAACAGTGGCCGCCCATACTATATCATAATGGCCTACTACACTTCAAAACCTCCCGCTTCATTTATCCTCGTCTCTGGCAAGTAGACGCCTCGGTGGAGACATCTGACAATGAAATGTCTGATCTCTTCCCGTGTCATTTAATATAAAAAATGCCGCCACACACATGACACCTCCAGGTATAAACAGATATAGTCAACTAAGCTTCATGAACCTTTTATAGCCATAATTAAGCAGTGTATGTACAGTATGTACAGAATAAAATGGAGGCAATGTAAAACAAATCCCTTCGGCCTATAAGAATGCTAAACTGTAAAGCGGGTTTGTCAACCGTCGTGTACCGCAGTGTGACGTGACAGTTGTTATCCTTCGGATTTTACAACAAACAAAATAACGACACAATGACGTCATTCCCACGAGGATTATTGCTATGTGTAAATCAATATAAGGATATAGTGACATCAGCATTGTTGCCCCTAAATACGTATTCACATCACGGGTACAACAGGTTATGACGTCAGCACATTATCTCACCGACATTTTTAAAAAGCAAGGAGGCATAATATGAAGTCACCTCTGTCGTCTGCTCGTTCTCACAACACTTATCAAATGTTATACTGAACTTTTCCCAAGTAAATTCGGCGGTTTCCACATTACGTCATGTCTTTGTCACATTGTTTATATCACACACACACGTCATCTCCGCGAGTCTTATAGTCTGGGTTCCTGCCTACTGTGGACGAAATCTTGAGCTTCCCTCAAAACGAATGCACAGTTAGCCTAGGATGGGCTACACACACCAAATACCAGGTAACAATATTAAATTCCCTCGCCAACTAGACGACAATCAACACACTGCGGTCTGCTCGCTTACATTGTATTTGAGAACGTGTTTTCGGCATTCATTTTAAAGTAAAATTCTAAAAATTGTGGGCTTTTTATCTCCCCGTCGACATTACGAGAAATTCTAATTCGAATCTAATATTGTTCTTGAGAAATGTCGTCTCCATCTCGCCTTCCTACTGAGTTATCGGGATATTCTACATGGCGGGTGTGTGGGTGGCGGGGTTGATGTGGGTGGCGGGGTTGGTGTGGGTGGCGGGATTGGTGTGGGTGGCGCAGCAGGTATGGGTGGCGAGGCAATGAGTCTGGACTGCGGTGAATCCTCCACTGCGCCACTTTAGTTCCCCCCGGCCCTAACATGTAGTGTTTTAGATCATAAGTGTACACAGTTTCCGAGTTAAATATTTTATAACAAAAAGTAAAGCAAAGTCGTGAAGGCCGCAGATGAGTAATCACCGACACGCATATTTACAGTTGCCTCTGTGAAGTAATTATCCGTAATTAAGGGTAACCAAGCTTGTCCAGACAACCCCGGTGGGTAAACGGGATAAGGGGGATGGGAGGGAGAGTAGGTGCTCAGATTTTTGAGAGACAAGGAACACAAAAGAGTTATCCTCAACTTGTCCGCGGCGGAGAGCTTCACCTCGTGACACCAATGCGTTAGGGAGAAAACCTTGCTCCGTGCGTCTACCTTGTCATGAGGGAGGGCAGCAGCAGGAGACAGACGACGCGTGACCACACAATCCTACTGTGGTTATTGTTGGTTCCGGCGGAAGTGTCGGTGTACCCCGCCCGCCTACCTATACACGCCACCTGCCGGGCTTATTTGTCAGACGGGACCCGCCCACCTGCACCCTCCCTGCTACTTGGTGCTGCATGTACTCTCCTGCTCGCCTGCATCTCACAAATACACACATTAACCTCATTATAGCTGATACATGTTTCCCTTTCCTCCCCACAGGTGGTAAATAAGGAAGTCACAAGACGTGGACACCTGAATAACAACTGGTCACAATGTGTACAACAACAGTCACCCTCTTCCGACACCTTCATCCCGTGTGTTCACTCTAACGGTTTTTTCAGTGACTCCCTACTGTCAACTTTCCTCTCGAATTCGCTAATGCAAATCAATCAAAATCAGGAGGATACCATCATTACTTGTAGTGTACAGTAACCAACCTTATATTATTTCATCTTATACAGTGTCGCAGATAACCGAGATCCGGTGAACAACAAATTATAGTAATGTTTCTCACTGTACGTGTTAGCTGTAAATCTCCCCCAACTTGTCTTCTGTTACCAGTCACTGCCGCCATTCTCTCTCCTGGGCTCTGATGCTCATAGAGTACTGTATCGCTGCGCTTCAACAACTAAGGTGTTTAAGTGTCTATACTAGGTTAGTTAGCAGTACACTAGTTAAGAACAATTAAAAGTAAAAAGAGATACATCCCTCTGGTGTGGAGGTAACTTGACACGTGTTGTATAAACAGGCATTAAGAGTTGATCCTGGCAGTACACTTCCGTAAGCCGCACCTCGCTGCCCTGCCTTACTCCTGCACCTCACTGCCCTGCCTTGCTCCTGCACCCTCACTGCCCTGCCTCCTTCACTGCCCTCCCCACCCCTGCACCCTCACTGCCCTGCCTCACTCCCTGCACCCCACTGCCCCTGCCTCACCCCTGCACCTCACCACCCCCTGCACCTGCCACCCCACTCTGCACTCCTGCACTCACTGCCCACTGCACCTCACTGCCCTGCACCCCACTGCCCTGCCCACTCCTGCACCTCACTGCCCTGCCTCACTCCTGCACTCCTGCACCTCACCCCCTGCCCTGCCTTACTCCTGCACCTCACTGCCCTGCCCTCACCTCTGCACCACCTCCCTGCCTCACTGCACCTCACTGCCCTGCCTCACTCCTGCACCTCACTGCCCTGCCTTACTCTGCACCCTCACTGTCTCCTGCACTCCTGCACCTCACAGCCCCTGCATTACTCCTGCACCTCACTGCCCTGCCTCCCCTGCACCCCAACCTCACTGCCCTGCTCACCTGCACCTCACTGTCTCTGCAGCCTCCCACTCCTGCTCACTGCTCCTGCCTCACCCTGCACCTCACTGCACTCCTGCTCACCCCTGCCTCACTCCTGCACCTCACTGCCCTCCTGCACCTCACCGTCCTGCCCTCACTGCCCCTCACTGCCCTGCCTACTCCTGCACCTCACTGCCCTGCCTTACTCCTGCACCTCACTGCCCTGCTTACTCCTGCACCTCACTGCCCTGCCTCACTCCTGCACCTCACTGCCCTGCCTTACTCCTGCACCTCGCTGCCCTGCCTTACTCCTGCACCTCACAGCCCTGCATTACTCCTGCACCTCACTGCCCTGCCTCACTCCTGCCTTCTACAACCTACACAGTAAAAGTAACACCTAAATATTACCAACACAAAAAGTGATGAGTGACGTCACCTACTCGTACTTTTTTCTATCATTAACTTACTTATCTAGTGAAGGCTTGTAGCCCTTTGTAGGCCTACACGAGTCCCTAAAGCAAGTTGCTATGTTGTCTCCCCGAAGACTTTTTTGTACAGTTCTTTCTTCTTACAAACAATTAATCTTCACTACTTCAATTCTGGGCCATTTACTTCAAGATCTGACAGACTCGTTCCAACACGACCATACTCTTCTTTATTTCCTTGTGATAATATTTTACCTCATTAATGGTTTTATGAGAACACAAGCAAGAAATACAAAATAAATATTTTGAGTTGCGCACTTAGTGTATTTTATTTTGGGTAACGCCAGACGATTTTATTCAGCTAAGAAACACCTGCCTTACAAAGGGTTAAAGCTAGACAAATTTAGATGAAATTTAGGATGCGGTGGCCGAGTGGATACGGGCCGTTGGTTCGATCCCAGAGCACCCTCAGTCCACCCAGGTGTAAATAGATAACTAGTTTTACAGTTAGGGAAGTGAAGGCGGTCAAGTGCAGTACCGGCCAGGCTGCCTCCTTGTGTACCGGAAGCTAAGTTTACAGTGTGCTGTATCCACACTTGTCGTGTCTCAGACTCACTTAAAATATGAACATCGGTACAAATATAACTTGTTAAAGGCTAAACACTTGATGCTGTCTCACACGGGTCAAAGGTCACCAAATATGTGCAATTATTTTGATGTTTTTCACGGTCTTTATTGACAAAATTTAAATGACATTTTTCTTCTCTTTCCATACTCGGAGCCTAATCTATATTTCATAACACTTGTGTAGCAAACCGAGTTAAAATAAAGACAAAAATGACTTATTTCATTGTTGAATAAAAGACAATAAACAATCCGAGCAAATAGCGACATTTTACACAAAGCGGGCGACCAGGGTGGGAGGGTGGCTGCCGCCCACACCCCCGACCTACCACCACTTATGCACAACGGAACTAACCAATTGTCGTGTACAACCCAAACGTATATAGAATTCAACAACAACAAAAACTAATTTATATTCACTGGTTATTAAAAACTTCAGCGACAGTATTCACTTCTCACACTAAATAGTTTTGTAAATTTATTGCTGTCACGCGATGAAGATGGGTGACGACTCTAGTCTGTCCTGAACAAAAAGAAAACGTTTCCGGTAAGCCCCCCTGACACTGGCCGGGAACTAAGTATGGTCTTCAACGTTAATTTGATCTTATAAAATACAGGAAAAATTACAGCTATAATAAGAATGTTACGGCACCCGATACACTCTTCACCTCACACCCAGTTTGTATATAAATTTCAGAGCAAATCTACAACTTCACGTCCATATTGTCTAGTTTGACCGACATGTATTTTCACTCACGTCGCTTGTTGAGCCGCGCCTCGTACATTAACAGTGTGTGTGTGTGTGATGAAGTGAGATGCTCCGTGATACTTTCACGCTTGGTCGTCTGTAACCCCCCCCCCCTCCCCCCTCACACACACGGGCGTGGTCAGGGATCCGACAATGTTCACAAGCCACGGCCTTACGCGTACAGTACACGATGACTTGATGTATCGTTATAATCAGATGATCACCATATGGCAACAGTCAAATGTGCATTCCAGCGGCCAAACAAAGATCTTGTTGCGTGAATGTATTAACTGTTGGTGGGTAATAACTAATACTCATAACAAAGTGCTCACAAAATGTATCTTGAATGTAATGATCCACGACGTAAAGTGTTAACTGTTCATCCAAGACCAACGTCATTTTGTACTCCTCGTACACACGGACCAGTTTTTGTAGTGCCCGGTGCCCTGGGAGGCCGTCAAGCCTCTGGTACTTGACATCAAACAATATTTACAACGTGTTAGGGAACTCAGTGCCAATGACTGGAGTAGACAAATGTAGCCAGAAGGCTGACAGATGGAGTACTCTGGTGTAAATAAAAGTAAAGTACTAACAACTAGAGTTCATATATGTAGCCACAAGGACACACCGACAGCTGGAGTACACAAAACTAACTTACTAAAGTAGTAAAGTTGCGGACAATGGGTAGCAGCCAGGCCAAACTGGTCCCCCTCTCACTCGACCACTTCCAGTCTCCCCCCTCCCTCCCTGAGCCCATAGTTGCACGGTCATATCACCAGGACATCCCATGCCGTGTATCCTGCGTTAGTGCACACTAATCATGTTACTTGAGGTACCCACCTTCGTCACCGACACTGCCTGGCTGCCACCCACACTACGGGTCGTACAAAGACACCAAGCTCGCTTGTGTTAAGGATCATATTACAGTTCAGTCAAGTCCCCGAAGTTGTTGTAGTGAGGCTGGCGGTACACTGCCCTCTCAGGTACCACAGTTACCTGAGCGGGCAGGAGGATACCCCGGGCTGGGGTTCATCGTCAGGAAGAACGCCTACATGACCGAGCTCCAACGCAGACGGAATACTTAATTTACACTTGATATAATATTGCCTGCTTCATCTGGCATTCAAAATGTTTCTTTAATCTAAATTTTCCTGGAACATTTCATAAGTGTTGATGATACAAGACGAGCAGTAAGAATTCAGTAAGTTTCTTCAAGGTGCGAGAAAAAATAATCTCTAATAATAGCGGGGTTATACCTATATAAAGAGAGAGTGGGTCTCTGGGTCACTGTGGTCGGCGTGGGATGAGGGAAGGCCACCACTATGCAAGTTCACATTTCTAAAAGTTGTCTTTTTCGTCCTAAATAATTGTTATGTAAAAAGAAAACAACTGCATATTACGTAGTTTTATATAACGTTAATAGAGAAGTGACTCGTTGACGGTGTCATATAAATGTAATAATGTAGAGGTAGAGAACTTAACATGACCTACTGATGGAAAGTGCTGTCTGCCTCTCCGAGACTCGCTGGATGTTTACTGAATTGAGCAGCAAATCATAACCTGTGCACACATACATCAAGGATTCCGATATTGGTACACGTATTACTGTTGAGTGATGGTTCTGGCCCATGTTATTGTGACCTAGAAAAATGAAGGATGCAGCCACCGAGATGACGCGGTCGGCTTGACTGTAACTCCATGAAATCACGAGAAAATTTACGACTTTTTCCACAACTACGATTTACAGTTACTCATAGCGGGTTTAATAATTCTGTATTTCAGCATTAGAATTATGTATAATTATTTTTTCCAACGTAATTCTGCTGGTGACGTCAGAAATGGCAGACAAAATCGGTCTCAGATTGCCTGTAATGACAGATAACGTACTGTACTCTATGCTTTACCCTCATTCAAAATTGTATGAATATAATTATCAAACAATGCAAGGCTGACTCTCCTGCCGCTGGGAAATAACAGATATTAAGGTGATTTCCGTAGTTTTACAAAATACAACCCTAAAAATACTGTACATCCGCGACGACCTAAATCTTCACCCACAGTTAACATAAGCAACGTGATAGCGACGCCACATTGTTCATCGACAATCAAAGTGAATCACGCAATCAAATTTTGTGTCACTGAATTTAATGATGATGTACGATAGTAACCTACTTATACCTCAGTAACAGTATATTCTCTCTCTCTCTCTCTCTCTCTCTCTCTCTCTCTCTCTCTCACCGTTAAGATTGTATAAAAATGTACAGCAGATTCAACATGATTCAAACTTCTAACACTTACAATAACATCTCACATATTACTACCAGCTCGTGGTAGTAATACTCGGGGTGGAGTAACAACTGTATTCACTATATATTAAGACACAAAATAACATGTTAAAACTGACGCTGAAATTCTATATTAGCCCCAGTCCTAACTAGCCCAATTAGGACTGGGGGCTATTAGGCCGTCGGAGGAATCCCTATGGGTAAATTTGTCAGGTTAGGTTGGGATATATTATTATGGTTGAGGCTCATCAGACCAGACCAGTCACCACTATCCACTGCTAAGGAGGAGGAGGAGGCGGGCACGTCCTATGTCTTCACCAAGTAGAGTTCTCCCTACACGACCCTAATTACCTCCTCCTCCTCCTCCTCCCACACACTTGTTTATCCTTCCTTCACTCCCTTTGGTCCCCCCCCCCCTCCCCCTCTCTCCCTCTTCTCATAATTAGAGTCCTCATTCTTTATTCTTTTCTTTATATCCTGCGTTACCATTCGTCGACTCCTCACCCCACACCTCTCCGCCATGCTCTTACGAGGCACCATGCACAGGGTGATATATAACCTGTATCAGATTACACTCCCCAGCAGAAGACCCCTCCCTCCTTCCCTCCCTCCCTCCCCTGGCACGAAGTAAATGTGAATATACATAAACAATATAAAGTTTATGACCCATTCATCATTTCTAGATCTGATTATTCTTTTTTTTTAACCAATTCGTCCCTTAACCTTCACCACTCTGCCTTATAACGTTTACTTCTCTCCATCGATACTCTCCAGGTACTTGACACTCTAGAACTTCTACTCTTCCGTTATCATTACCATCCACCACCTCCTCCCCCATACACACGGTTCCTTTAAGTCGTACACAACACAATCATCACCATAGCCTCCCGTAACTACCAACTAGAGTCGTATAGCACACTACCAGAGTCGTCTACCACACTACCAGAGCGTCATTCACCTCCCGAACGACAAGTCCCACCCAGCATTATTCTTTCCAACATTACAGTCAATTTCCTCATCACCAACTTTGAAGGATAAAAAAAAAAACTCCTCTCACCGCCCACGCCACCACCGCTCCCAACATCCTTCCAAGCCAACACCTTTACCGCAATTCTTTCCCACATCACCACCTCTCCCACATTACCACCTTTCCCACATTACCATCACTCCCACACCACCACCATAACTCCGGGATAATGTAGGGGGGAACAGGATAAACCAGGCGGCCTCAGCAGCTTTTATTGACCGGCGCCCATTGATAGATCGCCCGGGCAGGACTGTCACCTTCCGCCCGCCAAGAACCGTATCGTCTTTGGCACCTGCTCCCTCCCCTGCCGGATATTATAGTTCCTGGCATCTCCTAACCGAGAGATCCTCCCTCCTACCCGAACCTTGTGACTCCTGCCATCTCTTAACCGGGCGTTTCTCTTCCACATCCGTTTTTTCCCTCTTAACTGAAGCTCTCTCCTAGGGTGCCTGGCTCCTAGACACTATTCTGATCCACACGTCCATTTGTCTCTTGCCTTCATATGTCTTAGGTTATCATGGACACTGAATAAACAAACACATAGGAAATGTTAAATAAGAGGGAATACATATTGTATTTTCTTCAACGAGAAGGTCTGATTGCAATTTTTTCTCAAAGCTACAACTGACACCTGGTGTGGGGTAACACCAACAGTCACGCTCCTCCATGTAGATCCCTCATCGTCTATATTGTCGTGTTAAACAATGGCTGGAGATAACGAGTTTACACGTACAGTGATCCTTATAACATAAAAAAAAAGGATTCGTGATGATACAAACAGCGTCTCCCCAGATTGACTTTATTGAGAGATCCTACAGTTGGTGGATTACAACATCAGAATAATGAAAGGAACCCTGAGACTATTTAACCTTGCCTAAAGCATCACACAGTGAAACAACACCATCACTGCTTCTGTACAACATTCTGAGAAAATACATAAAACGGTGTTGGTCATTAGGTGTTGGTGTTATCTACAGACACTACCGTCAGGGGCCCAAGAACCCGCAAGGGTGACAGAGTACATGGGGAAGAATCCGGCTGATGGCCATACGATTGCTTGTGGTCACACAAACATATGTGGCCACACGATCACCTGTGGTCACACAAACACATGTGGCCAAATGATTACCTGTGGCCAACACAACACTGCGATAAAAATATCTGGCAAAAATAATCTTATTTTACAGGCAAATAAAAGTGGTGGGTACGTGAGTGTCTGTGTCGCGCTGCGTCACACCGCCACTAACGAAGAGCGACAAGGCGGAAACAGATACCTGGTGAATTCCCGAGGTTAATTTTTTCTGGTTGAAACCTTACTGTTAAAATGAGCCTTTGAGAAATCTGCGCAATTCTCAGCCAATATTAATCTACTTCTAAAACATTACCGTAGATGTTTCCAGGTAAGAAAGCGGAACTCTGGAGACTGATCCTCAGGGTTACCGTAGTCACCAGCCCAGCACAAACACAAAAGACAACGATAATAACACGTCGTGTAATAAAGAGGAACTTAACAAATTACTGCATATTACGTCACATTTCACCTCATGTATTCAACCTTAATATATATATATATATATATATATATATATATATATATATATATATATATATATATATATATATATATATATATATATATATATATATATATATATATGTGTGTGTGTGTGTGTGTGTGTGTGTGTGTGTGACGTTAAATGGGGATAATTACAATCTGATGATTTCTTTATATCATATTCTTTCGAAAACAATTATAACTGGCTCCTAGAGTATACTGGGAACATCAAGTGGATAACCACAATACAAACTATAAATGAACAGCATAATTTATAACCAGACAAACCAAACCTAACCTGACCTGACCTAACCTAACCTCATTTATGGTTACGTAATATTATGATGGTAAACAACGTCTTAAATGAAACAGAAAGTGATCGTACGTCGACTATTTCCATTCCTTATAATAAACAAAACAACTCTGGCAGAACATTAGTGATATTTTAAGGCTTAATCCGCCAGAGACCGCGAAACACAAGGTGACCACATGCTGTCCCCCCCTCCACCAGTCACCCACCACCACCTGTCTCCCCTCCACCAGTCACCCACCACCACCTGTCTCCCCTCCACCAGTCACCCACCACCTCCTGTCTCCCTCCACCAGTCACCCACCACCTCCTGTCTCCCTCCACCCAGTCACCCACCACCTCCTGTCTCCCTCCACCAGTCACCCACCACCTCCTGTCTCCCTCCACCAGTCACCCACCACCTCCTGGTTCCCCTCCACCAGTCACCCACCACCTCCTGTTCCCCTCCACCAGTCACCCACCACCTCCTGTCTCCCTCCACCAGTCACCCACCTCCTGTCCCCCCACCAGTCACCCACCACCTCCTGTCTCCCTGCACAGTCACCCCACCACCTGGTTCCCTCCACCAGTCACCCACCACCACCTGGTTCCCCTTCACCAGTCACCCACCACCACCTGTCCTCCCTCACCAGTCACCCACCACCACCTGTTTCCTCTACCCAGTTACCCCACCACCACCTGTCTCCCTCTACCAGTTACCCACCACCACCTGTCTCCTCTACCAGTTACCCACCACCACCTGTCTCCCTCTACCAGTTACCCACCACCACCTGTCTCCCTCTACCAGTTACCCACCACCACTGTCTGTTACCCACCACCACCTGTCTCCCCTCTACCAGTTACCCACCACCACCTGTCTCCCTCTACCAGTTACCCATCACCACCTGTCTCCCCTCTACCAGTTACCCACCACCACCTGTTTCCTCTACCAGTTACCCACCACCACCTGTCTCCCTCTACCAGTTACCCACCACCACCTGTCTCCCCTCTACCAGTCACCCACCACCTCCTGTCTCCCCTCTACCAGTTACCCACCACCACCTGGTTCCCCTCTACCAGTTACCCACCACCACCTTTCTCCCTCACCAGTTACTCTACCAGTTACCCACCACCACCTGTCTCCCTCTACCAGTCCAACCACCACCTGTCTCCCCTCTACCAGTCACCCACCACCTCCTGTCTCCCCTCTACCAGTTACCCACCACCACCTGTCTCCCCTCTACCAGTTACCCACCCCTACCCCGCCCACATCCCTACGTCAACACCACCGCCCACCAACCCATCAGTTAGGGCCTGTCGTTGATGAACTCTGACACGCCCACTTCATGCCAACATGAGTCGGGTGCTGAGGAAAGTGCCAGAACTGTAGGGTGAAGGGGGGGGGACACGTACAGTATTGCTATTGAAACAGTTTATTTAGCCAGAAGAACACAGATACAAAGTCGATAAAAATCATAATATTAACGTGGTTGAGCCAGTTGAGAGCCTGAGCTCTCTTGTAGGCACCTGATATGTGCTGTAAATTTATCTCAAGGAAGTATTATGTAACATTTAGTATCATCTGGAATAGAACACATAACATGGTGGTAATAAGAACATATCAGAATGTTACCACGATTATCACTTCGAAATGTATAGATTTATTTTATTTTTTTTACATTTATAAGTATATACAGTGTACATACTTTACAGTGGAGTTGATATACATAAATATGATAAGGGAGGGAAGCAGTACAACTTGGGCTGTATTAAGGTGAAACAAGAAGACAGAGCTGTCAGTATTATGTCTAGTTGGCAAATATATTTATTGCAATGGTAATTTATATCTATCTACATGATAATTTCTGACAAAACGGTTTTAGTGGTACAATATAACCAGGAATATAAAGTAGGTTACAAAAAATATCAATACTTAGACAATAGATATTTCTTAAGAGATGATTTAAAGGAAAGGAGCGTAGTCTTCACACCTTCACACCATGATATTTTATGGAGGTCTGGGACAGAGAGGGTCAGAACACCGTGGAGGAAAAGTAACAGACGGTTCTTAGAGGAGTTTACAAGGTGCTCCTCCACACGGTGATCTGGACACACGACTACCGGCGCCGCCTTCGAGCATTAAGATACGGCGGAGTCAGGTCGCCTCTCTGGTGTGGGACGAAGGGTGTAGGAGCCTCTCTCTGGTGTGGGGCGGAGGGTGTAGGAGGCTCTCTCTGGTGTGGGGCGGAGGGTGTAGGAGCCTCTCTCTGGTGTGGGGCGGAGGGTGTAGGAGCCTCTCTCTGGTGTGGGGCGGAGGGTGTAGGAGCCTCTCTCTGGTGTGGGGCGGAGGGGTAGGGAGCCTCTCTCTGAGTGCGGCGAGGGTGGGAGCCTCTCTCTGGTGTGGGGTGGAGGTGTGGAGGCGCTCTCTCTCTGGCTGTAGGGGTGTGGGGCGGAGGGTGTGGAGGGCTCTCTGGTGTGGGGCGGAGGGTGTAGGAGCCCTCTCTGGTGTGGGGAGGGGGTCAGGAGGTTCTCTCTCTGGTGTGGGGCGGAGGTGTAGGACCTCTCTCTGGTGTGGGGCGGAGGGTGTAGGAGCCTCTCTCTCTGGTGTGGGGCGGAGGGTGTAGGAGCCTCTCTCTGGAGTGCGGCGAGGGTGTGGGCCTCTCTCTGGTGTGGGGCGGAGGGGGGGAGCCTCTCTCTGGTGTGGGGTGGAGGTGGGAGGCCCTCTCTCTCTCTGGTGTGGGCGGAGGTGCAGGAGCCTCTCTCTGGTGGAGGCGGAGGGTAGGAGCCTCTCTCTCTGGTGTGGGGCGGAGGGTCTAGGAGCCTCTCTCTGGTGTGAGGCGGAGGGTGTAGGCCTCTCTGGTGTGGGGCGGGGTGAGGGGGTGTGAGGAGCCTTTCTCTGGTGTGGGGCAAAGGGTGGGGCCTCTCTCTGTGTGGGGCGGAGGAGGAGGCTGTGTGGGGCTCCCTCTCTCTGGTGTGGGGCGGAGGGTGTGGAGCGGTGTGGGGCAAGGGTGTAGGAGCCTCTCTCTTGTGTGGGGCGGAGGGTGTAGGGGCTTCTCTCTGGCGTTGGGCGGAGGGTGTAGGGCCTCTCTCTGGTGTGGGGCCGGAGGGTGTAGGAGCCTCTCTCAGGTGTGGGGCGGAGGGTCTAGGAGCTCTCTCTGGTGTGGGCGGAGGGTGTGGGCTCTCTCTGGTGTGGGGCGGAGGGTGTAGAGCCTCTCTCTGGTGTGGGGCAAGGGTGTAGGGGCTCTCTGGTGTGGGGCGGAGGGTGGGAGCCTCTCTGGTGTGAGGCTGTAGGCCTGGAGGTGTAGGAGCCTCTCTCTCTGGTGTGAGGCGAAGGGTGTGGAGCCTCTCTGGAGGGTGTAGGAGGCTCTCTCTGGTGTGGGGCGGAGGGTGGGAGCCTCTCTCTGGTGTGGGGCGGAGGGTGTAGGGCATCTCTCTCTGGGTGGGGGCGGAGGGTGAGAGCCTCTCTCTGGTGTGGGGCGGAAGGTGTAGGAGCCTCTCTCTGGTGTGGGGCGGAGGGTGTAGGAGGCTCTCTCTGGTGTGGGGCGGAGGGTGTAGGAGCCTCTCTCTGGTGTGGGGCGGAGGGCAGGAGCCTCTCTCTGGTGTGGGGCAGGTGTAGGAGCCTCTGTGTGTGGGCGGAGGCCTCTCTCTGGTGTGGGGCGGAGGGGTGTGGAGCCTCTCTCTGAGGGTGTGGGAGCAGGGGGGTGTAGGAGCCTCTCTGGTGTGGGGCGGAGGTATAGGCCTCTCTCTGGTGTGGGGCGGGGGTATAGGGAGCCTAGGAGCCTCTCTCTGGTGTGGGGCGGAGGGTGTAGGAGCCTCTCTCTGGTGTGGGGCGAAGGTGTAGGAGCCTCTCTCTGGTGTGGGGCGGAGGGTGGGGGAGCTCTCTCTGGTGTGGGGCGGTGTCACATGTTAAGAGGTGGAGGGTGTGACTACAGCTGTCCTCCACACAGTATTCCCAAATTCTCCAGATCAGATCAACAGATTAATTAACAAAGACAATTATTTCCCCAACTACTGCTCTTGTTGTGGGTTCGTGTGTCCAGAGAGTTTTCTTATGTACTGTTACAACGACTCTCCTTCCATAATGTTTCCCTCCTCCTCTTTGTTCTCTAATTTCCAACAACCACTCCCGTTCTGTTCCTCCCTGTGTGGCGGTTTAAGTTCCTCCATCATTGACGATAACTGTACTACCTCAATTCCTTAGCGACTTCCCAAGTGTCGCACTCTCACCGAAGACTGTGTCCTAGACTCTCACCCACAACTTACATACATCCAAACTTTGCTCAGTTGTTGTTGTCGACGCTGAGGTCTACCTTTAAGAGTACTGTTACAGCCCTCCCGCCCTGCCACTCCCTCATGGTATTAACTCATCTCCCTTTACTGGACGTGACCGGTTATTGCCTGAATCTTTTATGACTTCTCGCCGTATAAGACCATGGCTGGTGGATAGTGCCACACCACCTATCATACACCACCTCGACGATGGTATGTTGTGCCACACCACCTGCCATCCACCACCTGGACGATGGTGGGTTGTGCCACACCATCTGTCATCACCAATTAAACGTGGCTCATGGTTCCTGCTGCACCACCTGTCACCTAACAGCTGGTGACCTGAGAAATCCTGGGCACTTCCTCCTTGTTTATCACTGTCACTTAAATTAATTCTTCCTGATCTCTCTCTCTCTCTCTCTCTCTCTCTCTCTCCCCCCTTATGAATGGAGTCCTGGACATATTTACAAAGATGATCAGGACAAAGAAGGTGCAGCCTGACCCTTGTTCCTACTGACAAAAAGTCAAAAGTTTATCGAATACAACTTGTCGAGTTTTTACAACAATAGCGCACCGTCTCACGTGATGGCCGCGGTGCCGGGTGTGTGGTCATAAACCTTCGTAACTTGTGTGGCGAGACGCTATTGTGTACTAAAACACTGTAGTTGTGGCGACGCTGAGGGACAAACTTCACCTTCATCAATTCTGTGGTTTTCTTACACTCTTTAGAAGAACCATTGGTTTGGTTTTCTATCTACCAATCCAATAGCTCTAAGCTTAAATATGTTTTATTAATAGAAACAAAAATATTTCTTAGTTGATTTTCGTCACAACCGGTAAGCCGCATCAGCCCGGAACTTGGCGGCTGGTGCTCGGTGACATGACAGAGAACGAGTACAAGGTCTAGGGTAGAAAGTTGAAAACCACACAAGTAATTTTCCGACTGGGCTCATCATACCAGGAGCGAGAAGATGCAATATGACCTACACTTATGTTTGATTATCACGTCGAGGAAGTTGTGGTAAAACCTAAAATGGCGACACTTTGTTTGCTTTTTCAAGAGACTCAGTAAGTGTCAGGTTACTGTTTCTTCCGTGACTGTGCGGTATGGAGGAGTGGTCACTGTGTACCACCACCCCAGGGTGTACCCCGCGGCGGTAACACCCAACGCCGTGGGGCTGGTGTTGCTACACTGGGGGTGATCCAGGGATACATCAGGTCCTTCAGGCGTTAAGTGGGTCGTGGGAGACGTGAACCACACCCTGGCAGCCACGCACCCGTGACTTGTACCTTGTCACTATCATACTTCACTTTAAAACCTGCAATCTGGTACTCGAGTTGTGTTTCTTAATGTTCACTTATTACTCCCAGCACAGAGTGTACAAGGACATGTCGTCAACCGCAACATCAGGAGGAAACTCTCAATACCTCCATCACGTGTGTCACGAGGCGCTACACCTGGCTCTCAGCTGCCACCTCAACGTACGAGTACCTACAGCAGTTAGTCAGGGACGCCTCTCCGTTACACTATATCCCTCAAGTCACGTGACACACGCCACTATCACAGGCGCTCCCAATAGGATGAACTTACCACCAGGAATAATTCCGCCATACAAAAAATAACACGTACGAACAACATGTGTGTGACAGTTTGTGCAAAAGGATATTGAGAAACACTGATAAGTATTCATACAAAAGAAAATATTTTTTCCCAGGCCTGATGTGCTATCATGGTTGTCAATACAGAAATTATCTAGCCAATCAGCATCGAGGACCTTTGTATTTTTCATTATATGTCAACCAATCAACGGCGAGAACCGATATCCCCAATCTTTCCCGCCAAGTTATTCAGTTGTGGCCAGCCTCTCCTGGACCTGGTGTGCGAATATTCTTTTTCAGAAATTAATACATTAATACACAACCCGAACAATGACACAATAGCCATTTTTGTGAAGCAATGAATTCTTAGAAAAACTGCTGCCTGTGGCCAGTGTAATAATCCCTGTGTCTATTAGCAAGAGACTCAGCTTCATGTGCAATCGTAGACTAAAAAAATCTAAAAAATTTTGAACAATTTGAAATAACATAAGGTTAGGTTAGGTTAGGTTAGGTGTGTTTTATTAAATTCGTTGTCCTTTTTGAGGAATTCGTTCAGGATATGAAGGTTAGAAATGATTCAAGCAGCACATAATAATAATACACAAGACATAAAACAAAGTAACCATAAAAGACGAGGTGGGGTAAATCTTATAGTTACCATATTACTGTATGGCGCGTGAGGACCTATGGCGCGTGAGGACCTGTTCTACAACGGCTGGTGCAGAGAGAACAATGATCTCATTCACTCAACCACGTGTTTATAGAGCTGTTCTAACACAGTTTAAAAAATATATATATTTCCTTATTTGTCATTGAATTTCTTTCTCGTTATACGATTATCTGGTGCACTGGTTGAACGCCTGACAATACTAAGGATACTGTAGTGTACAATACTTCCGGCCTGGTGCAGCACTAGTCGCTGGTGCCAGTACACACTACGGTACTGTGGTGTTCAGTGTCAACGAGCTGTTGTTACTTTGAGGCCCAAGACGATGTTTACTTCCTCTGATAGTTTTTTTTCCTATTTAAAAGTATTTATTCCTATTCAACAACACTGTTCTCCTGTCAAGACTGTATGTGAGAAGTTTCCTCTCCAACAGTGGTCTCCAACCTTTGGTAGGCTCTGGGCAACATTTGTCATTGTAAATATAGTGGAGGGCGCCAAAACTTTGCATCTACATTCAAGAAAAAAATCTTATATATACTGAACAGTTATTTGCAGTTTAATACATCTAACTGTTACCAGTTACAGTTACATACTTTTTACATTTATTCTTGGAATATGCATGCTTAAAACTCTCTCTCTCTCTCTCTCTCTCTCTCTCTCTCTCTCTCTCTCTCTATATATATATATATGGGTATATATTTCCCTCTAGTTAGAAGGCTGGTTCTCTCTGGGCCCAGTCTGGGGTAAATACACACGTTCTGTACACGACAGGCTCGGGACAAACGTCACCCCCCCCCCTCCCCTCTCTCTCTCCACCTGACCTATATTAGTACTAACCATCCTCGTGGAACAACACCGAAATACTGGTAACACACACACAAGCACGGTGAGCGCCGTTACCACCAACATAAGGGACCCCGGGAGTGTCCCTGACCCACAGTGTTAGGTTCCATCCAGCAAGTGTGGCCACACACTGTCTGTCAATAAATATCCAACATGTTGTTGCTGAACTTAATTTACAATATTATTATCAACACGTCATGAGGATCGTTAATGTTATTTTCACACTGAAAAATAGCAGGGCGGTGTACTCCAGGGAACTGTCAACTCCCTGGTTCCCTTCTTGAATTCTGTATATATTCGGGCCAGTCTGTGAGGTCCAACTTATATGAACATACTGTAAGTGTAAAGGGAAAAAAATCAATCTATATTTTCATATACTCAGCAATTTTGTAATTGTTTCTTTTTCATTTTCAGTCAGAAGCCTTGCTAAGATCTTTAAATATTTGTATATGCCTTTAAATATCATTAAATGTAACTTCCTTTTTTTTTTCTAGGGTCTGTGGGACCCCCCATTACCTTCGGTGTAGACACATTTATACCATTAATAATTTAGGTTAAACTTGTAACAGGAACGAAAAATGGTGGAATCATAAAAAAATGACGCAGAGTAGAGCAACCTATTGATACTATTACATCAGTCCTGTACACTGTGTCACTCTGAGCTTCACAATCGCCTCATAACTCTCAGTATTAAAACCAACATTGTCTCCATCTCCATTACAACCTCACCAGTCCTGCCACCAGTTACCAACAGGTTAGAATCCATAAAACCTGTAACCCATTAACATAACATCAAGAACATAATCCCTGCCATGACCACTCACTCCGCCACCGCCCACCACCAACGTCACAGCAACGCCCTCACCTCACAGCCTGACTGACAATAACAAACGGTGCACCACGTCCGAAAAATTTCTATCCGGTATCCTGGACAGCTATGAAGACGCTCTCCGCACCTGAAACAGGATCTGCGTCAAGTACCGGGTAAAATCCCTTCACTAATAATCTCGTCTTCAACCACCCTCCGAGGGCCCAAGCTACTGACTGATTACACCCCTGTTAAATTCTTTCACAGCAGGATCCTTGGATGCCCGGCTGGGAGTGTAGCGGCCAACTCCAACCTCTCAACATCAGGGGAATTACTGAAACTTAAACAGACTAGCATGACCCAAGTCCCTGTAACCTGGTGAGCTGTTACTGTTAGCCGCCATATTAATATCTGTTCGTGCGCTTGTTGGTAGACGAGTCTCTTACCCGAGGACCCGTTGTGCTGAAGGTTACTGTGTCACCCTGTAAACCTGGTCACGCACAACGGCCAGAATAGATACACGGGCGATGATACACAAAGTCTAAGTGATGGAAAGGAATGCAGAGACACTGGAGGCCTGCCCTTCTACGTCTGTCAGTCAGGTCTTTTCGGATACTGAGTTAAGGGCAACTGTAAGTCTATGCTTTAGAACACACACACACATACATACACACACACACACACACACACACACACACACACACACACACACTATTCTCAACATCTACCAAGGAAAGTATAGAGTGAGGCGGTGTTAAGCCTGGTAACACGAGACATAAGTGTAAACAAGATAGCAGCACTGGTCACAGGACTCGGGCACACACACTGAGCACAGCACGCCAAGTGCCCCTTCCTGAACACAACTGCAAATTTTCACAAAGATGCCGGGAGACACATCACACACCGGCGGCGGCAGAGTCGTGAGTTATGAGGTGAAAAAAGATTATTAGGGGTTGAAGAAAAAGTGGTGAAACTGAAATACAGAAGGAGTAGAAAGACTCTGGGCTGAACCAGATCGCTTCATCTTTCCTATTGGTGTTTCATCTTTGTTTTTCTCCCTTGGGTCGTCAGACCTTTGTATTAATATTGGTTTATTTATATAGTGCTGCTTATCACACACCTGCCTTTTACACCTGATTATATACACGCGACAATAGCCCCCCCCCCCTCCTAGAAGTACTGCTGTTTTGAGCGCTGGTGGGTGAAGGGGATGGACGTGGATGATGAGGCCCAGTGCGTCCATTACCGTCTGCTCAGGACCATCACACTCAGTACAGCACCGTATACGGTATGGAGATTTACTACCTGCCGCATACATGATTAATCATGAGGTGGGACATAGCCTAGTGCCTGGGGGGGGAGGGGGGGCAGGGAGGTGAGGGTTGACCTGTTACCTTGGGGGAGGACCAAGGAGGTGAGGGGTGACCTAGTACCTGGGAGGTAGACCAGGGAGGTGAGGGGTGACCTAGTACCTGGGAGGTAGACCAGGGAGGTGAGGGGTGACCTAATACTTGAAGAGGAAGACCAAGGAGGTAAGGGGTGACCTGGTACCTGGGGGAGGACAGAACCAGGGAGACTAAGATAGATGGTAAACACGATAATAGCGAATATCGGGACGAGTTACTAATATCTATGTACCCAAGAAGATTAACAGCGGAAATGTAAATGAAAAACGATCAAAGAAATCTGGTGATATGATGAAAAATAGAGGATGAAATATGATGAAGAAACCAAGATATGAGAGAGAGAGAGAGAGAGAGAGAGAGAGAGAGAGAGAGAGAGAGAGAGAGAGAGAGAGAGAGAGAGAGACGCTGCATCATGGAGTGTGATCAACGAAGTCTGCCAGCAGCAATAATGATGACGAGCGAGAACTTCCAGAACCATGAGACAGAAAACTGGAAACATGACTGAGATACAGAAATAACGCCTGAGCAGATATCGTGAAGACACCTGAAAGTTATTTCAGTATAACAGCAATGAGAGGAATGTTGAAAGGTTGTGAAGAGAGTAAATGTGAGGCGATTATTTACTCGTAGTATGAATAATATTGATGTAAACGTCTTTATGATTCACACTACATTAACAACTTTCTTCACTCTGTAAAGAACACGTGTGGCGATAATTTGGAGAGGAGGAGGAGGATGGTGATGGCGGGGAGCAGCGACCTGTGGCTGGGTGGGTCCAACTGGTTGCTGTAGCGGCGCGGCGGCCTCGTAGGACCATTCAAGCAGATCAAATTACACCCCCAGGGCACGCCAGGTTTCACCAGATGACTCGCCTTCGTGACCAAACAAACTAAACACCAAAAGATTTTTCTATCCACAATATTTCAGAAAAAGAACAAAGAACATTGACAAGGTCTCTTATAGTGAACTGGAAACTCACGGCTTATTTTAAGAGCCGAAGCATTAGCATAACAGCGAGAGTCTGGCAGGAAGGTGTACCCTGTCCCCACACACCTCGTGCCCATCACCATTACTGCCCATAAAAAAAAATCCTGATAATGATTACTACCACTTTAGCTGTCGAGGCGCCGCACACCTGCTGGTTATCTTGTGTGGCAGCGACAGGTCGCCCCCCTCGGTTATTGTCACCAGCGATGGTGACTTGTAGAGCGGGTGCTCCTGTGTGTGAGTGTGTGTGCCCTGATTACCTGACCACATACGCGAGCGTCTCACCGTTACCCGAGACCTAAGTCATGATGGTTGGAATTTATGAAGGAGATGTGAGCCAGATATTTAGTTTTATTACGCAGGTCTTCTATATATATATATATATATATATATATATATATATATATATATATATATATATATATATATATATATATATATATATATATATATTGATAAAATCACACGGGAAAAGGGAAACAACGGAGCACCTTGGCTTTCGTCTTTATTCAAGACATCTTCAGTTGCCTCTGAAGATGTCTTGAATAAAGACGAAAGCTAAGGTGCTCCGTTGTTTCCCTTTTCCCGTGTGATTTTATCAAGATTTATCTTATCCACGTTTTCATTGTGGATCTACATGAAATATATATATATATATATATAAATATATATATATATATATATATATATATATATATATATATATATATATATATATATATATATATGTGTGTGTGTGTGTGTGTGTGTGTGTGTAATAATAATAATAATAATAATAATAATAATAATAATAATAATTAACGATTTATTGAAAAAGTTCTGCAGTCCGAAGACTGAAAACATACATTAGACAAAAATGACTTATTACATACAAAGACATAGGGTAGGTGGGTCGTTTAACAAAACCTTTCATTATTAAAAGGAGAAGGAACATGAATTGAACATACAAATTATTATAGTTTGCAGTTGAAGGCCTGGGCTGGTCTCTTGCCCTACAGTGTGAGGTCACGTAAGCCACGTGGTTCAGTAACTCGTAAGTAGATGTTGACATGAAGGACCGCACGTGGTCATGGAGACACCGTATGGTGTGGTGTCACAGTACCTCACTCTCTGCTAGGTGGTGTTGTTATCTCGTAGTCAGGTATAAAGCCGACCCACTGTTGGTCCCAGGGTGGACTGTTTAACACAGCCTGGTCAGAAGATGGTGGTCGGTTCCCAAGGGTGCTTATCTCACTGGTGGGTCACTGCTCTCACTGGTACTGTCTAGTGCTGAATTCACTGGCTAAAACACTGTCCATCACTGTTCAACACTGATCCCACTTCTTTCCGAAACGAAATTGTCACTTTTGATTATGTTAATCCCGGTGGTGAAGATGGGTCGGGGGGAGGGACTTGAAAAATGGGCCGAACATGGCTAAGGGAGGCAGCTGCGCTAGCAAGAGCAGCTCTTGATAGGTCTTGACCCTCTGGTGGTCAAGGATGTAGTGTGTGTGTGTGTGTGTGTATGTGTGTGTGTGTAACAAAAATAAAAAACGTAACTAACCCATTCCTACTTTCTCCCCCTCCCACATACTGTATATCTACCGCATGTCCTGTGTGGCAGTTAGGGTGTGTCAATTTTGTCAACATGTTAAAAATCAAATTTGGTAGTCAAAATATTGTGCCTCTTTATGTCTAAACTTGAGATTAGCAAACAAAAATGAATTGAAATAACCCTCACCTACATCAATTATACCTTAAAGTTTCAAATATCAGTATTTCAACAAATTAATGAGACTTGATTAGAATTATTCACTTGATATTAACTAATCTCATGTAAGCATATGGAGTATTTTATGGTTCTATAGCTTGTGTACAATATGCATGTCAGAACATGAACATGAACAGGCTCTCCGTGTGGGACAGTTTAATTCTTGTTTTGACTTGTACCAAGCGTGAGGATAAGGCGCCCGGCTCACTCTCCTTCTAGATATCATAGACGGTGGTTTGCTCTCATTGCACTTGCACCTACTCTACCAGACGAATTCTACATTTTAATTATTGTAAGTAGGGCATATTGATTGTCGCAGTTACTTATATCATTGTATAAAACATTATGTTCTAAGAAATTATTATGTTATTTCTGTTACAGCATTTTTGATAAACAAATTGATATTTTTGAAACAACAATTGAATTATGAAACATTGAAATATTTTTCTATTTGTCAGATAGTGTGAAGATGTCAAAATTGAAGACAAGAAGTCAGTTGTCAACCCACTTGAGCCTGCTAGTTGGTAAAGGGAAGGAGCTTCCTGTATCAGAACTTCCAACAGTGAGAGACATGCTAAGATTAGGGTTACTCCTTCGAGAAAAAAATGCAAAGGACAGAAGGAACTATACAGATAAAGAACTCATAAATGACATGATAGTCCCTCTTCTGCATCAATGGACAAAAGCTAATGCACTATTCAAACCACCTGTGATTAATCAGTGTCGAACTATTGAGCTAAAACTAACGAAATTATGGCACAAAGCAGTTGAAACATCACTTGGTAAAGGAAACTTGGCCAGGAAAAATGAATTTCTGCACACACTTGATACTCTGTTTGACATTTTGACCTGCAAGTGCTCCATACAATTATGTTCTGAATCCAACTGTTCTCACTCAGGTAAGAGAGAAAATAATTCCCACATTGATTGTGGTTGTCCTCGTGAAAAGAAGATCCCTGTTTTAGAGCTTGAATTTATAAAGGCACAGAGGACAAAGGCAGAAGGCCAAGGAAGTATGCAAATGGGTTCAATAGATTATTCAGAAACAAAGAAGCAGATTGCTAATGCCAAGAAGAGAGAACAAATCCGAGAGAGGGAACAAAAGAAGAAAATGAAGAGTGAAGAAGCCATCCAAAGAGAGGAAGAGCTGTGTCAAGATGTTTATCACTTCTTTGATAGTTCTTCTGATGAACAGGAAGCAACATCAGATGATAGTTCCAAAGAGCCATCTGAACCTTTACCAAAGAAAATGAAATACAACACAAGAAATATTTCAAACATTGCTTTAGCTAGTATTCGCCACCATGCTGGACTTCGTGAGGCTGCAGAAATTGCAACTGCCGCTTGGATAGATGCAGGCCTCATCAGCCGAGAGGATGTATCTTTGGTGATAGATCATAATAAAATTAGAAGAGCACAAGAAAAAATAATGAAGGAAATATCTGATCAGCATGAAAAAGATTTAAGCGAGGGAGGGCTCTCCTGTCTTTTGTTTGATGGAAGAATAGATGACACAAAAGTTTTGCTAGAAGTAGAGGGAGTGAACAGAAAGTTTCCAGGTCTCATCAAAGAAGAACACTACTCTGTCTGTTCTGAGCCTGGTGGTCGGTTTTTGTTTCACTTTGCTCCCGAAACTGAAGTAGAAGGGAAGAAACATGCAGAGGTCATTGCTGATCATATTTTATGTTGGGTTCAGGAGAGAGGACTTGGCAGTTCACTGCAGGCTGTTGGTGGAGATTCAACTGCAGTGAACACCGGATGGCAGGGGGGTGTAATGACGCATTTAGAGAAAAAACTAGGAAGAAGACTTGTTTGGATTGTATGTGATTTACATACAGGCGAGCTACCTCTTCGTCATCTCATCCAGGAACTTGATGGTCCTACAAAGAGCAACAACAAGTGGTCAGGTCCCCTTGGCATCATGCTGGATGAAGCAACACAACTAGAAATAAATACAACCTTTCCAAAGGTCGAAGTTGGCCCTCCCCTTCCGGCGTTGTCTGAAGGAGTCATCAAAGATCTCAGCACAGATCAATCCTATGCTTATCGTATTGCCCAAGCAATAAGATCAGGAGAAGTGCCTCAGTCATTGGCTCTCTTGGAGATTGGACCTGTCAGTCACAGCCGTTGGTTAACTACAGCTCTTCGTTTCTGCAGGATTTGGATTTCCAAACACGAATTGAAGGGCAAAGTGCTGAAGAATTTGAGGTTAATTGTTGAATTTATTATTGGAGTTTATCTTCCCCAGTGGTTTAGTGTGAAACTTAATCCTATGTGGGTGGATGGGCCCAATCACCTTTTGTTTCAATTGCAGCTAGTAAGAACACAGAGGAAGGTAGTGAGGGACATCGTGTTACCTGTGGCAAGAAGGTCCGCTTGGTATGCTCGATCAGAAGCAGTTTTGCAAGCAATGCTTTGCAGTCAATGTACCAATCTCCGAACCGAGGCTGTAGAAGTCATTCTAAAGATTAGAGGAACGCTAATAGATGACGACCAGTTGGGAGACTGTTCGTTTCATTCAAGAAAAGTTCCCCCAATAAACGTCAATGCCACCAAATTGTCAGAATTGGTTGACTTGAGTTTGGAAGTCTTAGAGCCACCATTGACAACAAGTCTAACTAGCCAAGAATTGAGAAACCTTAAAGAGACTCCAATGCAGGTGCCGAAGTGGCCTTCCCACACTCAAAGTGTGGAGAGATGTGTGAAAATGGTCACAGAAGCAGCGGGCCATGTTTACAGCCACGAGAGGCGAGAAGGTTACATCAAAGCACAAATAGCAAGCAGACTACTGATGACAAGAAACCAAAGCAAAGAGAGTATGAAGGCATTGGTTACTTTCAAATAGACTACGGATAATAAAATATAATAATTTGAAACTTGAAACAGTAACATGTGTGCAAACGCTGGTTATGTTATAAATTCACAAATATGTACATTTAAAAATCCATTTGATGTAGGTAGGACTTATTATAAAAAAAAATTTATGCCAGAATATTGTTTTGCATGCTTAAAGACTACAATAAATTGCTACCAAATTACTCGATTTTCAATTTAGCCAGTTCACCCCCTAAATTGACACACCCTAGTGGCAGTGGCCAGCGACATCAACCCACATGAATCTGACCTATATATACTGTTAATGAATAAGATCTATTCCTTTGTGTATGAACCTCTGTCCTGCGTGGTAATGAGAAGTGATACCACCCTCAGTGTCAAGACCTGACTGAATTACTCAGAATAAGCAAACTGTACTCCAAGCTTTATCAATAATTTGTTAAACTAAAAAGTATGTCTGATCCTTAATCAGGATAACCCACCATCACCCTCCACCCCTTGACGGTAGTGTTCCAATTTATAAATTAATTGTGTTTATTTGCTAATATTACCAGGCACTCTCAGCCAGCTACATTAAACAAGATTTTTTGTGCTTAAAAGTACTATTAAGTTTTACGGGCTTTTGGTAAATAAAATTGGGTGAGTGTGGCTGGGGTGAGCTCTACAAGTTGCCAGGGACGACACGTCAGTCTCATCATACAGTATGTTCGACCACTACACATTGTATGGTGAATATTAATATCAGCACATGGCATGTTTACGTTACTGTCAACCTGTTATCTGTATTACAACTCAGCGAGGACATGACTGAGTGGGTCATGTTCAACCACCCACACACCACACCACCCAATGACATACACCTATACACTATTCACTCCTGTATTTCCTATCAATAGGTTAGGTTAGGTTAGGTTAGAACATGGAGTGACACTTCAGTAGAGAGGAAGACACCAAGAGGAGAGTGGCGGCTCTCAGTCCTCCCTGACCTGAAGCACCCGACCTGCTACTCTGGATTCGGATTCCTGGTAGTTGTGCAGAACAATCACTCACGTCTTTCATATTACAAGTCTTAGTAGATCATCTTGGTCAAACACACTGTCTAACATACCTCACTGAGAACACATGGAACAAGACCCTCATTGATCACGTGTGGATTGGATCTCCTCTCATTTTTTTTTTTACTGGGATTAGCCAACCCGGGCACAGGTCACTGGGGGGCGAAATAATAATAATAATAATAATAATAATAATAATAATAATAATAATAATAAAATAAATAAATAAAAAAAAGATCAAGAGTGAGAAACAATATACAGTATGTATGTTGTGTTGTCAATGGTAAGAGAAACAATTGAGACCCTGCAATTGTGTTTAAATGAGGCAGAAAGTCAGATCAGCAACCTGGGACTTGGTCACAATTTTCGTGATGTCATTTGGCAGCAGGGTCTGCCATTAGACAACATGTTATGCTTCCAATATCTTATTGCGTTAACCAAATAAAGAATTAAATGTGGCGTCCCCATAGTAAATGGGTTAGGGGAGATAGTGTATTAACTGGTCAGGTGGATACTAGGCTCACACCACACCCACATATATTGCTACTGGTGAACTACATAGTGTACATATTAGACTATGTAACACCTGCCACATACTCTCTCTCTCTCTCAAATTCAAAAGAACTTAAAAAATACCAGACACATTTTAAATAATCTCTTTTAAAATAATATCAACATCATCCAAAACTTAAAAATATTTTTTTTTCACAGCCCAGGTTGGCAACGCGTCCAAGGTGAGGCTAATGTTGGACCATTAAGTGGCTCCATGCACTCCACCACCACCGCTATGTGCAGTACAGGAAGTGTGGCAGGTGGACACATCCATTCATTCATACATACATACATACATACATACATACATACACACACGCATCCATACATACACACACACACACATGTGCAGTCAACAAAAAATTTTCTACACCAGACCAAGAATTCTGCACAACACTCATTTACGAGGGTGATTCCTGTTAATTTCTCTGCATTAACTATATGTGATATAAAAAAATACATCATACTGGTTATAAAATGCATCACTCAACCATAAATACCAACCTTACCAAATTAACATGGCCTCAGTCAGTGACCGTTACAAGGGCCATCAGACCTAGAGGTGCTGAACGTTTCTTTGCTGACTGTACATTAATGTGAAGTCTTCCCATCATGCAGTGTGAAACAAATCGTTAATGGTTGAACATTTATCACAAGCAATTCGTATTTAAATTAACTCTTGCATCATAGTATTGATCGCAGCTTTCAGCAAAATATTCCCTTTGAGTGTGAGGGACTGATACCTGGAGGAGGAGGTGTGAGGAGTAATGTCTCTCTGAACATGAGGAGTGTGTAGGTACCGTAACACTTGTACAACGTGACGATAACTCCAAGTCGTGGTGTCGGGAGGTACACAGGTAACGCTCGTGTTAGGACATCGAAAAGGCCATGTGTAGGAAGATCGTTAACTCCTACACCCGCCAAGCATTTAGCACAACAAACAGACAAACAAAGCAACTCGACAACAAGAACCCAGTGTGTTACACTTCCTATACGACCTGAGAGATCTGGGTCGAGGAGTGCTCGTGGGTGTCCACCAACCACGCGTGACCAACACAAACAGGGCCACTCCCAGAAGGTCAGGTCACGGTCACCACCAATAATGATGAACAGCGCCAGTAGGAGTTTTGACGCATCATGGTAGCCGGTAAACTGCTCCACCAACCACAACACAGCATAAAAACCGGAATTACTCTCAGTCCACGAAGTGTAGAGTTAGTTACACGTCTGGGGTGGAGGAACTTACACAGTGTCTCCCGTCCTTTAGAGTGACTCCATAACACCGAATTTATTTTATTTTTTCCTCCACATGAACAACTTGGAATTTAACTCCTAATTGTTTTGTTTTTCTAAACTATCCGTCTTTACCAACCCTCCATGACCAGTCCAAAGTTTCCCCGTCGTGTTATGGTGAACATTGAGATATGTTTACTACCAGGCTACACTAAGATGTAATATTTACATTAAATATTCATTAAAAAAAATCACAATGGTACCGCGAACTACAGACAGTATATGTGCGAGTAAACCCGCCAGGTAGTGGTAATAACTAACGCCTCAAGAGATTGCTTTGGTGTCTACCTCAGTGTAATTCCTAAATCCGGCTGTTCAGAGCATTTACGGTTACCACCAGGAAGCGCCATTCAGCCGTGGGCTATAGCGCAAAACATAGTTACTGTGCTGCACTGTACTAGTACTGAGGCCGAAAGTTCAATCACGTCTTCCCCTGTCTATCACTGACAATGTATCTTGTCGAACTGTTCATATCCCACGTGGCAGCCTGTCACTCCCTTGTAGTCTAGTATAGTGTGTAGTAAGAGAGCCATGGAAACTATACCCACCTTAAGGCACGAACTGAATCCAGTGTAATGGAATATATAAAGCATCCAGTAGTGTATAGTGTCTTGACTTAGTGCCCCACACACCCCTCCTCCACCAATACCTGACCACAAGCCACTTTCTCCACCGCTCAGTCTACATATATAGGCTAAAGGTCAGAGCCTAGTATGGTGGCTCTTCATTTATGACACGTCATAAACCGTATGTTCAGCCTCATATTACGACCCCTAATAAGAGTTACATAGTTAATTATCTAAAAAAAAAAACATTGGTCAGGTTTGTTGATAAACTTTCTAATTATTATATATAGCTTTTAATGGTCAGTTTATTTAGGCTTTGGTTTATAACATGTAGAAACTGGAAGAATTGAATTGAATTGAAACACTTTATTTAGCCAGAAAAATACAGATACAGAGTGGATAATAATAACAATATTAACATGGCTGAGCCAGTTGAGAACCTGAGCTCTCTTTGTGGCACCTGATATATACTATACATTTACCTCAAGGAAATATTATGTAACATTTAGTATCATCTGGAATAGTACAATAGCATGGTGGTAATAAGAACATCTCATAATGTTACCACGGTTATCACTTCAATATTTATTTATTTATTTATTTATTTATTTATATATATATATATATATATATATATATATATATATATATATATATATATATATATATATATATATATATATATATATATATACTCACACACATACACACACATACATAAACATATGCAAATACAGACATAGATACACACATACATATACACACATATATATATAAATTACAGTGGAATTAAAAAACATAAGTATAATGGGGGAGCAGTACAACCTGGGTTGTACAGTAATAAGGTTGAACAAGAGGATAGAGCTGTCAGGATTATGTCTAGTTGGCAATTATGTTTATTGCAATGGTAATAACTTATTTATTTACATGATAATTTCCGATAAAACGGTTTTGATGGTACAATAAAAGCAGGTACTGTTCCCTGTACCAAGTGTCTCCCACACCCTGTACATCCACATCAAGTTCCGCCCTCGTAATGCCACATCTTGTGTTTATAACAAGAGCGGCCTGGCAGATTCATATGATATCATCGTTGGTAACTTAGGATAACGACACTATAACATTCGTCTTGGGTAATAACATCTTGTATAATGGTCGCCTGTGTGTCTGGGAGGAACACCAGCTCGACTGTTTCTGTGGACATCTGTGAGATAAGGACTTTAATAGTAAGGTTTATGAACTAAACTTTTAACCTTTTAGCAAAACTATACTGTGTAAAAAACCATCAAAATACCATTCACACTTTTGTTCGTAGAAAATCCCTCACAAGTCAGTTGATGGGACAGAGATCAAGTGAGATAGACGGAGCGTGTATTGTGTAACGAAGACTGGAGACAGGGCGAGGGTGTGTACTGTGTTGTCCGGGAGCTAGGGTGGGGACCTGGTACAGTAGGTAGGGTGGACAGTATCGTGTCTGGCAATGGGAATAAACCCATTACCTGCGTCGGTGCAGGAGGCAACGATATTGACCGGTGTAGGGGTGAGGAGCTCCGAGACAAGTATAAGGCTCCAACAGAGGCTAATAAGACGTGGCTGAGATGATGAAGGAGTTTCTTTCCAATGGATCAGACAACACTGTGTAATGAGAGGACACACGTGACTGATCAGAGGGGCCCCAGCCATAACCCCCAATCCACCTAACCATAAGGATTGGGATCTAAGACCAATGGCCACCAGATCTTACCGGTGTATGAGGTTTGGGATTTGCTTGACCTCCAAATTTGTTTCTGTTGACTCCTTTATTATATAACGTTTCAGCTAATGTAGTACAGTATTGATAGTTTCCCTTTAACAGCCCATAAAACTGCTCACCAAACTATAATCGACACATGATCAGAGAATTATTGTATTATTGTAAATAATTATTTATGAAGGAGGTTCGGCACTGGTAACATAAGCGCCTTCGTCAGGTAATGTACAGTTAACCTGATGAGTGGGACGGCCCAAGGCCTGGCTGGACGATTAGCAGCCCCCACACCCACCGCGCACAACCTCAACCTCGGGTTTCATCGGAAGTGATTAAAAGATTATGAGTCTGTCCATCCGTCCGGAGTTATAGTTCACATTGGATAAGGAAATTTTTTTTTCAATTTTGTACAGCCTATGTGGACTGTAGTGAGATATTACGTCATGTTAAGATTGAAAACATCCACATGAAAGGTTTACAGCCAGAGACTCCAGGGGTTACGTTGTGTGTTCTTCACCAGGGAATGTTCTGACTAACGCCAAACAACACCAGGAATAAAAAAAAGCATCGCTACACTAAAGTAAAGGACAACTTAAGCCATCAAAAGAAAGCAGACCTGCTGAGAGGCGTTTGTTGGAACAAGGAACCAGATAAATATTATCAATTTTCTAGGCAGAGGAACAATGTGAGGAAGTTAAAAAAATCAGAAAGATGCAGAACAACCCACATATAAAGAGGGCGTTTTTATAACACAAGAATACAATGACAAATATGACAAAAGTACCAAGAAAAAGCTGTCGTCTTTTCACAGTTCTTGAGGTGCCGGAGGAATGGGACACTACGGAGATAAAACATTACTAAAAGGAAAACTCAGAAAATGACCAACAACCAGAAACCAGAGTCCAACACGCCCTCTACTGCCACACTCTGGACTCCCATATAAGAGATTATATCATGAATCATATAAAGAGAAATGACTTATTCACTGAGAAATAGTACCGACTTGTGAGAGGTAGAGTGGCAGGCATTAAACTACAATGAAAGTGACGGACACTTCACAGAATAATGAACGAGGGAGTGGCGTTAGAAATGACAGCGTTTGATAAGGTTTTCACAAGAGCGTCTCCTAGGTAAACCCATCTCCATTACCGGAATAACAATATTGTACATCATCTTTCTCACTTAATATATGACGGAGTTGATGTTAATGGATCTGGGTCAGTTATTAACGTTTTAATTGATTTTTTTCCCAAGGAGCATCAAATAATTCGCTCCCTGAACAGATCTACGCTGTGTACAACTAGTGAATCGTAACCCTCAGCGCCACCACAATATAATCCGTGTTACATAAACTGACCAAGACCTGGATATAAAAGCCCGAAGCCTTACTTAAACTCATAGCGTAAAAATCAGTAAATAAAAACAAACACCAGCCATCGAAAACAAAATAACAAATAACACAACGATTTTACTCAAACAACAATATAGGGTCTGACATAATCGTCTTTAAAGTGTAATGAACGAGCATCAAGACACCTGGAACGTGGGTGAGTTACTGGTAAATGGAACACTACCACCAGTCATCTCTCAGCAGAACACACACACACACACACACACACACACACACTCTCTCTCTCTCTCTCTCTCTCTCTCTCTCTCTCTCTCTCTCTCTCTCTCTCTCTAGGTCGAAGAATGAATAACAATTTAAGCGGGGGAACATAGTAGTCCCGCTTTAACTATCAATAAAACAGTGTAGTCCGGGTGAGAGTGGCGGGGAGTGACGGAGCGGGGCTAGGCGGAGTGGAGTGGAGTGGGGTGGGGTGGGGTCAGGTGGAGTGATGTTGAGTAGAGCGGGGCTGAGCAGGGCGGGGCAGTACCAGTATTGAGAGACCAGGTCGTGTGGGCCCGGCGACAGAACTCCCTAAGCACAGAAAAAAAAGACATTGGACTATAGGAATTAATAATGCCCAGAACTGTCCTTATAATGCCCGAAACTGTCCTTATAATGCCAAAAACTGTCCTTATAATTCCCAAAACTGTCCTTATAATTCCCAAAACTGTCCTTATAATTCCCAAAACAAATTAATAATGTCACGGTGTCCTATACTTTTTATCCTCATAAGATCCTATTGAACAACGCCACATATTCTATTACGGTAAGGTAGCGTTTGTACAGTACTAATACCAAATATATTCCAGCTATATCACATCCACACTAATATGTATAAAGCCAGCCAGCCAGAGCCTCTCTCTCTCTCTCTCTCTCTCTCTCTCTCTCTCTCTCTCTCTCTGTTAAAATATGCCCTACAAGCTTATATTCATTACATTTTTAAATATGGTTGAGGGAGAGAGAGAGAGAGATAGAAAGAAAGAGCATATCACGTGATCTTTAAAGGGTCACGCCCCGGCACCTGAGCAGTGTGACGTAACACTAGTGGGGTCAGCAAGAGGCGGGAGGGGCAGCACAGGCGGAGTCTGAGGTCGAAGTGGCATATAATAACCAGGCAGTAGGTCACGCCAATACGTAATGGGCGTGTCACCGCGGCCCCCTGATGTGTTGTTAGACGGGGCACTACCTAATAATAATAATAATAATAATAATAATAATAATAATAATAATAATAATAATAATAATAATAATAAACGGTTTATTAATAGAGTTGCAGCCGGTGGGTGAAAATTTACAGACTTACATTTGATTTAGACATAATGATATAATATGCATTGAATATATTTACAGGGCTGTACAGTACATTAATCAGGAGTTTTTATTATTTTAACAATAGAGTCACTCAAATATCGGTTAACAGGGATCATCACGGCAAATTCGCACCATCAACCACGTTAAACTCGCTTCAACCACAGAAAACTCGCTTCAACCACGAAAAACTCGCTTCAACCACGAAAAACTCGCTTCAACCACGGAAAACTCGCTTCAACCACGAAAAACTCGTTTCAACCACGGAAAATTCGCTTCAACCACGAAAAACTCGCTTCAACCACAGAAAACTCGCTTCAACCACGAAAAACTCGTTTCAACCACGGAAAATTCGCTTCAACCACGAAAACTCGCTTCAACCACGAAAAACTCGCTTCAAACGAAAACTCGTTTCAACCACGGAAAACTCGCTTCAACGAAAAACTCGCCTCAACCACGGAAAACTCGTTTCAACCACGGAAAACTCGCTTCAACCACGAAAAACTCGTTTCAACCACGGAAAACTCGCCTCAACCATGTTAAACTCGCTTCAACCACGAAAACTCGCTTCAACCACGAAAAACTCGCCTCAACCACAGAAAACTCGCTTCAACCACGAAAAACTCGCTTCAACCACGAGCTCAAGCTTCAACCACGAAAAACTCGCTTCAACCTCGCCTCAACCACGAAAAACTCGCTTCAACCACGAAAAACTCGCTTCTCAACCACAGAAAACTCGCTTCAACCACGAAAACTCCTTCAACCACGAAAAACTCGCTTCAACCACGAAAACTCGCCTCAACCACGAAACTCGCTTCAACCACGAAAACTCGCTTCAACCACGAAAAAACTCGCTTCTCACGAAAAAACCACGAAAACTCGCTTCAACTCACGAAAAACTCAACCACGAAAACTCGCTTCAACCAAAAACTCGCCTCAACCACGAAAACTCGCTTCAACCACAAAACTCGCTTCAACCACGAAAACTCGCTTCAACGAAAAACTCGTTTCAACCAGGAAAACACGTTTCAACCACGGAAAACTCGTTTCAACCACGGAAAACTCGCTTCAACCAAGTTAAACTCGCTTCAACCACGAAAACTCGCCTCAACCACGGAAAACTCGCTTCAACCACGAAAAACTCGTTTCAACCACGAAAAATTCCTTCAACCACGAAAAACGAAAACTCGCTTCAACCACGAAAAAACTCGCTTCAACCACGAAAAACTCGCTTCAACCACGAAAAACTCGCTTCAACCAACCACGAAAACTCGCCTCAACCACGAAAAACTCGCCTCAACCACAGAAAACTCGCTTCAACCACGAAAAACTCCTTCAACCACAGAAAACTCTTCAACCACGAAAACTCGTTTCAACCACGGAAAATTCGCTTCAACCACGAAAAACTCGCTACAACCACGGAAAATTCGCTTCCAACCACGTTAAACTCCTTCAACCACGGAAAATTCCTTCAACCACGAAAAACTCGCTTCAACCACGGAAAACTCGCTTCAACCACGGAAAATTCGCTACAACCACAAAAAACTCGCATCAACCACGGAAAATTCGCTTCAACTACGGCAAACTCGCTTCAACCACAGAAAACTTTCACCAGCTACGACAAACTCTCACCAACCACGGCAAACTCGCTTCAACCACGAAAAACTCGCTTCAACCACGAAAAACTCTCGCCAACCATAGAAAACTCTCACGGACAACACCTAAGAGCCAAGGACAACACGTCGCTACATCACTTCTGACAGGAGACTGCATGTAACAAGATGAGCCCAGACGTCTTCCAGTCACTTGATAAAAACATTCCGCGCAAATGTCAACGAAACCGGTTCCTCTCGACTCTTTGCTGATGTGTGTTTACGAAATTCTTATTATTATCATTATTAATGGTAGTAATATCTTTAATTGTTATTATTATTATTATTATTATTATTATTACAGCAATCATTATGCTTCTTGGGCGTCCTTCTCACACCATGCTGCTTCACACGAGACAACAGTAGGCGGGTACTCGTGTCTTCAGCCCTCAAGATGTGATCCTCGTCACTCGTGTCCTTGAACTAATTATCTAATAAGTAGTAACTACACACCGGGACCGTCCAGCTAGGAGTGTGTGTGTGTGGTGCAGGAGTGACCACAGGCCTGGTGAGTGGGGTGAGGTGGAGTTGGTGCCCCAGGCGGTCATCATAATCCCCCTCCGGGATATCACCAATACAAGGCTCAGTAACTACGTCGGGTGAGAGGCCAATTATGTTCATGAGCAGACACCCTCATACAGTGGTCATGAGCAGACACCCTCATACACTGGTCATGAGCAGACACCCTCATACACTGGTCATGACCAGACACCCGCACCATGTACAATGACTTACCACCCTCACAATCAGTCAACACAGCTGACACAACGTCCAGGGCTGTCTTCACTTCAGTCATCATACGTGTTCACCAACCAGTTTAAATGTTCATTGAAACTCTCGTTCCCATCCATGACCTTCACCGTCCATGAACCTTTATAAGGCGACAATAACCAACCATCATTACCTCCACCACGATGCCTGGCAGTCACCGTACGTCACATACTGGCCCTAGAGCGAGGTGACTGTAGTGTGGTGCACCCGTGACACACAACACTATTTACGGAGTGTTACATTTGCCGCCATACATCCAGGGGCGGTGAGCAAGGTGTTGGAGGGCGGCACACAACCACACCCCACCTACTGTAACTCTCTCTACCATTGTTGTGGTGGTCCTCCTGCTGTCTGGTGAACCATTACGCCAGGTAGTTATCTCATGATGGTGGTTGGTCAGTCATTGATTACGTCATATTACGGTTAGCAATACCTACAGTACAGCAGTGATAAGGTTTTACTGTGCTGTACAAAAATATATTATTACCATGGTACAATTAATAAATGTAACAATTATTTGTCAAAGTGTACTGTACTGCTGAATCAAAATGTTAATGATTATACCTAAGTTAGCATTCTCCGGTAAGAGTCAGTGACATAGTATGTGTATAAACTAGTGGACCTATGAACAATTAAGCTAATTAAATATATCCGGGATTTGTATTTTGTTTGTACAGTATGTATGTCGTGAGTCATAACTATAAACAGCGCAGGTGTTGGCTGTTGAAACACTCCTCAGGTCCAGCGACAACATCTAAGAGGCTTTTAACTTTTTGCTCTTATGTCCACCTTCACACTGCAATGTGCTTTCTGGTCGTTATGTCTAAAAATAACACGACAATCACCCTCCTACTCGACCATTGTCTTTCTTTTGATATAATAGGACTGGCGTCACGTCTCCGCAATGATGCCTCAGCAGGAACACAGACACCCACCAACGAGTTAATCCGAGAAATCACTAATAGCGAATCAGATAAATACAATGCGCTGCTATACACGACTTGTGGGTGGAGTCAAGCCCAACAGGTCCACCACCAGGGTCAACCTCCACCTGCCTCTCACAGATCGTCGCCATGATTATCAAATTATCCTTGACGCTTGTAGATCAATATTACCACCAATTAGTAACACCTACACACACCACTGAACTAACGTGAGGTCCTCCCAGCCCAGACACCAGTGAGAAGTCTCGACGCACTTTTGTCGACTGTGAAACGAGATACTGTATATAAAGGATCCCTGGACGACAGTGTTGTTATGTTATAAAATCCTCCTATCAAGAGGCACTCAGTACACTGGCTCCCTCTCAGGTCTTAATCAGCACCATGGGACAGATCTGTTGCCCTATTCTCCCTAACGCCATTAGCCACCTCACGTCCTGGTCCACGTGTTGCTGGCTGCTCAACACCACAACAGCATCAAGCCATCACGACCTTACACAGAAGGCTACAACACCATTCACTTTCTCTAAACACTGTAAAAATGGTCAGATTCATATTTAACTTGTGTGTTAACCCCAAGTTTCTTCTCGTTTTTATACCGAAAGTGTATCGTCAATTACTAAATGAATATAATGCTAATAGCCTCACGAGGAAAAAGGGAAATTTTCTGCAGTGTCACTCGTCCGTCACTTATAGGAAAGGTAAAGGGGGAAAATTATCTTATTCCTATTTCTTTAAGACACAAAAACACAATATCTAGTTATATGTTAAAGTAAGAACAGAAAATATATATAAAAAAAAAAATAAATTAAAGTTAAGAATATAAAAATTAACAAGTTGGCTTAAAGAACCCACGTGAAATATTGAGAAAGAATAAAGACAAGTGAGAATAATAACGAAAAATGAATAATTGAAAAGAATAAGAAATAATAATAATAATTTAAAGAACAAATAAAAACCATACGTTGCTACATCATAATTACTGAACAATTTACTTCTAATTATTGAACGCCACACTTAAAACAGCCGCCACCACCTAATTAATCAACGCCACACCCACCATAGACTCGTATTTATGACGGAACACAAAAGTGATTAATAAATTTCGACTCAAAGGTATTCTAATGCGTTTCTCCCATAAAGAATTATACACTAAAGCAGTTATTCCTATGCAGTACCTGATTTTCTCTCTCAACCATTGCTCAATATTGAAACCATCTGTGAACCGAGCATTAGCCACCACCAGTTTACGCGTCAATAGAGAACTTATAGTGGTAACAGTGGTGGGTGTTGGTGGGTGGCTTGACGGACCAGAAAAAAAAAACACGCAGTAGACAGGTTGCGTCCCACCCAGCCCAGGGCGTCACCCTCACTGACTGACTATAACTTACCGCACCGTGATCACAGTTTACACATCAGTTAATCACTTAATGTATAAGAATAATGTATATTTATGATGTATACATGTTGGGTGAGCAATAATGATTTAGGGTTGTGATTCAAATCTTAAAAGGGCGTTTCGTTATACTGATTGAAGATGTAGGAAGGTGTGGTACTCTTCAAACATTAAGCACACCTCATGCCCTACTGTCGTTAAGATAACTTCATTAACAGCATCTCAACTGCATCAAGGACAACTCTGAACAGTCACACATCTGGACAAAAGCTTACCAGAGATTCGCTCTTGTTTCAAATATGAACAAGAGCACTGTAAGTCTCAAACGCCTCAACAAATTGTTCTTACAAAACGCGATCTTGCTTATGTTCCTATTTAGCCGAGGAAAAAGAGTAAGTTTCCACTATTGCAAGAACAGCCATTCGTCAGTCACCAAGCATCAACAACTCTCACTGACTGTAAAGACCATGAACACAACACACAGCACTGCGGGAACGTCTGCCACCACCACCAACCTTGATGATGACAGCCCCGGCAAACAGACGACACGAACTATTGCAATGGACAACAAGAGGAGGAACTTAACCTCAGGAGGCGTTCGTACAATCACTCACTCTCACTCACCGACGACAACAAAAGGATAAATTTTCAAAACGTAACAGAAACATTATCACTAAACAATTTATTTTCAGACGACACTAACCAACTGCACAAAATATTTGTCAAGCTATAATAACTTTCATTTTCGTAGTGATTTTTCTTTCCATCATCAGACATCGCGTGGGAGCAGCTGGTCATCACAACCAAAGGTAGGGGATAAAGTCTAAGTTAATTTGATTTTAATAAAGATGATTTATTTTATATTACTGATTCAACAGAAAGTTACCACGTTTAAATATATATTATGTTATAGGGGCCTATATTATACCAAGAGCAAAGGCGACATCATATCATTGTCTAATATTTGTTTAAGTTCTATTAGGCTAGGCTAGGCTAAGTAAGTACACACACACACACACACACACACACACACACACACACACACACACACACACGGGATACCAATTGTTATCAGCACCAGAGGTTAAGATAATCCCACTAGCTCCAGAGTGTTCACCTCTTATCACCGCCATTAGTAAGTAAAAGTAAATATTGAATGTTGGGGGCCTGGAAGATAAGGCAGATTACCACAGTGAGTCAATAGTTATAGGTAGTGGTAAATGATAACTTGAGAGTCGCCACTAGTTCTACCATTATCATCAGCACTACCAACATCATCAGAACATAAGTATGGAGGAAACTGCAGCGGGCCTATTGGCCCATACTGGGCAGTCCCATTTACATCCAACGCCTATTGCTCATATAAGCATCCAACCTATGTTTAAAGCTATTCAGCGTATTCGAGTTAATGATGATGTTTGGTAACTTGTTCCATTCATCCACTACTCTGTTTCCAAACCAGTGTTTACCTATTTCGCGCCTAAATCTAATTTTTTCTAATTTAAAACCATTGTTACGAGTTCGCTCCTGGTTGGATAGTTTGAGTACCTTTGTAATGTCCCCTTTGTTTAGCCCTGACTTCCATTTCTACACCTCTATCATGTCGCCCCTCACTCTACGTCTCTCAAGGGAGTGCAAATTAAGATGCTTTAACCTGTCTCTGTACTCAAGGTTCCTAATGCCCGGGATTAGTCTTGTCATTCTCCTCTGAATTCTTTCCAAGGATTCTATATCCATTCTGTAATACGGTGACCAGAACTGAACTGCGTAATCCAGGTGAGGTCTCACAAGCGCAAGATATAATCGTAAGATGACCTCGCTAGTCTTGTAACTAACACTCCTTTGTATGAACCCAAGTACTTTATTAGCCTTGTTACGAGCAAACACACATCGTTTACTTGGCTTAAGGTTCCTACTTATCATTACTCCTAAATCTTTCTCGCAGTCGGATTTCCCAATGGCATCGTTGTTCATCTGGTAACCGGTTTCCCTGTTTACATCTCCTATACTGAGTACTTTACATTTGTCCACGTTGAATTTCATCTGCCATTTTTCAGACCATTCGAAAATTTTTTTTAAATCCTCCTGTAATTTTGCAGAGTCCTCGTCAGATTTAATAACACGTCCTATTTTAGTGTCATCAGCAAATTTACTTATGTTGCTGTCTATGCCGATATCTATTTCGTTTATGTATATAATAAATAATAATGGTCCAGTACTGAGCCTTGGGGAACTCCACTAGTGCCGTTAATGCTCACTCGCTGTTTCCTGTCCTGTAACCATGCCCTAATCCATTTAAGGATATTACCTTTGATGACATGCGCTTCTACCTTTCTAATTAGTCTTTCGTGGGGGACTCTGTCGAAGGCTTTGCTAAAGTCGAGATATACCGCATCATAATTGTGCCCCTCGTCCACCGTTTCAAAAACTGATGAAAAGAATGTTAATAGATTAGTTAGAAATGAACGCCCGCTTGTGAAGCCATGCTGGGAATCATTGATCAATCCGTGCTTCTCCAGGTGATTTCGAATAGAGTTTGAAATGATTGCTTCCAGTAATTTGCCTACTATTGATGTTAGACTGATTGGACGGTAGTTAGAGGATAGTGATCTATCCCCCGTCTTGAAAATCGGTATTACATTCGCTATCCTCCAGGATTCTGGTACTACACCTGCTTTTAAGGACAAGTTAAACAACTTTGCTAAGGGCATACTAAGCTCTTCCTTACCTTCCTTTAATACTCTGGCAAATATCACTAGATCTACCACCACCATCGGTACTACCACCATCACTACATCTACCACCATCACCAGTACTACCACCATCACCAGTACTACCACCACCATCAGTACTACCACCGTCATCAGCACTACCACCATTATCACCTCTACCACCACCAGCTCTCCCTATCAGTGGTCATCACATCATCTCCAAGTCACGTTGTTGTTCTGAGATACACACGTTCGTGTTTATTTACCACCTGAGGCCTCGTGGGGGGAGGGGGGTCTCTGACATAACGAATCACCTGAAGATTAGACACCCCAGCTTATTTCACCTCACGAGTAAACACTTAACCTAATTTATCTAACCTTTCCAGGTACCGTTATGGTGTTTACTCATTAGGTGAAATAAGGTGGGGTCCTGTTCTTCAGGTGATCCCTGATTACTTGTTTACCAAGAACATCTTTGTTATTCTGTTTGTTAGTGTAGCTTACAGGGTATTAAGGCCTGAAGTCTGAACGGCGTGGCTCAGACACACTAGTACGAGTATGATCGGTTACACACACACACACACACACACACACACACACACACACACACACACACACACCAATGTCTGACAGCATATTCTGCGTCTTGTTCCGGAGCGGTTGTGGTCAATATTAGTCACAGTTTTACTGCAACCAGTAAAGGGATCATTTGTGGTTAGCGCCGCGGGGTCTTGACTGGACTGCTGCAACGTCAGTACGTCACTCAGTTTCAATAAGTGGATGACAAGGGGGAGGAAGGCAGGACGGGTGAGGACACCGAGTAGAACCCCCCCTCCAAGCCTGTGGGTAAACCCAACTTGTGAACAACCAACATCTCCTTTCTCCTCCTCCTCTTGTAACAATCGCAGCAGCAGCAGCAGCACCCCTGACGGTGCGAGCCTTCTACTGTTGGCTACATGTCGCCTTAAATGTGAGCGTTAATTGTACGTCAATTGTCGTTTCCGATACGCACACCACAAACATTCTTCCACAATGTTGTGTTAGATATTTCACTCACCGATGAATATTTATCGTTCTAAATATTCAAATATTTGATAACAATCATCAGGTACAACCCGACCATATATACACTATATGGTGAAAGCTGTAACACGAAAATTATTGTATGCAATTAATAGTTCACTCACCCGAGCACTGAACTGTTCACCAGGTCATAAATAATGAAAGGTCGCCCCCCTTGACAGTATTTGGCAAAAGTCACAGACACATCCTGAGGTTAAGTCATCCCAAGCTTTCCTTTGACGGTCAAATTTTATTTTAAAAGTTAGTACTGATCAAGTGATTTATAATATTGTAATTTTTATTTTTTGACCGAACTCACTTGAAACTTCTCCTGCCATTAATATTATGAGTTGGGAGACATAACGTGAAGCGTTACACACAAACCAGTAACAGTCAATCTACAGGTAGCAATGCTCGACAAACTTTTGCCAGTTAAATATTTCCCGCATCAGGTTAGTGACACATCACCTCAACTTTACAAAGGTGACCAGGGAACCGAGACTCCAAGGGTAGTCTCAAGTTATTAAAAGGGTGATGTTTTTTATCTTTTATTTAAATTTTTTATAGATTACATAATACAGAGACATTACATAATTATCTGTGAAATATGTGGATGATTTGTCTTTTAAAATATCTTTGATCATCCATTTATTTTAACGTCTTAGTTTTAATCCACATACAGTAAATATAATCTGAAATTAGCATGATCACTATATTCTTATCCTTATTATTACTACAATTACTATTAAACATTAACAAGTGCAGAAATAATTCTATTAACACTGCAGAGTCGCAGACTGTATTAGGAAATTCTTATAAAGGTGTTATCAAGACCTCGTAGGCGCAGTCAGTTTATTATGAGAGATGAGTGTTGTCCTCAGTTAATAAACACTGTACCCGCCTTTTGTCCCACTGTATCCCCTTATGAGTTCCATCGCTCGCGGTGACTATGGGAGCCAGTACACTACACCATAACGGTAGGTAGTGACGCCAGACCCTTTTGACACACCATCCTCATGACAGATTGCTCTCCGTCACTTACGCTCTAGATACCCGCCTGATTTTTTAACTTTCACTGACCAAAAAGTACAATCTGTTCGACACATGGAGTTCATCACCTTTCCGGGGTAACAGCTGTGTTCCTAGTTCGGGGGCGTTTTTCATCCTGGTAAAAGTTCTTCAAGATAATCCCAGCAGATGTGAGGCTTGCCACGAATGCAGTATCTTGCCAGCCTTTGTGACTCAACAAGCAAACTTTGATCCGTCTTGCCAGAAATCTCCTCATCACTACCACTCACTGGGGCGGCGCCTCACATAATATGAGCCACACACCAGTGTCTCTCGTGTATTGACTCACACATCAACTGATTCACAGAAGTGATGTTTCATTAAACCTGATATTAGCGCTACTAAAATCTACCGAGTGTAAAATTTTTAGTTCGAGGTTGAACACACTGGTCGAGCTCCCAACTTATTTTGGCCAATTCGCATAGAAACCCAATCGGTCATAATGCCAAATGAGAAAACAACTAGAACGTGCGACACACATTGATGGCAAAATTATCGTTTCGGTCATCCACCGATTTGGAAGTTGTTCAAAACATCAAAAACCATCGGAAAAAAATAATTTCAACATAACATAACTTAACCTCAAAACTTGAAATCCTAAAATTCGCTGGATGGCCGAAACGATAATAATACTCATTATACAATAAAACTAAACAAAGGCACTTACGGGGAGTTTGGTTAAGACAGGACTAACTAATGTTTGTCTGATAGTCTCAGATATAATTATTTCGAACACAATGAAGGGTCAATGTTTACTTTCGGACAACACTGGAAATTTAGGAATTTTATCTTTGCCAATCAAGAGTTTGGAAGTTAGTTCAGGTAATTTGCGATGGAAACGTCATAGTAGAAAAGCGTCTTAGAATCGTCGAAATAACTGATTACAAAGACAAAATTCGTAACTTTCCCCGTGTTGTCCAAAAGTAAAATAATACCCAATCAAGACCTACACAACTTGGTAAATATATACAAGACAAACAACAGTTAAGCTGAAGTTTGGGTTTCCAACAATACCTAATCTCTACCATAACAGAAAAGGAAAAAAAAAATATCAGTATCCTTGAAAAAGAAGTAGGCATGTGTCCCCCCCCAACCCACAATGAAAACAACGCAGGGACGCTCCACCAGACTGAAGGATGAACAATATGCACCATCATCAGTCAATGTCACTAGCCAGTAATGTTGTTCTTAACGTGAAATATTAACTTACGACACTATATTTTTATTTATCTATTTACAACAGGTGTTTCATTACGGTCAGGTGTGTACTACCTTTACTAATGACAGGTATGGTGGACTGTCCTTACTAATGACAGGTGTGGTGGTGTCCTTACTAATGACAGGTGTGGTGGTGGTAGTCTATCTTTACTAATGACAGGTGTGGTGGTCTGTCCTTACTTATGACAGGTGTGGTGGTGTCCTTAATAATGACAAGCGTGGTCTGTCCTTACTTATGACAGGTGTGGTGGTCTGGCCCCAATAGTGACAGGTGTGGTAATGGTCTGGCCCCAATGACGGGTGTAGGAGACCAATATCCGTGCATGTTAGCAGGTTTCATCAGCGTATGTCAACAAGGCAGCCAGCCCCCAGCACACGATCTCACATTGACTCCCCCCACCATGATAACAGCAGAGAATTACACGGGTCATCGCGGCTTTGAAGTCTTGACAGCGGCCACAACCTCCATGTAAAGCAAGGATCTGTACCAGTGTCCTTCAGGTGGTTATAGAAGTTATAATTCCGTGACGTAGTGGCTGGAGGATGGATGCATGAAATCTACCTCATTTCGTCTGTAAACAACTCGTGTCAAGAAATTTAAAAAAAACTAACACAATCGTACCAAAATCTAAATCTTTACTTACCCCATCCTGAAGTGATTTCAGTTAATAAACCCAAATGTAACGAAATAAACACTAAGGTGTTTTCCTGCGACACACTCCACCTTCCACCACTGATGTACACTGAATGAGGCGTGGGGCGAGAGTCACCACCCGCACAACAGGTTCATTGTCATAACTAAAGTTGCCTACTGCTACCATATATTACGTTAACGCAGCTCTACGCCACATGCAGGAGGCATCATGCTTTGACATATCATTCGTATTGTGAGCTTAATTATATATATTCTAATTACGAAGAATATGGTAAAAAATATAAACTATTAGGTGTTTTACAGAGAAGTTGTTAACATTGATAACGACATATGACAACTGATCTTTCTTGACTCGTTCCTTTATTTTTTTTCTTTCACTAACTCTCGTAAATGTTCTCACTCGCAGCAAAATATGAGAGAAAGTTAGCAGAAAGACCCAGAAGTTGTTCTCTGAAGTCATTAGAAACACCATCCAGGTAAAGCTGCCGGAGTAATGAACAAAATTGGGAAGAACTTAACAACAACTGAGTGAGATCGTCAAAATAAAAGTCTACATATTACTGCTTACATGTTTCTTTACGTCCTTTCACGATCACTGGATGCCTTTGACATAAGAAAAGTATAAAAGTAATATCAAGAGGTCATTGTACTCCTGTAAAAAGAAAAAGAGAAAGTACGGGTAAAAGAATGACTTACATATTATACGTCTCTTAAATGGCTGTAAAGTTTAGAAGTTATTGGTAAAAAAAAAAAAAGAGTCCCCTGCATCTGGTAGACAATTGAAGCCGTCTAGAGAGTAAAATACCTATATAAAGACGCGTCATCTTATTTCGGGTAGCCAGAAGGCAAAGAAAGCCACACATTACCAACTCGCGACACCTATAGCAAATAAGAACTACGGTCACCCTATAGCACTGTGATAAATAAATACTAATTCTTGACACTTAAAATTATACAGCTGGCGAGGAAGATAATCTAATGTGTTTACAATTTGCAAGTTAAATAAAGAAGTCTTGGTCTTTGACGGCAAAACAAAACACTTTACATTCCTCTACGGTTTTTGCACTGCCTCTTACAAAATTTTACTGAGACTTTACTATCGTTACAAAAAGACCCCGTTACAGCGGTCCTATGGTACTAATTTACGTGGTAATATATATATTTTTTCAATGATCTTTAATGGTGACTGAGAGGCTGTTACGGTGGACTTGTGGGTAAATATCACAAGTATAACATTGCAACTTACACTAACAGGGAATGATGGATCACTCCCACCACACAACACTCACAAGTCCAGTTATACAATAAAATACATACACAATCATATACATTCATACAGTACATATAGTTACATTCACCCCCCCCCCCCCTAGTGCCTTACTTGTCCACATCTCATAATCCTTCAGGACATTAACAAAGCTTCAGTCTCACCCGCTCCGCTCTACCTGACACACGTAACTTGTTTAATATTCACAGGGCTTCCAGAACGATATTATCTCTTGTACTCATATCAATAATAATTTTTTTTTTATTTCTTCTGTTCACGGGCTTGTATATAGGCGAGTGACGATGAATAGGAATAGTCCAAGTGGCATCATATGAGCGCTAGGCAAAGGGTCCTCTGGGCAACACCTGACTGGCGTTACGCGTGTCTACAAGCGGACTGATAAATGGAAGAATTATGGTAACTAGAAGAATTATGGTAACTTAAAGGTTCTGTTATGGTGACTAAAAGGTTCTGCTGTAACTTAAAGGTTCTGTTGTAACTTAAAGGTTCTGTTGTAACTTAGGGGGCTCTGTTATGATAAATAGAAAGTTTTGTTATGGTGAAATAACCTAGGGTGTTTATTCTTCAGATCACAACATTTTGAAAATACCTCCGTTAATACTTTTTTAATCCACATCCTGCCATTGTTCACATACACCCTTCTCGTTCACCTTCCTAACGCAGCAAATAATTACTCCGGGTCATAATACGGTTTTAGGTAGCAGAATCTTCGCGCCTAAATTACCGGGTGACTTGATTCTTTTGTTTCCAGCTGAGAGCGTCGTGGGCGTTGTTGGGCGAGGGAGGTGTGAGGAAGAAGGAGGAAGTGTGAGGGAGGAAGGAGGAGGGGTGTGGGAGAGGAAGGAGGGATGTGGGAGAGGAAGGAGGAATGTGTGAGAAGGAAGGTGTGGAGGAGGAATGTGTGAGAAAGAAGGTATAGGGGAAGAGGGAAGATAAATATGTGGGGAGTTGGGAAGGTTGGGGAAGAGGAATGTAGGGGAGAAGGAAGAGGGGTTGGGGAGCAGTAGAGGGGAAGAGTGTGTGGGGAGAGAGGGGAGAGGAAGGAGAGGGGAGGATGAGGAGGAGGGAAATTGGAGAGTAGAGGAGGTAGAAGGAAGGTCGGGGAGAAGGGAGAGTGGAGGTGGAGAAGGGAGAGGAGCAGGGGTGATTATCACACACAATTGGCTGAGAGAATTACAGTGTGATTCACGCGCTGCAGGAAGGTCGGGCAGCAAGGTTGCCAGGGTGACGTACACAAGGTAGTGATGTGAATTATTTTTCTTGGCAAACACCGACTGTGTTTCTGATGGTGCTAAGTAGAGATAATCGTCGATAAATACAAAAGTAACTGAAGTGTTTGCCAAAAAGATCGTTTTTAATTCATATATGGAAAGATTTGTTCTTACAGCCATAATATAGCAATTTATAGCCAAGTAGATTAGTCATTGTTAGGTTAGGTTTTGTATATGACCAATCACTAAATGTATTTTATTACCTACTGTACGTAAACGTGTTTATCCAGTCAGAAGCATTTATAAAAGATAAATACATAAAAGTTATCGCGAATATGCAATTACGTATTCCTATTTAGTGTAACACAATATATATATATATATATATATATATATATATATATATATATATATATATATATATATATATATATATATATATATTATTCAGTGCATTGACGTACAGAGAAGAACGAGAGTGGTGGTGGGGAGGAGAGGAAGTGTGGCAGACGGCAAAGCAGCTCACAACACCGACAATATTATTTACAGCATAGTCCCGGGACCTCTTCCGTTCTCACACTACTGCTTGGTCAAGCAACAGACTGTTTCCCATTCTCTCTCTCTACACATATATATATATATATATATATATATATATATATATATATATATATATATATATATATATATATATATGTGTGTGTATGTGTGTGTGTGAAAATATATACGCACTGCCTTAAAACTTTCCTGGAGATCTCATGAAGTCTAGTAATGTATTAGAAAAGCAATATTATGATCAATTGTGGGCGACCTCACATATAACAAGTGAGGGCAGAACTGCTGTTGGAGTGTACAGTACCGTATGCATTCAAGCGATCTCCACGGAAATCTGTAAAGGAGTGTGCATAATTCCTTTTCTGAAACACATACACACGCACGCACATACACTCATACTTCCCAAGCTCACCTATGTCTCCCCTGTCTGGTCTTCCTCCCTAAATGCCACATAACGCAAACACCTAAAAAAAAGTACAAAAGGGCATGCAAGATTATTCTCTCCCCTTCCTGTTCCACATGTCAAGAAGCGCTCAACACACTGACCCTCTCGGCTCTCTCTGACCTTCACCACGACCTCATCTGCAAATTTGGTGAGAAGCTTCTGCACCATCCTCACCGCCGGCTCCTACTACCACCCGAGATCCCTCGTCTGCGAATTGCTGTTCGACACCACAACCGTATCCAGCCCATACGAGCACGTACTGATCACTATAAGAACAGCCCAGCCCCAACCATTGTATAAATTATCAACAACTCGTAACCAACCAGTGTATTCACTCCCAGTCAATCTTACCTCTGCACTGTCACTACGTTGAAATGTCCTGTAGTACGAACTTCTCCCCACCTAGTCATTATATATCATATTTGTTAATACGAATCACTTATGCTACTTGTATATTATTTGTCAATCAAGTGACCCATTCCCCAATTATGCAACTGTATATTTTTAACCTTCCGGCTGCCATGCTCTTTCAATAAACCGTTAATTATTATTATTATACACGCACACACGCACACACACACACACATACACAAATACCTATACAGTACAAAAATAAGGATACAATATCTAAAGTGTCACATCCTCCCCCCAATTGTCTCTGTAAAAACGTTTTGGTCTTTATTCTTATGTACAGTATTTCTGGTGAGGTACTCCAGTGTTTCAACCATGCGAGTGAATGACAGTCAATAAATGAAGCTCCTCAATAATTAACAAGTTTAGCCGTTATATCGAACTAGTGACACTATTACTGTAAATTAAAGTAGTTATCGCTGGAGACCGTCTCGTGTCATCGCTTTAGATAGGTCATGTGGGGTCCAAAAATCCCCACGCCGAACCTATATGAACATAAGTGTACAAGGGTAAAAAAAATTAATATAGCCTACTAATCTATATTTTCATATATACTGTACTGTACTCAGCTATTTATTTATTTTTGTTTTCATTTTCAGTCAGAGGCCTAGCTAAGACTTTTAAGGGTTTGTATATGCCTTTCAATTTCATTCAATGTAACTTCCTGATTTTTGTTTCCTCTGGGGTCTGTGGGTCCACCATTACGTTGTGTTTAGAAAATTTTTACCATTACCTATCATCATTTTTTAACTCGGGAAATTCTGTCTGGTATCGATCCGTTACTATACAAACACTAGGTCAATTTAAGCGCGATTTGCACTATAATTTTATCGTCTTAATTTTGTCACATGTTAAGCAAATTTATTAAGTTTGGTACAAAACCGCAGACCCATTTACGAGTTATTTTGGGGACACACCGACAGACAGACAGGACTGGACATTATTACTCTGCCGCGCCGTTGAGATATTGTACACAGATGGTGAAAAACCCTGGGGCCGCCGCACGCCATACTTCCAGATAATCTTACCCATTGCTATAACTAAAGTAATACAAGTGCAGGTGTTTTCTGTGATAGCTTCAGGGAGGACAGCCGAATCACACTCCCCACACTCAGAGGTTCGTAGGGTTCACCTGGACCGTATCTCATGGGTCAATTGGGTCATGGCCGTTGAAGTGTTATATATTGTTGTACAAATAATATAACCTTTCAGGAAATAAGTGCAGGTAATTATGGCGACACAGCAGCAGCAAGGCAGGGTGTGTGGGTGTGTCCAGTGAGCCAAACCAGAGGCGAGAATGTTGGTGACACATGTTGCAAGTTATGGAGTGCAGGCGTGTGTGGCCATCTGCCCCGCCCCACACACTCTCACTTTCCTTGTTGCAACACATACGCTGAACGATACTGTGATTATCATCGTGTGTTTCCCTGGCTAGTTACGGCTTGTGTTTAGTTGAGGTGTTAATGGTTGTTATAATAATTACTCTTACATGACATAATACTTAGCCCCGTGACATGTTATGAGCACAAGATAATGGCAACGGTTTTAAACACACACACACACACACACACACACACACACACACACACACACACACACACACACACACACAAAAGTAACAACACACTTCAAGTGGCATTATCGGTGCATGAAGAAAATAATTATTATTAGTCATGAAACGAAATGTGGGCACAAACAACGGGCTTGACCTTGAATTGTGCATATAATTAAGGGTGTGTTGCAGCTGGCACGTGGTGAAGTGGGCGGTCCTCACCCCACGCTCAGCTTACCTCAACAAACACAACATTATACATCAGGAGAATTTGAAATATTCTCGTAAACTTGATCCTGGTGTCCCTTACATGTTCTTATGGAAGACGACCACATGTCAACTGTCTCTGAATTTGTAATTTCTTTGGAGAAAGTTAAAAAAGTGTTGGTCCATTTATTTACGTTTTTTTAATATATTTACTATTTTCATCGTCCGTTTCTGTATAATTATCTAAAACACATAAATTAACTTCTAGAAAAGTTGGAATACGTGAGTTGTATTATGACAACCATCTTAGGAAACTGCGTTCGTCTTAGAGAGATGTTGGCAGCTTCCTCATGAAGATTGAACATAGACACATTTGATCACGTTTGGCAGAGGGACAGACACTGAGTATAGGAAGATGTCATGTACAGTATCACACACAGTATTTCACCCACTCTTTCTTGTCATATATTTCGTTAATGTTGTCACCGCCGGAGAGAAGAGAAGGGTTAGGTGCCATGCTGAATCTTTGCGGAAGAGGTGATGGACGGCGGTGATGGACGGGGGTGATGGACGGGGGTGATGGACGGGGGATGGATGATGGACATGGACAGGGGTGATGGACGGGGGTGATGGACAGGGGGGTGATGGACAGGGGTGATGGACGGGGTGATGGACGGCTGTGATGGACGGCGGTGATGGACGGAGGTGATGGACGGGGGAGGGGGTGATGGACGGAGGTGATGGACGGGGGTGTGATGGACGGGGTGATGGACGGGGGGTGATGGACGGAGGGTGATGGACAGAGGTGATGGACGGGGAGTGGACGGGGTGATGGACGGCGGTGATGGACGGGGGTGATGGACGGCGGTGATGGACGGCTGTGATGGACGGCTGTGATGGACGGCTTTGATAACCTAATTCCTCCTAGTTCTGGTTGAAGACTTTTTTGAACTCCAATGTGATTACCACTTGGTCTTCGGTGGTGCTGTTGATCAAGGCCCTCACTGTGTGGACTACTGCTTCACTGCCTTGAGGCTCTCCGAACCCTAGATGGTTTAGTGTTAACATTAGGGCGGCTCCCTGGTGGACACTGCGTGCGTGTGTGTGTGCGTGTGCGCGTGCGTGGGGGGGTTCTGTGTTTGTGCTTCTGCGTGTCTCTGCGCGTTTCTGCGTGTGCGTCCTTCTGCGTGTCTCTAGCGCTGCGTGTCTCTCTGTTTCTGCGTGTCTCTCTGTTTCTGCGTGTCTCTGTTTCTGCGTGTCTCTCTGTTTCTGCGTGTCTCTCTGTTTCTGCGTGTCTCTCTGTTTCTGCGTGTCTCTCTGTTTCTGCGTGTCTCTCTGTTTCTGCGTGTCTCTGTTTCTGCGTGTCTCTCTGTTACTGTGCGTGTGTTTTTGGCTGTCATACGATTTGGAGATTATTGCAAAATTTTATTATATTCCCTTGCGATTTTTCAAAAGCTTTCGTACACAAACACAATCATGGAAATAATTATAATGCAAACTACATAAATATGATCTAACCTAACCTAACCTAACCAAATTCAGGTAGAGTTTGGTTACTCTAATATATTAAACGACTACCATAAACAAATCAGAGTAAATTTACCACTTTTAAGTTCACTTCCATTATGTTATAGCAACAACAAAAATAATCCCACATCAGTTGCCATTTTAGGTTTAGTTGAAGGATAATCCCTAGAAATCGTGATATAAATGTGTTTCAAGTTCATGAATAATAACAGTGGACACATTCCAAATACATACGGCACATCACGTACGATATCAATGTAAATGTGGACGATATATTTCTCTCAGTATATGTGAAGGATAAATTGAATAACAAATTTTACCCAATAAATTATATCAGTAAGAACTAATGAATGAACTCCTGCTTGTCAGAATTAACAATTATCAGCAGAACAACAGACATTATTATATAAATGAAAGATGAAAGAGTTTTTATACTGATGGAATTATGAACAAATGTTATTCACTTGCAATAAAACTCATCACAAGTTAATCAGAGATCAAAGGAGGTGTACAGTACTTTGTAATTATCAAACTAATGACAAGACACACACACACACACACGTATACGTGACAGCAGCAGGTGGCATATCGTCAAGTGACCAAGATTAACAGAGTTGTTACCTCAGTTACTAAGTATTATTAGTTTGCACAGAAAGATAATAAGAAGACATAATAGATTAAATACTAAGGTTAGTTCAAGTTAGGTTAGATCAGGTTATGCTTAAAAATGTAAATTCTACAAGAATGGACAATGGTTTTACACTAACGTTAGTAGAGACCTACACTCTAAACCTCATTAAACAATTAGCCCTATTAGTAAACACACACACACACACACACACACACACACACACATATATATATATATATATATATATATATATATATATATATATATATATATATATATATATATATATATATATATATCACATAATATAACTGTGTTTTCTTTTTCCTTGTGGTTATATATATATATATATATATATATATATATATATATATATATATATATATATATATATATATATATATATATATATATATATATATATATATATATAACCTGTATTAAATTTTCATTAATTTGAAGAAAAAAAAAACTAAAAACAGGTGGTGATGTGGTGAAGTATGTCAGGAGAGACGAACACAGTACAGTAGTGAGGGCCAATTGCAAGAACGGTTATGGGGTGTACGACGCCATTTACGATGACCTTCTTGCCCTGGTCTTTTTCAGCAATATCGCCTTTAACACATGGAATTCTGCACTTTTCGAAGCTTTGGAGGAGTCTTGAAACAAGTTTCCTGTTGGGAATTATTAGCTAGTGCTGTACTCAAAATATCGAAACTTCGAGATTTCTCCAGAGCTTCAAAGGGGTGGTATTCCTGAAACAAGATCAGGGCATGAAGGTCATCGTAAACAGCGTCGTACACCCAACGACTGTTCTTGCAATTGGCCTTGAGGACTGAGGCTACACGCGAGTTGCTGAAGAGACCACCTTTATCTTCAACACACCAACTCCACGGTCACCACACTCCCTGTCTTGCGCGATGGCAGGGAAATTGATCTTCAGTGAAGTACTCATTAATTGTTGCAAGTTTTTACAAAACAGCACCGCCACTAGTCACGAGTTATGACTCATAACTGCCTTTATGCTTTACAAGTGACAGTGGTGGCCACAAGTCTGTCTGCTGCACTACCTAGTGTTACAGTCTCTCAGCGTACACTGCATCCTCTTCCGGTCTTCTCAAAGGTCGGACATTACATTTTCTTTAAAGTTCGACATATAAAGACACATCTAACTGGCTCACTTAAGCTTTCAGCACAAATTTAAAGCCCAAAGTGGCATCTAAACTCCTTGGAGACTACCGTAACTAAACGTATTTCCTTTTATGTGTACAGTACAGTATAAAGAAAAATAATAATTAGCTGATCTTTGAAAATATGGATCCAGGATGACACAACTAGAGTTGTGACCAAGTGTTCCTGTCTAATAAAACATCCTCCTCTTGTGGTGCTCACCGTAGGCTTACACCCACTACCACTCTACCAGAATAAACTAACTCCTGCTCCGAAATATTCTCCCTAGTTTACCTCACGTTGCGTCACCTAAGCAGTGCCTTGCCCCGACTTCCACACATAAAAATGATTTGTCAGCAGAATCATTGTTTTGGTGAATATTAACCATTTTTGCAAGCAACAATACTTGGAAATGTAACCCAATCAATCTTAATGTTACGACCACGAGTAAGTACAGTATTGTCGTTTGTAAAAATAAAAAAATTAATTTTCATTAACACAATAATGAAGCCACTGAACCATCCCAACCGAAACGATCTTAACCTCCACAGGGTGAGCAGGACTTTTTGAAGAAGAGGGAAATTGTGAGGTAAAATACTAAAAAGAACACCAAACAAACCTTTGAAAACCCTACCTAATGTTTCACATAGTAAATCCCGAAAACATGAATAAGGAAGCATTTTATAGTTTCAGGATTTTTATAGATTAGGAAAGGTTAGATAAGGTTTACAAAGGTTTGTTTGGTGTTTTTTTTATTATTTTACCCCACAATTTCCCTCTTCTTCAAAGCCCTGCCCACTTTTAACAACCATTATTGTTGGTAATTCGGGGGGATTATGTCTCCATATGGGCTCATTTGCGACTGAGATGAAGATGAAGGTCAGATTTGTTTGAAACAACGTGTTACAAGTTAGAGAGTTAAATTAATGTCGGGTCCACCCGTAGAGGCCAACTCGTAACAAAAGTAAGGTAATTTAAGAAAGATTCCAGGTGAAAAGGGTGGACATTATACCTCTAACCGCTCATAGGAGCGATTTTGGTTTGTGCAGGAGAATAAGACCCTTCTCGTTGATGCGATGAGCATAATTCGGTCAAAACCTGTTAAAGAACAATTCACGTATAACAAATGCTGGTATATCAGGACACACAGTTTGAATAGTTCGATCAATATACAGTACATAAATACACTTATCAAAGTTATTTAGAGCTCTTTGAGGATTTAATAGTTCACAATCACACTCACGTTTTGGGGTCTAGGGTTTAACCAACGAGAACAAATATAATATCCTCCTGGTAGATGTTGTCTCTACAGTAGAAGGCGATAGACTGTCCCTCAGACAGTCACACAGCTGCTATATTTCGCTTAGTAACATGTGGCCGACGCGCCCATTTAACACCTCAGCAAAGTTCGTAAGAAGTGAGAAATGCAGAGAGACCTGGTAGTTGTAGCATTAGTAAATATGACAAATTTTGTGACAAGAGGTACTGGTATGGCCAGCATAAGGACAGAACCAGACAATGTGATGAAGTCGTGGCCAGAATTAGGCTAGGACAGGGGTTTTCAAACTATGGGTCCCGACCCTTCAGTGGGTCGCGAAATAAATAAATTGGGTCGCAAAATAAATAAGAAAATAAAAATAAATGCACCATAATTTAGGCTTGGTTATTGTAATGTACACTCCACAGTCTAGGAAGCGACTGCAAGGAGAGCGTTTCCTGATTCTTTCTTTACCTCTCATGTCATCCGTTTTGCGCATTTCATATCATTACAATTAGGTTTAATGGGTCGCAATTCAAATTGCTGTTCTGGCTGTGGGTCGCAGTAAAAAAATTTGAAAAACACTGGGCTAGGATACAGACACATCTGGCAAGTTAGTAGCGCTGTACCCATACCTAAACACTCAGCATGTAAACTTTGTGATAAACCTCTAAAGCATACACTTGAACATTATATCATTGAATGCGACACTGTCAAAGACTTCAGGCCACCTGACTTATTGTATCTTGAACTATGTAATTACTACATTGAATCAGGGGTGCTTGAGGACATTCTTGCTGTTTATCCCAAATTTGCTAGCCCACACTGATTAGTCTTCAATTAGAATATGACTCCAATGTATGTGATCCACTGACTTATATATACTGCTAATGAATATGATGTATTTCCTTCTTTGTGTACGAACCTCTGTCCTGCATGGCAGTGAACAGTGGCATTACCCACATAAATCTGACCTATATATAGTGTCAATGAATATGATGCATTTCCTTCTTTGTGTACGAACCTCTGTCCTGTATGGCAGTGAAGAGTGACATTACCCACATGAATCTGACCTCTATACAAATATAGCTATTAATGAATATGATGTATTTCTTTGTGTGAAAAGTGATACCACCCTCAGTGTCAAGACCTGACTGAATTACTCAGAATAGGCAAACTGTACTACAAGCTTTGCCAATAAATTTGTTAAACTAAAAAAATCTACACTCCGTCTCTCCTCTCACCCTCTCTCTCTCGTCTAGTTTACCTTACTGTGGCTATCCCTCTCTTTCTTTCTCTCTCTTCTAGTTTATCTTACTGTGGCGGTAACAATACCAAAGGAGGAGTTTTTAATATTTAATAACAATAATGACTAATTCTAAAGACAAATCTTAACCGCTAGCCCTCCACCAGTGACGAAGTTTTTAATATTTAGTTAATAATAAAGACAAATCCTTACCGCTAACCCTACACCAGTGACCTAACTAAACATATAAATATCCTAATTAGATACAAACTAAAACATGGGGGACAAGAGCTAAGAGGAGCCAGAGAAAAACTGGAGCCATCTACTTCTCTCTGCGACGAATGTTACTGTACGTTGGATGAATAAGGTGGTCACTTGAAGCGCGCGCAGGAACCCGGGGAAGGTAGAGGTCCTAAGGGCGAGCCACTATTCTAGGACAGAGGATGAGAGTGAACTGCTTTTCAGGGCGAGATTCAGGTCCTTCGTCGCCTTGATGGCTCACGGGAGAGGCAAGAGTGTTGCGGTAGAGGCTAGGGAGACGTGTCAATGATATTATTGGGCTGACGACTCTTGCTCCAACGTCGTGATACGGCAAGGAAGTGTTGTTAATTGCCGACCACAAGATGGCATTGACCCAGGCGGCAAGGTGGTGCTGTACACTGTAGGGCCAATTGCAAGAACGGTTTTGGGGTGTACGGCGCCATTTACGATGACCTTCTTGCCCTGGTCTTTTTTCAGCAATATCGCCTTTAACACATGGAATTCTGTACTTTTCGAAGCTTTGAAGGAGTCTCGAAACAAGTTTCCTGATGGGAGTTATTAGCTAGTGCTGTACTCAAAATATCGAAACTTCGAGATTTCTCCAGAGCTTCAAAGGGGTGGTATTCCTGAAACAAGATCAGGGCAAGAAGGTCATCGTAAATGTCGTCGTACACCCCACGAGTGTTCTTGCAATTGGCCTAGGTGGCGATGACCCAGGCGGAGGTACGTGACCGCAACCCCCCCCAAGTCCTCCGGGCTTGACAAAGGAGGACAGCCGCCGTTGATCAACCCGAAGCCTCGGTAGGTTCTCTGGAGAGTAGGGTTGCCATACGTCCGTATTTTCCCGGACATGTCCTCCATTTAGGTCTCGAAATCTTCATCCGGAAGGAATTTTTAAAATTCTTCAAAAGTCCGGAATTTCAGCTTCCATCATTTTCTCCACGGAAAAAAACATGAAACTGTAATGACGGGAGAGAAAGAGAGAGGGAAGGTGGAAACCGTAGAGATCTCTTTCAGTTTTCGTCAGCTGATAAGTCACTTGTACGCCTGTACGGTGTTGTCAACTTAGCTGTCAAATATTTGATTGATAAGGGGGTAGAAGTTGATGAAGTGTTTTGACCAAGTTAGTAACCTGAAGCAGTTTGTGGAAAATTACAAGTGATGAAGAATTTAGTAATCTGCCAACACATAAAAAGTGGACCAGATACTTTGAAAAATCAAAGAACATTGAATGCCACTCAGAATTGCTAAGAGTTGCACAATTCTTCTTTGCTATATCATCTCAATGCAAATGTAGAAAGAGTTTTTTCACTAATGCAAAGTCAATGGACAAAGGAAAGGAACAAATTGAGTGTTGAAACAATGAAAGGCATTCTGACTGTACAGTACAACTTCCGAGAAACACCTTGCAGTGACTTCTATACCTTTCTAAAGAGCAATCAGCCAATACTGAAAAAGATCCGATCTACAGAAAAGTATGCATGGGCACATCAAGTCACATACACAGTGGGGGAAGAAGACTGCAGCTAAGGGAATGAAGATGTTCAGCCTTAAGCAAAGGTATTTTTTTTTTTTAGATTTCTATACCATGTATGTTGTATATTAGCCTGTGTGTGCCTGGGGGGGGGGAGGATGTCTTCAGGACCGTCCTCTTTTTTGAATGTTCAGATATGGCAACCCTACTGGAGAAGGTGTCAGCCAAGATGTTCTCACTGCCTCTTATGTGTCGGATAAGGTGATTGTATGGTTGTACTTGTAGCGCCCACCGAAGGATACGTTGGTTGTGGTTATGCATGGTGGAGATGAATGTTAATGGTTTGTGGTCAGTGTAGACTGTGGTTTGTTCCGGGTTCTGGTGGAGGTAACATTCAAATCACCGTAGGACCAAGACTAGTGACAAGGCCTCCTTTTCGATGGTTGAATACCTTATCATTTCCACCATTTTACAAATTTTATAAGAAATTTATTTATACTATAATGATAATAAAAACATAATGTCTTTACTTACGACTTCAGAGTAGACTGCCAGCAGCGTTGATCAGCGGCAACAGACAAGGTAAATCGTTGGGCAGCAACATACCGAGATCATAAGCTCAGCACTAGCAAAAGACAAGATATCTCCACGATTAACACTGGTCAACAACAAACTGAGGTGAACTGTGATCTGTACCATCAGACCGTTGAGTTCAATCAGATCATAAGATCAGCAACAGACACAGAAAGGAAAGATAAAGGACTCACAACAAACGTCCATAATCTGGTGATGTAGTTTGTGAGCTGAACCACAGATGGAGGTATAAAGATACAAGGGTCGAAACAACTTTGGTTTAGATAGTCTTGGGAGGATACTGGGCGTCTGGCCGACTGTATGAGACGTATCGGAATATTAATGAATCATTGTTTTTCTAACTGAGGGACACAGGGGGGGTGGGGGGGTCGTATAACGTAAGGGGAGGAACTCACTTCTATATATAGCGGGAAACAAAATGGCTGAGATTGTCGTCACTTATAAAGGATATAACATTAAGTTATACCTGTAATAAAGCTCAAGTTCTTCATCATAATCGATTTATTCACTTTACTTTAATACTCTTTAACATCTGTTTATTTGTAGCATGGAAAACAAAAGAAATACTGAAAAATTCTTAAGAAAAAAAAATAGTGTGAAACAAACATGAGGCGAGGTGGGTGTGGCCAGCACCAGGTGGGCGAGCGGAACAAGACATGAACATTGTAAAAACCCTCCCGGCGGACCTGCCTCTACCCTCCTACCACTGTTTACACTGGTAACTCGTTGTTTATATATACACAACAGTGATGACGACCACATTTGACTGACTGATTTTCTAAACAATGATAGAAGTGATCGCAAAACTAGTGATGAAAACAACGTGGTTTTGTCGCTGCAAAAAAAAAATGCATAAATCTTAAATCCGGTACCCAGTAATATCCGAGGATTTTGAAAGTTTAAATTCTACTAACACTTCTGTTTTCTGAACCACCGAACTCATGTAAGACTGAAATGCAGTATTTGGATATTAGAATGTATTTTTATCATTATAGATAATATAGGTGTAGTGTCGGTGGCCGTCATCAAAAATAGTCTCCGTAGTAAATTTTCACAAATATTAAACTTTTTCCTGATTAAATGTGCATTAGTGAACATATACATTTTAGTTTTTTGTATAACATTTGAGGAATTTTGTCATTTGCTCTTCAACAAGTCCTATATTTTCTTATCACCTTCGCCAATTTGTTTTGAACTGCTGCTGTATAGACTTGTAGTCTATGTAAAGACAATGACCAGACTTGACCAACACTGGAGCAGGTTCAGATACATTCAGGAGCCAGTACATGCCCAATACTTGCCAACAGTGAGTAACAGAGACGTGACTGATTGCCCAAGCGGCTAACGAGCCAATCAGTGATGAAGAGGATAAATGTTAAAAAAAGAAAAAGTAAGAGTAATTTCTCTGTTTACTGCTCTTCACTCACTCGCTCTCACCCACAGTTTTCAGTACAGAAAACTAAAAATATTATCGTGGTTTGGAGGGGATACTATGGTGTTTTATTTTATTTTTTATTTTAATAGTTTCATTTTTTATTGCCACACACACACACACACACACACAGACACTAAATAACAGGTGAATTAACCATAAATATGTTATATGGATCATGCAGTAAATACAACTTCCAAAATTACCCTCATGTCTTGTCTCACCGCGGCCTGACGAGCTATAAGTACGGTATAGTTGTGTCGGGCCTCAGCTTGAGACACACCAAAGCGGTTCAGCCTCGGAGTGGTCCACCTTGCTTGGCCACTCTCACATGGTTGGTTCACAGCGGGAGAGGCATCAGGTAAATCCTTACTCTACTTGGCCACTCGCTTCCTGGCCAGTCATGGCGGGCCCGTACTTGGGAGGCCTCAGGGTATCCCACTCCTTGGCTAGCCGCTTCCACAAATAATAATGAATAAGTATAATAAATAATAATGAATAATATTAATAATAATAAATAATATAAATAATGATTATAATAAATATTATAAATAATAATAATAATGATAATAATAAAAAAACAATAATAATAATATATTTAACACAACTTAACCTACATTTAACCCAACCTTGAACGAGAAGTAAACCAGATATATTATGACCTCAGCAAAAAAAATCGATCCACCAAGAGTAACTCAGTGTTGGTAAGGAATATGTATATTATTGAAGACAAGTACTGTATTGATGTTCACCTTCCTACTAATTTACCTGCGATAGTTTGTTTTCAGCGCCACCTACCTGAACCTTTGTGACTCACCTGACCTATGTTCATTACAGCCTATCTCTGAGGTGGTGGTGGGGGGAGATCCTTAATTGGGGAGGGGGAAGAAATATCGTATGGATGGAAGGTAGTTTTGTTTTGTTGTCTTTTTTCTTTTTCTTTTTTTGTTGTTGTGTGTGTGTGTGTGTGTGAGTGTGAGTGTGTGTACAGTCTCTTCACCTTCAAGACTCCTGCTGTGTCTCCTCGTGGCAACACACAGTAACTGGGTGCCTCGCGGCCCCAGGCTAGACCAGCAGAGGATTTCGGAGCAGCAGTGGGCCTCAGAGGGACGGCGTATAGGCCCACCAGCATGTAGACAACCCCTGGCACCTATCAACCACTGCCCCGCTGCCTTGTGGATTAACCTTTGTAGGTATAAGGCTTTAGGAGTAAACCCCGAACGAAAAATCTGCGGTGGAGCTCCCCATCAGGCAGACACAGGGCTCCAGTAAGACCCCAACGGCGGTACAGGCGGAAGTGACCAACGTGGGAACCCAACGACTACACCGGCTGATGAAGGCAATGCACGATAAACAGTCTGCTAAGGCGTCAGTCCATTGGAACTCTCCTTCTCCCCAGTTGCTGCAGCTACCTGCACCACTGGATCAGGAAAAGGGAGAGCCAAGATATGTGGTTGCAGCCTGCGCTCCTGCCTCACCACCTAAATGAACTCCCATGCAGCCATCATCCAGCTCATCATACCTCTTATCATCATCAAAACCCCTATATCCTCAAAAGTCCTATGGCGACAGACGAGTGGCGACGGGGACAGAGATGACTATAGTCTCAACTCACAACCCCTCTATGAGGAAGCACACAGCGTCCATCAACAGGTCCGACTCATCACGGAGCAAAAGTTACGTCGCTACCAGATAAAGATGTTTAAGAAAATTCACAGCCGCCTCTTCGACCTCTGGGATGAGTTCGACGAGAGCAGCAGAAGCACATCCCAGCTCCTGAAGGCCTGCACCCAAATATGCAGTAGATTTTAACTGACATGTAATGAATATCGTACCAAAACTGGCTGCAGTATTCAATTAGGTGAATCCCTTACCTTGTTCATGTTATATATAAATACATTTTTATATATAGGATGTAAACATATACATATTTTTAGATTGTGTGAATATACATTATACCATAAATCATATGACAAAATTATTAATATGTGATCTGCTGTAACGAAATAAATATTAAATGAAATGAAAACTTGCACAAAGCTTCATGGTTGGCAAATCAGTGATCAAAACTACAACCTGCTTCTAACGTTACATCCAGCCAGCAGAGCCCCTACACTCTGGTAATCGTTAATTTAATTAATTTATGATGAAATAAGTTCATTTCTTGATTATAAACTATAATATTAAATAAATCGTTCATATATGGTAGCATTAGCCCATGTCATACTGTATTTCCTCAGGATGTCCTATTCCTTCATTCCCACCCCCCAGTGTCCCAATACTATACTACCTCCTCATCTTGTCTCCCTTACGTAACAATGAGACACAATTCTATCTTATGCATTTCAACAGAAGAAGAAAAAAATTAACTATTTATTTTAACCAATTGTGGTGTCCCTAATGTCAGTACACGGCAATAATCACACAACAAACACAGGACCATGAAATTCTCACTCCACGTGGACTAGGAGACTGCCCTCATAACTAATGGTTTGGATGTTGTGCCCAAGAGTGATGTGGATATGTTTGTGCTGCTAAGTAAATCTCCTTATATTCCTTACATTCACTTGTTGAGTTTTGTATATATTTTTTAAGTGTCCTTGAAATTATTTATAAAGTTAAAGGAACAGTCCTCAGGTTAGAGTTAGACGGACGAGACTATACACACACACACACACACACTGAGGTTTATTGCATTAAACACTTTACTTCTGGTGTCATTTCTGCTTCTTCAATTGCTCTCACTGCCCCTACCCCACAGCGTGCGTCTCTCTGCTCATACTGTATACTAACTCAGGCTCTCCCCCTAACTAAACTGTTTCTCCCTTTCCCCAACTTGTCAACTCCAAAAATTCCACCAGCGTTACACCTTTGGGCTGCATGTGCATCTTCATGACAAATTTCAACTCTTCATTATCAAAACTGTAGCCGTAGATCGTGAACATTCACAGAAATAACAAACACTGTGCATTATATATATATATTAGTTAAAAGTGAACATTGAGGTAACTTTACAGAGTGACATTGGCAATCTGTCATACAGTAAGAGTTATCTGTACTCACTCTGGTTTGACTGGCGAAGTCTTAATGGTGGGAGGCGGAGACGGTGCCACCTGCTGTGGCTGCTGCTCCTGCTGTGGCTCCTGCTGTGGCTGCTGCTGTGGCTGTTGCTGTGGCTGCTGTTCCTGCTGTGGTAGCTGCTGAACCTGCTGTTGCGGCTGTTTCATGTGCACTTTCTGGTGCTGAATAACCAGTCGGTGGTCCAGACTCTCGTATTCCTGCTCCACCTGCTGCTGGTCGTGCAGTAGATCCTGACCCAGCACGTTCTTCTCTGTCGGGAACTGTAGTAGTCGCTGTAGTGGCGGCGACGGTTGTTGGTGTTGATGGTTGTGGTGGTAGGAGAAGGTAGGGGAAGACAGAGGTATCTGGAGAGGGAAGCTGGGGACAGCCAGGGACATCTGGTGGGGAGGGACCGGAGGAGGATCATCCAGAGGGAAGCTCGGGATGAGTGAGGGAGAGACGAGGTCGTCATGATCCAGGTGGTTGTGGTAGTTGCTGGGCAGGATGGGGACATTGTCGTACTCAGACATTTTGGATGAGATGGTTGAGTCCTTCTTATACGACGACACGTTGTTCACACCTTCATGGCCTCCTCCAGTAAACCTTCCCTCCAGATACACACGCACGCACACACACACACACACACACACTTTAGTCCAGTATCTTGACTTCACTAACTCACAATAAAATGACGTATTGATTTCTCAACCCTAAACAATACACGAATGGAAAGAATCTCATATTCTTGTTAGTTTTGTATTTATGTGAACGAGGCAAACGGTCCATCTCCCATAATCACCTGACTGTATACCGCAGTATATTACTTTAAACAACACAGAACATTAACACATAACGTGAGTCTGTTCTTCACGTCATCCACATTATATATAACTTATTTTCTACGTCAGGCGGGGCGGGGGGGGGTTCAGGAGAGTGAGGTAGTGGTGGGTGTGAGTGCTGTGGCGGCCTCCCTGGCAGCAGTACCCACACTCGGCCACGGTGGTCACAACAGGTCACCACAACAACCTGCAACACAACACATATTATTATAACACATGGAACTACATATATTCAAACACATGTAAAATTTAGTAATGAGTAAGATAAGGTTGTTATTATGTAATCCTGAATGAGATCCAGTGTATTTATGTAAGGTAGGGTAGGGTAGGGTAGGGTAGGGTAGGGTAGGGTAGGGTAGGGTAGGATAGGGTAGGGTAGGGTCGGGTAGGGTAGGATAGGATAGGGTCGGTAAAATTCTTAGTGTTCGTGTTATGAGAAAATTTTTTGATAATTGACAGTGACCTCATTACGGATGAAGGAGTCATTCTGTAGCTATATGGTCACTGTTCGTTTACGATAAGGTCATAATGAAGGTCAGACTTACTTGGGGGTTATAAGTAAGGTCATTCACGTTTGGGGTATTTTTTTTTTCTAGTCATAAAATATTGTTTCCATAAATTCGAGATAAAAAAACATGACATGATAAGAAAATTCAGCACCATCACATCACCTAAGTTGTAGTATTTAGATTGTCTTTATCTCGAGGGTTTAGGGGTATACAATGTTATTTTATCATCAGAGGACAATGTTACCCAGCCCGGAGGATCACTGCAGGTGTTTTGTCTCGTATCTTTATACCAGAAAAAAATGATGTTTTTTTTGTTGGTATATTTTTTTCTTTTTTTGGGTAGATAAAGGAAAAATAATATTAGCAACAAGTGTACACATGAACAGACAAATTAAAAAGAAAATGCTCATTAAATAAATTATTTCGTCATGAGTGATACACTTAACTAAAATAATTACTACTTGTTGTTAACCAGAAAAAGTTTGTTAACCTTTATTTAATTTATGTATATTGATCAACAATGTTCTAATACCTTGGTAATACAGTCCTCAAACATGGACAAAATACTAAATTCCTTGAGGTTGTTGTTGATGAGAAACTTAGTTGGAGAAACCACATACAAGCCATTCACAGTAGAGTCAATAAACAGTGCGGTATCCTGTATCACACTTGTCAGTCACTCACTCTTGCAGCAATGAAAGAAATCTATTATGATCTTGTTTACCAACACTTGATACACTGTCACACACTACGGGGGACCTCTGGCTCTTCAAAAACACAACCCTTGGTTACTGCAAAAGTAGAGTTGTGAGGACAATGACCTACTTGAAAAAAATGATCACACAAACGAATAATTTGCTAAATGAAAAATTTTAAGATTCCAGGATATTTACACCTACTGCTGTGCCCCATTTGTTTACAAATCTGTCAATCACTTGCTTGACAACAATTATTTCCAGTTCCGGAATAAACAGAGATACAACTTAAGGCACCCAGAGCTACTAAGACCACCCCCCATGCGCTCCTCTCAGTCCTAGACCTCCATAAAATATCACGGTGTGAAGGTGTGGAACAACTTACCCCCACCCATTCGAGCAAAGACTACGCTCCCTTCTTTTAAATCATCTCTTAAAAAATTTCTATTGTCTAAGTATAAATATTTTTTTTGCAATACCTACTCTATATTCCTGCTTTTATTGTACTACCAAAATCGTTTTGTCAGAAATTATCATGTAGATAGATAGACATTACCATTGCAATAAAAATATTTGCCAACTAGACATAATACTGACAGCTCTGTCCTCTTGTTCCACTTTAATACAACCCAAGTTGTACTGCTTCCCTCCTTATCATATTTATGTATATAAATTCCACCGCGGTAACATTCGGATATGTTCTTATTACCACCATACTATGTGTACTATTCCAGATGATGCTAAATGTTACATAATACTTCCTTTAGATATATGTATAGCATATATCAGGTGCCTACAAGATAGCTCAGGCTCTCAACTGGCTCAGCCATGATAATATTATGATTTTTATCCACTCTGTACCTGTGCTCTTCTGGCTAAATAAACTGTTTCAATAGCAATTTCAATAAACATTCCCTATAAGCTTGCAGGGTTCATGACAGCCGTGTTGACAAATTAGAAAGAAAAAAATGAGATCAGAGGAAGATTTGGCACCTCACGCTAAACATAACATAACATAACGTAGAGTATATAAAGTAACATAATTTGACCTACGATTAACCTAGCCTAACCTAACCTAAGCTAACATACTTTGACCTAACCTAACGTTACATAATTTGACATAGCCTAGCCCAACCCAACCTAACCTAACCTAAACCCTCCAGGTACCGTTAGAGTGTTTAATCATCAAGTGAAATAAGCTGGGGTGCATAATTTTCACGTGATCCAATTTTGCTTTTGAAAACTGCAGCGTTATTTCACAGCTTCAGTGATGGATATTCAGTACAATAATATCGTCTCCTTATTGCTAATTATCTTGTCTGAAATACTGGTAACTCGCCCCTGACGCTCCCCATCAACCCCCCCCCCCCAAAAAAAAAACCGGACCTAAGGGGAAAATTTTGTCAAAAATCATCATTATTCTTGTCACAAATTGCAATTATCTTAGGCTTAAACAAACAATTCTGAATGAACCTACTTTTGCGTCCGTATATCTCCCTCCCCCTCCCCCCTCCCCAAACAGTGACCAGGAGGCTCCACCTTCTCACCGTCTCATGACTTCCCAATGAACAATATTGAAAGGTCCGTCTCCTTTAAAGAATCCTGAGTTCCGTCCTATTGCCTTTTCCCCTTCTCTAAGTCCTGGATATGCTGATGAAAAACATCTTTTTATTATCTCCCCCCCCCCTTCCCCCTCCTCACCAAAAAGAGAGAATGTGAGAGAGAAGGTTAGAGGGGAATGGGTAGATAACAGTGTGGAAGTTGAAGGGGTGGAGAGGGAGGTAATAGTTGACCTGCACCTTACTACCAACTGGCTAAGCTTAGTTTGGGTGCGTGTGTTAATGTACAGACGTACCCCCTGACTCCATCCAAACATAATTATGTTAACATCTAGAATAAACTTGTCCAATAGGACAAGTGTGTGTGTGTGTGTGTGTTTGCGTGTGTGTGTGTATGTGTATAATGACTTTGAACCTCCAGTGAACTCCCATTTAAATACTGAATCAGTGTTTTGAAAAGCATAAAGTAAATCAAATGTGAAAATATGATTGTGTATGTGTCTAGACTCTAGACTATGACAGCACGCCGCTTCTAAAGTGGGTTATGCACGTTTTTACACATTATACATTGTATACCTTTGGTTCGCCATAAGCCTGTCACCACTTTGTCACAAGGCGAGTGGCGAGCATATTGAACAAGCCTGCTCTAGACCAATCCTCCGATGTATGAAGCAAACACTGACACAAAAATGTTGAATTCATCTATGACGACATAAGTAGCGTCACATATTAATTTTGACCTAAGGTTTTCTTTATATGGTGACGGAATATAATTATCACAGTGACAACACCGAAAACCAGGCAAGATTATTTAAGGTTGACTAATTTAGGACTAACAACGCTGGGTGTTTCTGCCTAACATCAGCCACAGTAATTGTAGAAAAAGGGGACGGAAGACACGACACGCTGGTGGCCCAGGGGCTAGAAGGCTGGCAGTGAGTGAGCTGCCATCAATAAACTTGACGGCTGTGGTGTGGAGGCAGCCTAGAATATCTGAACTAGAACACAGGGCACAACCCCCAGACTTAAGAACAATAATCAGTCTCAGATTTTAACTGAGATTTGTATAAGGGAGAGCTGACTTACTATAAAATATATCTTTGTTCCTGTGCGAATGTTACAAGTAGTTAGAGGATATTACAGTTTGCACTAAATGGCTGCGGATTGGCTGAGTTACTGCCATATTTGGAAAGAGGTGGAACATTGATGAGTATCCCATGTCAGAATTTACTGAACGGTAAACTGTGCAGCAAGTGACAGAGAGGAGACAGGCTGTCATTTGAACTGAATTAAGGAGTAAAGAGAGTGGTCATCGCCAAAAGAGTGCATGAGTTTAGTTTACTTGTGATAGACAAGAGGTTGTTGATGGAAAGGATAAACAAGGTTAAAGGGAGACCTGAGACGGAATAAGAGAGCGTAAATAAATAAATAAATAAATAAATAAATAATATTCGATATTGTTAAAGTAAACATCGTCATTATTCGGTCCAAATTTCAGCTTCCTAGCTCAAAAATCGCCTGAGATAATATACCGTCTGGACAACAACCAACCATCGTGACAAACACTGACACAAGAGTACCAGCCTTAGCTCCTCACAGCACCTGGAGAGGCCGGTGTACAATGACTGACAGATCAGCGTTGGGTTAATGTCAAACACAGGCAGTTTGGATAGTACGCCTTTGTACTGATCCTTATCAAAGGATTTGCTGATATCAAGTGTACCTCTATGAGTGATTCAAGAAGTGATGATAGCAGCTCGAGACATAGACCAGTATATCGCTGGTGGATCTGGCTGGCAAAACCACACAGATGATAGTAAAGATAAAGAAGAATTCGGAGTACAGGTATTAAGTCTTGTATTCTGACCAGTCATAAAAACTGTAAGCCTCTTTCATTTTTCTTCAATGCATATTTTCATCTCTTCTCTTCACTCACTAATACTCTGGTCGATGTTCAACAGAATTTTCACCATGTGTACCATAACATTCGGACTGACCCATAACCACCGGAAAGGCTTCTTAGTTCCAATTTAAACTGTACATAGTGTACTTCACAAGAGTAGAATACAGACGTTCTCCATTCTTTTCCATTCGACAGTTCTCAGCTAGAATTCAGTTCCTGAATCTGTACTATCGCCCACCAATGAACTACAGCAGTTCTGAGCCCGTGTCAGAACACATTTAAAAAGCAAAAAGATTCAGAAATGTATTATTTATAATGGCTTTAGCCTTTAGATTATATTTTTATTCAAATTTTGGAATTAATCATTTAAGTGGGCGAATAACTGCCAGCAGCTGTGTTAATTTATCTTGAAAAATTATCCCGATAACATACAAATAAGAATAGTATCCAGGTAGCGGGCCTGTCTGAACACACTGGTACTGTGGTAATACTGTGAGCTGAGAGAGAGAGAGAGAGAGAGAGAGAGAGAGAGAGAGCATTGTGTATTATTTATGGTCTTGATTATCCTTATTTTCCTTTCCCAGGGTAAGAGCAACACTACCCAAGGCCTCTCAGACCTACAACTCCATTGCCACCAACTACTCCTCAGTCCTCACCATTTATAAAACGCTGTTGAGAAGAGGAACCTTGGCAACACTGGCGGGTACACTTACTTCACCCCTTGGCAACACTGGCCGGTACACTTATTTCACCCCTTGGCAACACTGGCGGGTACACTTTCACCCGGTACACTTGGCAACACTGGCGGGTACACTTACTTACACACCCACTTGGTACACTTACTGGCACTGGGGGTACACTTACTACACCCCTTGGTAACACTGGCGGGTACACATATTTCACTATACATTACATGGCTAACATTTTGTTGTGTAACTTTATATAATTCATATTTCGATGCCATTTGTATTGGCCTTGTTCATGGCCTCTGTGACAGCTTGTCCACTGGCTGAGGCATGGTTACTCTAGGAGGATGAGTTGTTATTGATATAGACAATTTCAGTTCCACTGAAGAATAAATTATAGAAGAGACAAGTACTAAGGCGTCTTACTGCTCATGTCTAGAGTGAGTGATGTTAGTCATTGGCCTGTGGAGATCCACATATAAGAAAATTAACTTAATAGGCAGAGGTCAAGGTTACAGTGACCAAGGAATGTTAACTGTTTCCAAGCATCACATCTCAGAAACTACCCGATAAAACTTTTAATTTGTTTAGTGTGGAGGATCTTGGTAAGAACTTCATCAGTTCATTGAGTAAAAACACAAGCGAAGAGTGAACTAACGTCCCATTGACAATAGCGAGGCTGGGGCGAGGCATAACCTCTGATTGCCGTGTTTGTTTGTGAATATTTTATTATTATTTCACCTGAAACCTACGGGCATCATTGGAGAAGAATTATTTTCCTGGCATTGTTCTTTTAAACATCAAAATGTCACCGAGGCAAACAAGAAAAAGAGAACATCCCAAACGGAAAATAAAGAGAGAGATTTGAGGAAAACACGAGGTTGACAGTGGTGGATCTATTCCGTGAACAAAACTCACCAGGCAGCCAGGTATTAGGGGAGAGGAAGTTATATATTTCCAGCAGAATATCCGGAAAATAACCAAGTATTGTGTTGCTCTTCACTTTTGTGTCAGAGATAATATTGTTAGTTTAGATGCTGCACTGTACTGGCTGAGGTGGATGGTGGACAATGACAGATTATTATTATGTCATGTTCGTTTTTGCAACACTGAGAACTTCCTTTCTGAGAAAATTAATTATGGGATTGACTTCTTGATGGTGTGGACACCAGGACGGCTTCAGGTGTTTTAAAAGCTGATGTGAGTGAATTATTAAGATTAAATTTTCTCTGAGAGAGATTAATCTGTTTCAACCACAAGTCATTTGTGTGTTTCTTTGGTCTCCAACACTCAGTGACATTACTTTCATAAAGTTAACACTAAACAAAGGTCAACATTGGAGAATGAGCCCAAGTCATACTACCACAATAGATGTTCCCAGATCAGGCAGGTAACAAATAATCTGTTTATCTAATACAACATTATCTGACCTGACACAGTTGCTGCAGTGTTAAGTTTATCACAGCAGCGAACATCAGTCCTGTTTATATGATAACTTCAAGATATTCAGGTTGAGGTGGTATGTGTGACCCCAGTGTGATTGCATTATTTAATTAGGTCACAGCCAGCCTCCCCCCGACCTTTGACCTCTGTTGCATGTGGTACTTGCTGGTCTACTACGTGCAGAGTCGATAACCCTCGGGTTAAAAATCCCAGAAATCTCACCAAATTCTTTAGAGTTCAACTGGAAGAGTCAAGGAGCCGTGACGGCTTGGTAAAATAAATATTTAGAATATATAAATATATTACCCAAATAAATGTATTACACTAATCTCGACCTTACTATAGTATCTGAAATAAATTCCTCTAACTCAAGTCCAACACAAGGAAGAGTTCATTAAAATGATGTTAACGTTGTTACTCAGTCATGTGTTCCTATGGCACAACCCCGCCTCGACCATTACTGATGACTGAACACCTTCTGTTGACTTCACACGACCTGCCTCACCACACGCAACAGTGTTAGCCTTGATGGTTGTCGTTGCTCTATACAGGACCACAAAAGACCTGTGGTGGTAGCCTTTTTGATTTTCCATTGAGTCGGTAGTATAGTTCGTCACCGGCGAAAGTTCCGTGGTAAAATAACATTAATTATATAGTCAGGGAAATTGTACACTTCGCTGCATTTATCCAACATATAGTATTCTAGTTGGATGGCCGGACTCCTGGCAAATTTCCACGCACTTCACCGGACGCCCGGTCTTAACTTCAGTGCATGATAGCATAAAATCGTACGCCACGGACCCGGATCCCTGGATGTACGAATGGCCTGGCTCAAAGTTTATAATTAAACAGGACAGACACAGTCGTCCCTCGACCTCCGTTGTGAGTTCATTATTAAGTAAGACAGATCCAGACCTCCCTCGACCTCCATATTGGACCCACAGCTGCTGTCGACCTCACTACCACGATAATACGTCACCACCACACCACGGACGGACAGGTCTTGCAGCATTATTCTACAAGTAAACCAGTGCCTGGAATCTTGTTAGTCCAAGATATACCTGTAGTTTCACAGGCTTCATATCTTCGCTCATTGCCTCGGGAACAAGCAGTGTAGCCTCCAGGACTCCACAAATATCATTACACCGTCACTGTCGTCTAGTCCAGTAAAATTACTAGAGTAACATATAGAATGTTCTTCCATGCCGAGGACTCTCACCATCCTACCCAACACAGCCAAGGGCCGTAGTTCTCATAGTTCACTACGTTATATTCCCCGGTCACTCAAGTCGTGTAGACGTATTTAATCAACGCAACAAAGATGGCGGCTAAAATAGTTTCGAAATTCCCCTGAGATTACTATAATAAGATACGCCAACGTGCCCGCGTTACGGACCCAGTTCATATACAGGTAAACAGCAACAAGGGTAGAGAGTGTCGGTGTAAGCGAGCACTGTATCACAGGATTAGTGAGTATTAAGTGGCTGGGGGCGACAAGGACGGTGTCAGCGTTGAAGTGTAAAAGCATCAAGCAGCACCGAATGTTATTGATGGAATGAGTGAGTACTGAGCACTAGTATGAGTGTGTACTGAGCACTAGTATGAGTGTGTACTGAGCATTAGTATGAGTGTGTACTGAGCATTAGTATGAGTGTGTACTGAGCACTAGTATGAGTGTGTACTGAGCACTAGTATGAGTGTGTACTGAGCACTAGTATGAGTGTGTACTGAGCACTAGTATGAGTGTGTACTGAGCACTAGTATGAGTGTGTACTGAGCACTAGTAAGAGTGTGTACTGAGCACTAGTAAGTACTGAGCACTAGTAAGAAGCACTAGTGTACTGAGCAATAGTATGAGTAGTGTACTGAGCACTACTGAGCAGTAAGAGTGAGTACTGAGCACTAGCACTAGTGAGTGTGGACTGAGCACTAGTATGAATTAAGTACTGAGCACTAGTATGAGTGACTGAGCACTACTGAGCACTAGTACTGAGCACTAGTATGAGAGTACTAAGCACTAGTAAGAGTGAGTATTGAGCACTAGTAAGAGTGTGTACTGAGCACTAGTGTGAGTGTGTACTGAGCACGAGTAAGAGTGAGTACTGAGCACTAGTATGAGAGTACTCAGCACCAGGATGAACCAATTTTTACACTTGGCCATGTTATACTCATACCCTAGTGTGGCGGGGCAGGGAGAGGGGGAGGGGAAGCGAGGGGGAAGAAGTATTGGGGGCGGGGGAAGGGGTGGGGGAAGAAGTGTTGAGGAAGGGGGAAGGAGGGGAAGAAGTATTGGGGAATGTATAATATGGACACGAAGTGGTACCTTAAGCTGTGTATTCCTATATTACTCTATTAATTATGTATAGTAAAGTATTACAGAACATGTATTAATTCTATGTAATATTTCCATTTATTATGCACCATGTTATGTATATGAATTATCATATTTACATTTTATGTATTCAGCTTGTGAATGCTGGCATCTGTACATGCCAGCGCGCAGTGATACAAAGAGTGGAGACCACCAGTCCTTATGGTGTGGAAGTGCTCTGTCTTATTAGTTCCCCTGTACATCTCCCGTACGAGAATAAGAACCTATTTTTAAGATAACAAGTGTTTGTGTATACCCTCAGTAGTGTAGAACATTTTGGGGGTATCAAAGGCAAACATAGAGGGAAGGGAGAGGGAGGGGAAAGGGGAGGAGAGGAAGAATTATTGGGGAGGGGGAGGGAGAGGGATTGGGGGGAGGGGGAGAGGAAGTGTTGGTGGAGGGGGAGGGAGGAAGAAGGAAGGGGGAGGGGGTAGAGGAAGAAAGGAGGGAGGAGGAAGGGGAGGGGGAAGGTTGAGGGGGAGGGAGGAGAAGAAGGGTTGGGGAGGGGGGAAGTGTGGGAGGGGAGGAGGGAGAAGTGTTGGTGGGAGGGGGAGAAGTGTTGGTAGGGGGAGGGAAGAAAAGAGACTAGGGTGGAGGGAAGGAGGAGAAGAGTTTACTGTAGAAGGAAGGAGGGGAATGGTGGGAGGGGAAGGGAGAGGGAGAGGAAGGGGTAGGAGTGAAGGTAGAAAGGTGGGAGTAAGCTAGGTGAGTTAATTTTTCAGTTTAACAAATTTATTGATAAAGCTTGGAGTACAGTTTGCTTATTCTGAGTAATTCAGTCAGGTTTTGACACTGAGGGTAGTATCACTTCTCATTGCCACGCAGGACAGAGGTTCATACACAAAGAAATACATCACATTAATTAACAGTATGTATATATATATATATATATATATATATATATATATATATATATATATATATATATATATATATATATATATATATATATATATATATATATATATATATATATATATACATATATATATATATATATCAGATTCATGTGGGTGATGTCACTGTTCACTACCATCCAGGACAGAGGTTCGTACACAAAGAAATGCATCATATTCATTAGCAGTATATATAGGTCAGAGTCATGTGGGTGATGCCCTGTTCGCTGCCATGCAAGACAGTGGTTCATATACATTGGACGCCATATTCTAATTGAAGACTAATCAGTGTGGGCTAGCAAATTTGGGATAAACAGCAAGAATGTCCCCAAGCACCCCCGATTCAATATAGTAATTGAAAAGTTCATGATACAATAAGCCAAGTGGCCTGAAAGTCTTTGACAGTGTCACATTCAATAATATAGTGTTCAAGTGTATGCTTTAAAGGTTTATCACAAAGTTTAGATGCTGAGTGTTCCGGTATGGGTACAGACGTGTCTGTATCCTAGCCTAATTGTGGCCCCTACTACATCATCACATTGTCTGGTTCTGTCCTTATGCTGGCCCTACCGGTACCTTTTGTCACAAAATTTATCATATTTACTAATGCTACAACTGCCAGGTCTCTCTGCATTTCTCAGTTCTTCTAGATCAGAGTTCAAGATTCTGACTTGAATGTTTTTAAGTACAGCATTGGACAAGCCAAGGTCAGGGCCAACATTTTCTTTCTTACATGCCTCATTGGCCAGTCTATCAGCACGGTCATGATACCTAATTCCAACATGGGACGGAATCCACCTAAATTCGATACGAGAGTTGTTCTCATTGGCAGTTATCACATTTCTTTTAATATCACATACAACTTTAGACATAGAACCTGACGGGCTGTTCATTGATTTCAAAGCACTTTGAGAGTCACAGAATATTACCCCACCTCCATTTTCTTTAAGGTAGTCTGTAGCTAAGTAGATTCTAGTTAGTTCAGTTTGTGTTGTACTGGCCCAGTTGTTCAGCCTTTGCTTGTTTGACACTATCATCTCTTTTTCTTTATATATTACAATTGCACAGCCTGTTCTACCTGTGTTTGTCTGCACAGAACCATCAGTAAAAGCACAACATTCACTTGATTTAATACTCTCTATGTGTCTGTTAATAGTTTCTAGTGTGACACATCTCATCACATCGGTGTTTAACATTTGCTTCCTACTGTACCAACAGGAATGTAATTAATAGGAACTGATATATCCAGCCAAGGAGGAATGGCATTAATAGGTTCGTCTGGGGTGATTGCGACATTCAGTTTCAAGAGATCTGCAACACTTTTATGAAACCACGCCCTAAAGAGAGTCTTTTGTGGATGGTTGGCTTCATTTTGTCACTACCTCAAGGCTGTTAAGTTGCTTAGGCGGAATAGTCACAAGATGGAGAGCATGATAGTCAACTACAGAACGAATGAAGTGAAGATAGAAAGTACGAGCATAGGTGATGTTAATTCCATAGCCCTTGCCAACAAGGGTTTTGAGGGGTTTAATGCACTGCATTAGTTTGGCACGAAGGTTGCGGACAAAGTTTGCCTCATTCACACAAATTCCAAGGTATTTATAAGAGCTACATAGTTCTGAGGGCATGCTGTTAATGTTAAAGTCAAGAGGCAGAGGGTGAGCAGGACGAGGATTGAGGACCCTCGTCTTGTCAACAGATATTATGAGACCACATTTCACAGTTCTCCGAGCAAATACATACAGCAAGACTTGGAGCCTGAGCTTGGTCTGTGTCATAATGTAGATATCATCAGCATAGCATATTACAGCCTCGTTTGGCTGAACTGGAATATCATCAATAAGCTTGTGCATCAGTATATTAAAGAGCACAGGACTTAACACTCCTCCCTGAGGCGTGCCAAGCTCAAATGACCTCATTCTGGCACTTTTGACTCCCCTAAACAGAACACTGGCATACCTGTTGGACAGATAACCCTTTATCCATGCCAGGAGGTTACCTTGGTTGCCAAATTAGCAAGTTGCTCAAGTATAATGTCTCTATTAGCTACATCAGAGGCCGATTTAAGGTCTATGAAGGCTGTTTGTGTGTTATCTTTTGAGTGAACAAGATATTCTGCAAAGCATGTCTGTGTGCTGCGCCCGGGCATGAACCCATACAGATTAGGGGCCAGTTTGTCTTTGACTTGAAACATGAGACGGTTGAGAACAACTCTTTCAAGGACTTTACATATACAGGATGTGAGTGAAATGAGCCTGAAGCTTGGAGAGTTAGCTTTAGGGATTGGTACTGTTTCCATGAGTCCATGTCTTAGGCAGAATACCCTGTGTGAGGCTCATTTGATATAGGTCAAGCAGTGGATGGTTAGGGATCTCATTTAACAATCTCAGGGTGTTATAGGTTATGCCATCCTCAGGATGACTCACCTTTTATTAGTGCTGTTCTTAGTTCGTGGTGCGTTATAGGAAACTGGTCAGTAAGGTCTGGTGAGGAACAGGCTATTTCAATATTGAAACCCCCTAGTAATGTGTGTGGTTTTAAGATATTGTTGTATGTCAGGAGGCAGGGAAGTGATTTGTGACACACTAGACCATTGGTCTAATAGCATGTCAGCATATTCTGCAGGGCTGTGATGAAGTTGGACTGGGGTGGGTGACTTGGTAATGGCTCTAATTTTGCTCCACACTTCTGCTAGAGTGGTTGATCTATTAATCCCCTGTAAGAATTGTTCCCAATAGGTCAGGGGTTCTCAACCAGGGGGGAATTTCCCCCCTCAGGTTTTCAGGGGGGGGGGGAGAAACTGATACTAATATGGAAAAATTAAAGGATTTTCAGTATTATATGCATATTATTTGGAATGCATTTTTTGAGGCAGACAATCTTGGAAAGGAGGGGGGAATGACATTCTGACATATGGTGAAAGGGGTGCATGGGGCAAACAAGGTTGAGAACCACTGCAATAGGTGTTTCTCACCTGACCTTTGAGTTCACGAAATGCTCTGTTAGCTTTGGGTGGGTGGGAGGGGAAGAGGGAGACATGAAAAGAGGTAAGTGCGGGATGGGGAGGGAGGGGAGAGGATGGGAGGGGAGGGATGGAGGGAGAGAGGGGAAGAGGAAGTGCAGGGGAAGAAGAGGAGAAGAAGAGGGAGAGAGAGGGGAAGAGGGGGAGGAAATAGAGAAATGTTGTTCGTGGTTACTGCACACTCAAGGTTGATTACCACTACAAAGAGAGAGAGAGAGAGAGAGAGAGAGAGAGAGAGAGAGAGAGAGAGAGAGAGAGAGAGAGAGATGAGGGTGAAGGTGAGGAGGTCAGGGGAGCGGATCTATTGTACATTGACTGCTGCTTTATTCACGCTTGTTAAAGACATCGGTCAAGACGATCTGTACCACAGATCCGTGAGTCTCATACTATTGCTGCTGCTGCTGCTGCTGCTGCTGCTGCTGCTGCTGCTGCTGCTGATGATGATGATGATGATGATGATGATGATGATGATACTGCTGTTGCTACTGTTTCTGCTGCTGCTGCTGCTGCTGCTGCAATTGCTGTTGTTACTGCTGCTGTAACTGCTGCTTCTATTGTTGCGACTGCTACACACACACACACACACACACACACACACACCATCATATATCTGGTTCAGCAATGCTCATTTTACTTATATTATTTTATAGATTTTATTCAAATCGTAACATTTTCAATTGAAACCTTTCACACTTTACAAATATTTAGTTGAATTAAATCCCCTAAATAGCGTACCGCCAAAAAGACAGTACTGCGTGTTGCAATTGATAATTATAAACAATACAATATATTAAGTTCAATCATCGACCTTCCATCAGTCTGAGATACAAAACAGATGCGCTCCAACTTCTTACCACTTATAAAATACTTGAACACATTCATCTAGTAAATAATTGCTGTAGTTTCATGATATTGATAAGGTGATGAAGTAATAATAGTAAAACATTATGTTTTAACAGAAGCTTTTCCGATCGCTTGTATGACATGCAGACGAAATACTGGCAGCGTCGTTGTCGGCGTTAATAAAGGACAACCTTGTACATTTTTCTTGTCAGTCATAATTCAGAAACTTCCTCGACCAATTTATTTAAAATAAATTTATTACTATAAGTTTGTTCACTCCAGGAAGTTTTCTCTCTCTGACAACACTTGTTTTACCGAATTATAGTTACTGTACACTGAGGACAGTGCATTTATTCTTACCACTCAACTCAATGTAGCACTAGCCACCAAGCTATTTTTTACTTCAACAGCAGGACTCTTGTGATCATGAGCCCCCAGCATGATACCCCACCCTGCCTCCCCCCACCGCCTCCCACCCTCCTGCAGGAGTCCAAAAACTTCTTTTTTTTTAAACAAACCAAGAGAACTCTGTGCCCAACCTGGTCCCCGCCTCGCCTCCTGTGCCCTCCCTCCTGCAGGAACAACCTCACGGTCCTCCTTAATGACCTTCCCAGAGCCCTGCTGCTCCACCACACATCCGCCACCTAGCCAGTCCTCTCACATTCCCAAACACTAACAAATGAGATTTTAAGTGAGGATTGCCGCCGTAGGTACAGTATTGTGTGGGTTCTGACTCAAAGTGCTTTTGCAAGATACAACTAGCTTGTTTCTCGTGTTTCATGTTCTATCTTTATTGGCCGTTAACTCCATATAGATCTTTTTACAATTTATATATATATATATATATATATATATATATATATATATATATATATATATATATATATATAACATTATTTGAAGGACGTGTCGTGGTCATCAGCAGAGCGACTTCCATGCCAAGAGACACAAACTGGCGTGTTGAAGAGGAAGTCGCATCTGTCCTGCCTCTCTAACATGACAAGAAAAAGTCAAACAGTCAATTTCTGATGCTGTCATCAAAACTGATGTGGGAACAATCCTATCGCCTTGCCAAGAGTGATTTACGGAATAGCTTACTAAACAACACGGGAGAGAGAGGACCCAGCTGGCCAGGCCACCTCAAGAATATGCGACACGAGCAGACGGCCATGACTCCACCCTGTCTCTATAATCAACATGTAAAGGAACTTGACCAAAGTGATTATTTTCTCTAACATGGATTTTGAAAGTATCTTGTCACACACAGAACACCAAACCGAAAACTTAGATGACTTTCGACGCACCACAGCAAAAAGGTTCAAATTTACCAGTAGCTGAGAACTGTCCCCTCACTAAACATTTTATGTTAAAGAAAAAGCTATGTCAGTTTAGCGCTGCAAAATATCTAAAAACAATCAGATTTTTTTTCTTCAAAACATATGATACATTAGGCCGTATTACAGCCTGTTAACCATAAGCGTGTTACATCAGTATAATCATACAGGCGTTCTGGAGTGAGACCTCAAGCCAGATAATTCATTTCTCAACCTTGGTTTACTTGTGGTGTGTGCGTGGTCACGTGTAGCCTAGCCTACTACCAGGCTGTACATGATAAGGAATGATCTCTCTTGAATTAGTGAGACACTGACGTGGTGTACTCGCTGTCACGACATTGCAGGACAACTCAAAAAAATTTCAAAGTTATCCAAACACACACACACACACACACACACACATATATATATATATATATATATATATATATATATATATATATATATATATATATATATATATATATATATATATATATATATATATATATATATATATATATATACTGATAAAATCACACAGGGAAAAGGGAAACAATGGAGCACCTTAGTTTTCCTTTCCCTTTTCCTATGTGATTTTATCAATATATATATATATATATATAAAGGTTGCCCCTCATATCCGAGGATGGCCGGCCTGAGGACCCATAGTTTCACCTTGAGCGGGATCGAACGCTGGTTCACATACTTGCAAAGCGAGTAAGCCGACCGTTGCTCCATAGGTCGCTGTGTGTGTGTGTGTGTGTGTGTGTGTGAGTAGAGAACATCAGGTAATGTGAATCTTGTCTCTTCAAGGGGAGGAGAGTGTACTGGAAGTTTCACACTCTGGGGTTTGTGACAGTTACCCAGGGAGAAATATGAGTGGTGAGGTGAAGGCACAGCTGTTGTACAGTCTGCTGCTGTGAGTGGTGAGGTGAATGCACAGATGTTGTACAGTCTGCTGCTGTGAATGGTGAGGTGAAGGCACAGCTGTTGTACAGTCTGCTGCTGTGAGTGGTGAGGTAAAGGCACAGCTGTTATACAGTCTGCTGCTGTGAGTGGTGAGGTGAAGGCACAGCTATTGTACAGTCTGCTGCTTCTGGCAATATGAATGTGTGAATTTCTCTCTCGCTCTCTCTCTATTGCTTTATCTTTTTTGTGTTTCTAATCTACTTCCATTTTCTATTTTTCTCCGAGGGCGGCGGACCAAGGTAGCTTCCCTTGCTGTCTGAGATGAGCACATGCAACGTGGTCTAAAAGCTTTTGTAATTATTATTGTTGCTCCTTTATAATAATAATAATAATAATAATAATAATAATAATAATAATAATAACAATAATGATGATGATAATAATAAACCTTATTATTATCATTAACATCATCACTTTTATGATTTTATTATTATCATTATTCCCATAACATTTTTTTTAACTTCCAATTTTCATCCCGGGAGGAATGTTGTAACAGACCTCAAAGGCGTTAATCCTCTAAAATTGAACAAAAGCTAAAAAAAAAAGTAGTGTTATAACAACCCATGTGTATGTGGTCTCTCTCTGGCTTGTTCGGAGGGTCGACTTTATGAAGCGTTAACCTGCACAGTGACCAGCAGGTCCTAAAGTTGCACGTTCCTCGTCCACTGTGTGTGGCCGAGAGAGAGAGAGAGAGAGAGAGAGAGTTACCCATTAACAGTCATTCGTCTAGAAAAGATATCAACAAAACAGAAAAGACCCATACAAGCAAAAGTAAATACCAATCAAGTTAACCAGGAAAATAATATAATAATAATCTTTAAAGACAAAGGTATAAGTATTTATTGACTATATTTTCTGCTGAACTTCGCACAGTACTCAACAGTATTACCAAACGCTCGACAATCATAACCTGACGGTGAACTTTCTTTTCAGCACAGCAGGCATCTAAAACCTCCACAGTCGATTAAATTATTTGCGCCATTTGACGCTCTGGTTTAAGGGAATAAATGTTTGTTGAGAGAAGAGAATGAGACTAGAATTGCCAGCTTTTGTGTATCTTGGCAGCGTTATGTTGTTGGTGGGTGCTGACGTTTACCTTCAACACCTGTGTGTGGTATCATTACGGTCTAAATGCTCTTATGTTTACCTTTCCCTTCTTTATCGTGGCTCTACTTCCTTGTTTCCCTGTGTTATGTGATGGGTTTATTCCGTTTCATTCGTGTCCCTGTTCATCTGACTCTCTATATATCTTTGTTAGTATCTCACGGATGTTTTGGTCTAAGTGGCGCCTCAAAAGCAAGTGGGACTTTACCACGTCACGCGGCCGAGAATGTAAACAATCTTGAGATCCGGTATACTGTGAACACCAGTCAGTCCGTAAGACCTATTGTAAAAACATGATTCATGAGCTGTAATACCTTTATGCAGTGACGTACATATCAGTTTCATGTTATTCTGAAGCACATCTTCAACATTAATATTGAAACTAAATCAGAGGATCACGAATGAAGGTGCCCTGAGTTTGTGTGTGTGTGTTTATTGCTGGATATGTGTAAGCAGATGTGATTTATGGACGAGCTTACATGCATTAAAATATTTTTGTGTACGTTAATGAGCACGACCGTTTGTGTGAATCTAACTGTTTAAATGTGGCACATATCCCTCCCCAGTGCGGCCATCCCCTCTGCAGGAGGAGGAGGAGACTCCCTCATCAACCTCACCTTACACTCACCACAGTTCATCCTCCCAACACACATTATAAAGAATAATTCAGTATAAAAACCTGACAAATGTGATTATAACGCAAATTTTATTATAAAGAAAATAATTCGTCTATTTCCTAGGCAGTAGTAAGTTTTCTGACACGAAGGAGTATGGGAGGCGGAACCATAATCGTCTCTGCCCATAACTAAGGAGATGTAGGGAGACATCACTGAGTCTCTCATACATAATATTATGGTGTTTGATGAGCACACGGCCAGCGATAGCCTCCTTGCTTTATTTAATATAATATGATACTAAACAAGTCACGTGCAGCACTAAGCCAAACAACTTTCCCTAAGAAATAATATCACGTCGACAGACCCTTATACTGATTACTGACACTCGAATTTTGCTTGTGATTAAGGTGTGTAGCGCGGGTCTATTTCAGTTTTAACCACTTGTGTGCGGGGTCCCCTCTAAGCTGAAATTTTTAACCACACCCTGCAAAATACAGTGTACTTAGCAAATGCTGCAGCTTCTGAGAATGTGGGTGGAGCGGGTTTATTACTAAGAGCAGAGACGTTACCGAGAACAAATTCTGGCTTGAATGTCATGTACACTAATACCGACACGTTCCTTGATAAGAGGGAGGAGTTTGAAACACTACTAAGAGTACACCAACCAGATATTGTAGGAGTTGTAGAACTGTTGTACAAGAACAGGAGAATCGACCCAGAGGAATGTGAGTTCAGTATTGCTGGATATGACTCATTTACGAACCTAACTCAAGAATCCTGCAGGAGGGGTGTGGTTATCTACGCTAGGCAAGACCTTAGAGCCAGCCAGGCGAGGGTACAGGGAGAGGATGTCTTTGAAGAGTCCAAGTGGTGTAAAATTAAATTAAAGGGAGGGGACTTACTTATCGTCGGGTGTATCTACAGATCCCCGAACTGTGGCCCACTAAATCAAAGGAACTTAAGAACCTTAATAAACAATGCGGCGATGCTCAACCCCAGCCACCTCCTTATCATGGGGGACTTTAACTATGGCGACATCGACTGGAGAAACGAGTCAACCCCGAATGACTTGAATAATCCTGCTACTCTTTTTGTAGAAACTCTGAGAGATAATTTTCTGTTCCAACATGTGAGAGACCCGACACATTACAGAGGGGAGCAAACACCCAAGCCACTTGACCTCATCATAACAAACGAGGAGGGTATGGTGGCCAAACTGGAACACCTTGCCCCAGTTGGCACCAGTCACCATACAGTGTTGTCATTCAGATTTAACTGTTACCTAGTTCAAGATAAGGCCAGGCCAAGGTGCAAATATTACAAGGGAAATTACAATGGGATGAGGGAAGAGATGAGGGGTATCAACTGGCCTGACTTATTAAGGTACAAGAACGCAGACACTACGCTGAATATCATAACTAGTAAAATGACCCATTTGATCGATAAATATATACCCAAGACCAAACCCAGTGCTTCTAGGAATACGAGGGGATCCCTACACATGAACCATGCGGCGGTCGACAAAATTAAGAAGAAAACCCAGAAATTCAAGACGTGGGTTGGGTCAAACGATGAGCAAGACAGGAGGATGTATGCAAGAGCCAGAAACCAAGCAAAGATAGAGTGTAGGAGGGCTGAAAAGGAGTTCCAAAGGCTGGTTGCACGCGAGGTCAAGTCAAACCCAAAGGCGTTTTACCGCTATGCAAAGTCGAAATTGAAAACGCGAGTAGGAGTATCAGACCTGAGGCTTGAAGATGGTAGTTACGCAGATTCTGACCAGGATAAAGCTGAGGCATTGAACAGCTTCTTTTCCTCAGTGTTCACAAGAGAGGATGCAACTAACCTTCCTGCGTTTGAGGACAGACGGTTCGACACAGCACTGACCCACATTGTGTTCACAGAAGAGGGTATTAGAAATAAACTGTCCAGGCTAAAGGTCCATAAGAGTCCTGGACCTGACATGGTGCATCCTAGAGTGCTAAGGGAGCTGTGCAACGAGCTTGCAGAGCCCCTGAAGATTCTGTTTTGTAAATGCCTGGATGAACAAATGGTCCCCAGTGAATGGAAAGTGGCTTATGTGAGTCCTATCTTCAAGAAGGGCGATAGTCACTCCACGAACAACTATAGACCGGTGAGCCTGACCAGCATAATATGTAAAGTACTTGAGAGTATTATCAGAGATGCAGCGATGGAACATCTACTACGAAACAACCTTGTAAAAGATTGCCAACACGGTTTTATGCCGGGGCGCTCTTGCTTGACACAATTGCTCAAGGTATTGGATATTTGGACCCATATTCTAGAACGGGGTGGTAATATCGACAATATTTACCTAGATTTTGCCAAGGCTTTCGACAGTGTACCCCACGAAAGGCTGAAAATCAAACTGGAAGGGTACGGAATTCGGGGAAATGTCCTAGCGTGGATAGAAGACTTTCTACATGACCGCAAGCAATGTGTGGTGATTAATGGCACGAAATCGTCATCTGTACCTGTAACAAGTGGGGTACCGCAGGGTAGTGTATTGGGCCCGCTGTTGTTTGTTTGTTTCATAAATGATATGCCTGACGTTGTACACTCCTCCATACAAATGTTTGCCGATGACGCCAAGTTATTTCGGGAAATTAAGAACCAAGCGGACTGTGAAGAGCTGCAGAAGGACCTCTGTGGGCTCCAGGAATGGTCGAAGGAATGGCTGCTGAGATTCAATGTCACGAAGTGTAAGAGGATGCACCTGGGGCGTACCAACGGTAAGGAGGCGTACCATATGTCCCAACGGGATGAAGAAAATGTACTAGTTGAGACTGTGTGTGAGAAGGACCTAGGTGTGTATGTTGACAATGAGCTGAAGTTCTCGGGCCATTGTGAGAAGAAGGTAAATCAGGCAAATAAATTATTGGGTCTTATAAGAAGGTCGTTCAGATATCTAGACGGTCCGTCCCTCGTGACGATCTTCAGGAGTGAAGTGCTTCCCCATCTGGAGTACTGTCACCCCATCTGGTCCCCGAGATATGCTAGGGACTGTCAGTTGGTTGAAAATGTTCAAAGGAGGGCCACCAAGCTGGTGCCTGCACTTCGGCATCTCAGCTACCCTGCGAGATTGGAGCGCCTGAACTTGCCTAGCTTATACTACAGACGGGCAAGGGGGGACCTAGTTGAGGTTTATAAGCATCTCAGGGGGCACTACTCAGTTGAGTGTCCTTACTTGGAGCTGGCGGACGCTCGCCCCACAAGGGGTCATAGCTCAAGATTGAAGAAGCCGCAAGTCCGGAAAACCGTGAGGGCAAACTTTTTCGGAGTGAGGGTTGTAAACTCTTGGAACAATCTACCAGAAAGTGTTGTGACGGCACCGAGTGTGAGCTCTTTCAAGAGAAGACTTGACCAACACTGGAGCGGGTTCAGGTACATTCAGGAGCCGGTGCATGCCCAGTATTTGCCAACAGTGCGTGACAGAGACGTGACCGATCGCCCGGGCGGCTAGCGAGCCGACCTTTTGGTGAAGAATATAAAGGAAAAGAGTCGTGACCGATCGCCCAAGCGGCTAACAAGCCGATCAGTGGCGAAGAGGATAAAAGTAAAAGAATAAAATCGTCTGGCGTCCCTGTAGTGATGGGGTTAATGCTCGCAAAGCATAAGTTCAAAACATCTAATAGTTTTATCACAATAACCGAATGATGGTAATTATTAATGAGTACACAAGACATAGTTCCTGGAGACGTTAAGTGTGTTTTTTAAGGCAGATTAAGAGGTTTTCGGGTTAGGTTTTGTAAAAGACCGAAAAGGGTGTAGTCTGGCTAGCAGGTATGTAGCATGTACACACAGGCGTAGAACTGGGCGGTAGTGTAGATAATGTTACGTTGTTGTGGAGTCAGAGGAGGTAGATTCATCTCAGACCACTACTGGAAACCCCTCCCCGTAAAGAACTAATGGAGAACAACCACGCAGAAAACTAATGCAAGACACCATCGTAGAGTGTTAATGTAGAACTATTGGAGAACGCTCCTGTAGCGACCAAATGGAGAACAAGCTCGAAGAAAACCCATGGAGAAAATTCCTGTAGAAAACTAAAGCATATATCCCTGTAGAGAATTATTGCAGAACACCTCTGTAGAAGACTGATTGAAAAACAGCCTCGTGGAGAATTACTTATTCCCTTAAAAAAAAACAGCTAAATAGAACCGTTGTAGAGAACTGTTAAATAACAACTTGGGAAAGATTTAGCAGAGAAAAAACACTGAAAAGCACCTTAACAGAGAACAAAACAACAAACGCTGTGGACACCTCCCACTGCTTCATCTCCGCCTCCCGTGTTTCACAGTCCATCACATTTTAGGCGTAAAGCAAAATAAACAGCAAAACCCACTATATGGTTAAGTGACATATCCGGTTGGTGGTGTTGATAGTAAGGACGGAGGTATAAGTGTGGTGATACTTATGACACACTTGGCGTTAATAGTGAAGGTGAGTGAAGTTACTGAGATGACAAGTTGGAGACAGGTGGATGGCACAGCTCATTGGCAGGTAAAGTGTTAAACTGTGACAGGTAAAACTTCTTGCTTGTGGGAGGTTGTCATCTAAAGGTGGTGTAGGTAGGGTGAAAGGTGAAGTGGAAAGCAGTGTAACCGGGTGTTGGTTACGGTGTGTAGCAGACGAGGCGCCATGCTCCTTGTTGGAGTCGTGTACCTGTGTGTAGCATAACGCTCATCTGTGAGGTAACCGAGTAACCCAATACACATACACGCTACTTCCTTTTATATGAACAACAAACACAAAAAATCCCCAACAAAGAAACATATGTACAATACAAACTAAACATATTAAAACAAAAAAATATATACACAAATGATACACCAAACTGTCATTATCTACAGTAACTCTCAGGTGACGTGCTGGTCATGGCGGGTCACGACAGGGTGTCATCCCACTTGAACGATCGTCTGTTTTATGCAATTTTTACTTTCTTAGTTAAATGATCAGGTTAGGTTAGGTTAGGTTAGGTGACGTTACCTTATGTTACGTTAAGCTAAATAACATAAAACAGACGATCGTCCAAGTGGAATGCAATCCACACACAGACACACAGCCTTCCGGCTGCCATGCTCTTTCAATAAACCGTTAATTATTATTATTATTATTATTATTATTATTATCATTATTACACACACACACACACACACACACACACACACACACACACACACACACGAGTCCTTTATTGTGACGTCACTAGAAGTGGTCCAGCACAAGAGACTAACGAATATGTAAGATATTGACTTATTACCTCAAAGTTAGAGAGTGAGGTCACAACTGTGGCGGGGCAATGAACCAGCATTTCACTGAAAGCAACAAGCAGAACTGATAAGATGATGCGGAACAAGAAGTCACACTTACTGTGCGTTCAGTTTCTTGGGGTGTAGAAGTCACAGATTCTTCTCAAATAAATTTCTTTCTTTCAATGTTGTTCCATGGTTCCTTAACTTGGTGTTTTATAATACTTTATTTTTTGATAAATAACTCAAGATACTAAGGCTCTGTCGTGGTTCGGACACACAGTTATATTTAGTCAGTACAAAAAAAAAAAAAAACTAACGGTCTGTCAACATAAGCACGAGGGGAATCGAGTGTGAGGACGTGAAGCGTGTGGGGTGACCTGACTCAGCCGCGGCAGATACACAACTGGGCTGGGGTCTGGGGTGTTGTGGCAGCCCTGCCGCCCGCCAACCACCCTTACAGCGCAGGGGCGAAGGGAGAGCAGGTTCACTCACACTGGGGATGTCATGTATGGGCAGCGGAACAAACACGTGCACGATCTATAAACGTTCCTGGTGGGTATAAACAATGGTGTATTCTTTTTTTGTGAAGGAGTCTATTTTTTTTCTTTTTTTATATACTGTATAGGGGCCCATGGGTCAACATTTTCAGCAAATCTATAAAAATACAGTAATATTTTACATATAATTAAACACCATGCTTCAACATAGATTCCTTGTTTCATTTATACAATTGTATACTTTCTGAATAAACCTTCAAATTTTGTGGATTTGTAAATCATATGGTACCGATATGTGAGTGGATATTCCCCAACCTGGATGTCCAGTATATTACAGTATAACTAAAAAATGAGCGAGGAGAAAGTCAAATAAGAACTATGAACATAAGGGCATGGCATGACAGCAGGAAGTATGTGTGTTTATTGCAGAGGGAAATTTTGGGTATTAAGTGAAGTAAGATGGACAAGTTCAAATAGTAGTAACAGAAGGCTCATGTTGGTGGGTTTTTTTTAAGGTAGAAGTTGGATAGTTGCGCCGTAAAGGGATAGAGGGCAGTGTTAAACTAAGTTCTGGCAATAATTCAAGTTCAAATATCATTATAGCTTTATGAGACTGAGTTCTTAGAAGTTTTACGAAGATTTAAAGATACGAATGAAAACTGTCAAGTTCAATGGATGTATGTTTATATTTGGTGATTTTAATGTAAAGGAAAGGAAGGGAAAAGCAGCACCAGAAGTGGGATTATAAGAAAATACGATTAAAGAGCACTGCAGTACGTCTATGGGCTCAAGCCAATATTCACGTGTGTATCTAACAAACCCACGAGCATCCTGTCAGTTTCCCAGATTAATAATTATATTATTTAACAACTTTTCTACTCATCTACAGTTCTCTTTCCGGACCATATAGTGCGTATTTGATGTATGTATTACAGGTTACTAACGATCTTGGGGTGTACTGTCATATTTAGGTAATGCTTGGAGATGGGTGTCGACCAGTGCAAGATGTCACCGCTGCCTCCCAGCTGTTCATCACAAACCCAGTTATTGACGCGCGAGCAAACCTGCGATGCCGTAGCAAAAGCAGCCCAGTAGCTTCGGGGTGACCCACCACGACCAGCTTCAAGGACACCCTTCGCCTTCCTTGCAATGCACATGGCAGAGTGACACTAAAGTTGACCGCGGCATTATGCTCTTGATGATAGAGCAGCGTTTCAGGACACTACCCGAGTGGTGTCCCACTCGCCTCAGTCATATTTAACCCTTTAGAAGCAAAGTATCACTTCGGTATTTTATTCTGACTAACGCCAGACGATTTTATTCAGCTGAGGGGAGCCCCTGCCCTCTAAAGGGTTAAAGCAAGTTTTACGGCTGGATGCATTTCCTTTCGCCAACCCACTTTTACAAACTGGGAGCTAGGCATTATATGTTGGGCTTCAAAGCTCCCTTTTAGCTGGTAAGGAAGGGTAGCAACTCCCTTACAGCTACAGAAATATTGTTGACATAAAGTTGATAAACTAATTCATGACAAGAAACTTTGTGAGAGAAGGCCTACTGTATAACAGAAAAGTACCAAATTATTTAAGGCAATAATTCTTCATCTTAGCAAAGTAACACCAGTTTTGATAACAAACATAAAACTGGTATTCATTAGCATCACAAGTTTAATAATGAATTGAGCACTCAGAAGATATGTTCGTATAAAACGACAATTACACGAAAATATTAGCCTTTATGTAGGTAAAATATTGATTTGTCGTAAAAAAATAATTTAATCAATTCACTAGCTGTGTTTCAATTAGGCCACGAGCCAGTACTTCTTAAACTGGGGGGTGGGCAAGGCGCCAATGGAAAGTTTCATTCTGTATCAAAGGATGACTTTAAAAATCTTGCCTTGCGGGAGTTTTGGCCCTTTTGGGTGAAATACGTAACAGTGTAACACAAAGTACACCAGTGATGCCCTTTAAGTCACAGTTCCCTTTTCATTGACGCATTTGTGTGAGGAAAGATTTTCAGCGAACTAAGCTTGATGTGGAGAGCAGTCTTCGATGTGCACCCTGCCAGACACCACGAAATATAGCAAGACTTGTGGGTGAAAGAGCCAGTACCAGCCATCTCATTAAAAAATTAATTGCTTGTGATACCTGACATGTTTTAGCTTTGTTTTGCACCACCGCTCATCACACACTATCATACATCACCAAGGAAGTGAGGGGTGGTGAGGAGGTAAGTGAAGTGTGGTGGGGAGGGAAGTGAAGTGTGGTGAGGAGGGAAGTAAAGTGTGGTGGGGAGGGAAGTGAAGTGTGGGGGGGGGAAGTGAAGTGTGGTGAGGTGAGGTGGTGAGGAAAAGCAGGTGGGAGGGAAGTGGGGGTGTGGTGAGGAGAGGAAGTGAAGGGTGAAGAGGAGGTGAAAGTGGTGGGTGAGGAGGAGAAGTGGGGGTGGGTGGGAGGAGGGAGGTGGAGGTGTGGTGGGGGGTGAAGTGTGGTGGGAGGAGTGAAGTGTGGTGGGGAGGAAGAAGTGGGGGTGTGGGGAGGGAGAGGAGTGAAGTGTGGTGAGGAGGAAGAAGTAGTGGGGAGGGAAGTGAAGTGTGGTGGGGAGGGAAGTGAAGGTGGTGAGGAGGAAGTAAGTGTAGGTGGAGTGGGGAGGAAGTGAGGTGAGTGGTGGGAGAGTGGGGAGTGTGGTGAGGAGGGAAGAGGGAAGGGTGTGGTGGAGGGTGGGAGGTGTGGTGAGGAGGTGACGTGAGGGGGAGGGAGGTGGGAGTGTGGAGGGAAGTGAAGTGTGGTGGGGGAAGTGGGGTGTGGTGGGGAGGGAGGTGGTGTGGTGAGGAGGAGTAAAGTGTGGTGAGGGAGGGAGTGGGGTGTGGGTGAGGAGGGAGGAGTGAAGTGTGGTGGGGAGGAGAAGTGTGGTGAGGAGGGAGAAGGTGGTGGGGGGGAAGGAAGTGTGGTGGGGAGGAAGGAGGTAGGGGAGGGGTGGTGTGGTGGGAGGAAGGAAGGTGGTGGGGAGGGAAGGTGTGGTGGGGAGGAGTGAGGAAGGTGAAAGTGGTGGGGGAGGGAGGCAGGGGGTGGTGGGAGGGTGAGGGAAGTGAAGGGTGGTGGGGAGGGAAGGAGGGGGTGGGAGGGAAGTGAGGGTGATGAGGAGAGAAGGGTGGTGGAGGGAAGTGAAGAGTGGTGGGAAGGAAGTGAGGGGTGGTGGGGAGGGAAGTGAAAGTGGTGGGAGGGAGAGGTGTGATGGAGGAGGGAGTGAGGTGTGATGAGGAGGGAGTGGGGGTGGTGAGGAGGGAGGTGGAGGTGGTGAGGATGGAAGTGGAAGTGTGGTGGGGAGGGAGTGAAAGAGTGGTGGGGAGGAAGGTGGGGGGGGAGGGAAGTGAAGGGTGGTGAAGGGAGGAGAAGTGAGGGGTGGTGGGAGGGAAGTGAGGGGGTGGGAGGAAGTGAGGGGGGGTGGGGGGAGGGTGGTGGGAGTGAAGGATGGTGGGGAGGGGAAGGGAAGTGGGAGGGAAGTCAGGGGTGGTGGGGGGAAGTGAAGGGTGGTGGGGAGGAAAGTGAAGTGTGGTGGGGGAGGCAAGTGAAGGGTGGTGTGGAGGGAAGTGAGGGGTGGTGGGGAGGGAAGTGAGGGATGGTGGGGAGGGAAGTGAGGGATGGTGGGGAGGGAAGTGAGGGATGGTGGGGAGGGAATTGAAGGGTGGTGGGGAGGGAAGTGAAGAGTAGCCTGAAAAAAATCAATATTGGTAAGGAGGTGCAATATCCCATTTTTATGATTCGGTCGGGGCACAGGTCATAATCTGGGGGAAAATATTAATATTGGTAAAGTGGTGCAATTCTCGCAAGGGCCAAACCTGTCTTTTTTGGGTACTTAGGCGAACCCGCCAAAAACGCAATTCTCTCAAGGGCCAGACCTGTCTTTTCACACATTTGGTCTCCGTTTATGCTGTTTCTTCATCCCGTTGGGACATTTGATACGCCTCCTTACTATTGTTATGACCGAGGTGCATCCTCTTGCATTTCATGATGCTGAATCTTAACAGCCATTCCTTTGTCCACTCCTGAAGCTGACAGAGATCTTTCTGTAGCTCCTCACAGTCTTTGGTTCTTAATTCCCCTGAATAACTTGGCATCGTCTGCGAACATTTGTATGGGGGGGTGTATAGCTTCTGGCATGTCATTAATGAAACAAACAAACAAACAAAAATGTATACCATATTATAGCACATTATATGATGAGGGCTTAATAATAATTATCACTGTTTATTTCCTTTTGGTATAATAAACTTACAAATTATATGGAATGTGAATACCGTATCATTACTGCCAATGTTCACATTGAGACAACTTTATACCACACCCTCACTAATACACTACCACTACACCCTGTGGGGTATGGGATGTTTGGTTCACACTCAGAATGGGATGGAGAAAGGAAACTCACAATGTGCTCTCTGTATACATGTTGTATTGGATGTACAATGCAGCTTGGTGCTGGGAAGGCAGCGTGGTTACAAGCGTGATGTAGAGAGAGCTGGTTGGTGAGGATGCTCAGAGGAGGACAGCTTGTGGGTCGCCATGCTCGCCGGCGGGAGCGAGAGCCGCCAGGCAGTGGCGGAGGAGGTGGTGTTGCTGGCTGGTTGGTGTAGGTAGAATGAGGGTGGTAACCACGAGGTCAGGTCTTAAATAGCGGAGGTAGGCGTGGCTTAGTAGTTGACCTCCGTCATGTAAGGCAGCGCTGGTTGACCTAGACCACGAGGCATACACTGGGGAATTCGCGGGGTCAGCTACCCAGCGACAAACAGCGTTTGTAGGGGAGGAATCCACTACAATCTCACTAATACACTACTATTACACCTTAATACACTACTACTACCCCTTATTAACATATTGCAATTATATTCTAATACACCACAGTTCCCCTACACCCTTACGAATACCTGTACACTATCATTACACCTTAATACATTACCACTACACCCTACACCTCTATGAAATGATAATAATGGTTGCTCCTCATGTTTGAGGCTGGTCGGCCCTACAGTCACCTAGGTGTGAATTTGTTTAGCGTATAAGCTGTCACCAAAACAACAACCACACCCTGAGTTAATGAGCTGTATGACCAACTATCAAGTAATAATCTAATAACACTGGACAGCTCATCAACTGCATGCGGTCAACAAATCCTCTGACAACCTGTAAGAGGTTTGAATAATAGACCAGGTTCCTTGCAGACTTTAGTACTCTAGCGTCAGATGGTGACTGGCAACCGGGCGCTGCCACAGACAAGCTCCCACCTCAACACATGGGAAAACATATCGTACGATATTACTCCATTTCACAATCTCACATCTCCCCCCAAGTTAAAAGGAAATGACAATGCACATTTGAGCTAACAAAAGGAAAACAATGCATTCATAAAAAACAATAATGCAAGAAAAAACAAGTCAAACAAGGAGACACAAAGGAAAAAAAAAAACTCTTAAACTAATTTCACACCACATACACTACACCACGTAGTAAGCCAACCAACCCGGGGGCCTGCGGCCTCTCCCGGGCCTGGCCACGCCCGACTGGGAAGGGGCCGGGGGTGCGAGCGAGGGCGCGGGTACGGAGGGCACCGCAGAAGGGGGTCCAGGGGGCATAGCTTGATGCACCACCGGAGTGGTAGGTACAGGCGTGGCGCCGCTTCCCAGGTGGCGTCTGTTGCGGATGGACACCCTGCCACTGCCAATCAACCTGACGGCATACTGCCTGTGAGGGCGGGCTTCTACCACTATGCCTGTCCTGTCCCAGAGCTTGGTAGCTGCGTTCTGCACACGCACCTGCGTGCCCACGGCTAGGGGAGTCAGCTGGCGGAACACCTCCCCCCGCGACAGAAGGACCCTGTCCTGGGTTTCGGCCAAGTGCACCTCCCTCATACGAAGTGCCCGCCGCCAGTGATGGTCCACCTTATAGTGCTGTCTGGCCACAGGAACTTCGTCACGGAGCTGGCGGCCGGTGGCAAGTTGGGCGGGCGACTTGTTCACCCCCTGCAGAGGCGTGTTCAGGTACTGGAGGAGGGCCTGGGATGTCCTATCGCAGTCCAGGCTACCCCCGGGGCCAGTGTTATCCCTGAGGAGCCTCTTGGCCGCCTTGACCCCAGCCTATGCCCTGCCATTGGACTGGGGGAAGTGGGCCGACGAGAGGCGCACCTCGACCCCCATGACTTGAGGAAATCTGTCATCTCAAGGATCGTGGTGGCCTCGTTGGGGAAGTGGGCGATCTCCAGCCAACCTGTGAGTCGGTCAGCATATGCTAGGTACGTGTGGCCCTGCAGGTGGAACAAATCGGCTACCACTTGTTGAAAGGGATAGTCTGGCGCTGGGGTCAAGACCAATGACTCCGGAGTCTGGGAAGGGGTGTGGGTCTCACAAGCAGCACACCGGGACCGATGATACTGCAGGTCACCCTCCATGCCAGGCCAATAGACAGACTGCCGGGCCCGCCTGATCATTGAGTCGAGGCCCTGGTGCCCCACGTGCAGGTTAACTGCGACCCGGTGGCGGACGGAGTCGGGGATGACAAAGCGCACGCAGCCCTGGTCAAAGGTGAAGGTGACCAAACCCCTGACCACAGCCAACCTGTCCCTCACCGAGAAGTACGGGCGCAGGCAGGCCACCTCCTGTGACTTGTGGGGGCGGCAGTCGCCCGCCAGCACCCTCGACACTAGAATCTGGTATACTGGGTCGTCCGCAGCCGCTTTGCACACTGTGTCTTCGTCCATAGTGATGCACCCATCCTGATCCAATGCTGTGATTGTGACTGCACACACTGCAGCGAACAGGTCCTCCTCTTGGTCTGTCCTCCGCATCGGGCGCCGCCCTGAGGGAGGGGAAGCGGGATAGGGCGTCAGCTGTACAGTTCCGCTTCCCTGGCAAGTACTTGACCGTGAACCGGTACTGCAGGGTCTTCTCCTTGAGCCTGAACAGGCGCGGATTCGCCACATCCGTGAGGGCTCTGTCCCCTAGCAAGCCAACTAAGGGGCGGTGGTCCGTCACCAGAATGAGGTTCGGGTAGCCAAGGAGGAACAGCCTGGCCTTGCGCAGGCACCATACCACAGCCAGGGCCTCCCCTTCTACTGCAGCGTAGCCGGCCTCGGCCATGCTCAGATGCCGGTAAACCGCACAGAGCCAACCGCCACCCTCCCCTGCAGCAGAAGGGCGTCTCTGGAGAGGCACAGGCACAGTATTGTTGAAGGACGACGAAGCCAATGCCCTCCCTGCTCCAATCCGTGACAGCTGCCGTAGGCCTGGATTTGTCGTAGTACACCAAGCCGTCCCTGGCCAACTGACAGATGGTGTCCTGGGCCTGGCGAAACTTGAGCAGCTGCTGGTCGTTCCAATACACCCGCTTGCCCACTGGCTTCTTGAGGAGCTCACGGAAGGGCTCCATCACAGGTGCAGTGGCAAGGAAGGGAGCCAACTGGTTAACCAGGCCATGCCAGAACCTGATGTCAGTGATTGATGGCTGATCAGGCATGGGGAAGTCCTTGATGGCTGACAGACGTTGGGCAGTGGGCTGGTAGAGGTCCCACCCCAGGAGGAAACCCACAAACTCGACTTCTCTCCTGCAGAACAAGAACTTTTCTGGTTTCAGTGTGATACCTGTGCGAGCGCAGGTCTCCAGAAAATCGTAGGTGTGTCAGAACGCCCCCTTCACACTGGAGTCATACAGGAGAGTGTCATCCACGCACTTGTACTTGCGGGGCACATCCTGAATAGCGTCGTCAAACCTCTTGGTGTAGGCATCTGAAACTGAACAATGTCCCATGGGCGTCCTGCAGTATCGAAAACGGCCCCACGGTGTGATGAATGTGGTCAGGCGTCTACTCTCCTCCTCCAACTCCACCTGATGAAATCCCCAGAAGGCGTTGGCGACGGTTTTGAACGAGTGCACTGGCACCCTGGACACCATGTCGAATGGTGCAGGTGTGTGGTGCGTCTCCCTCAGACAGCTTGCATTGAGGCGTTGGAAGTCTACAGTGTGCCTGGGCTGACCGTTTTTCTTGGCCACCACGACCATCCTGGCGCACCACTCCGTAGCCTCACCAGCAGGCACTGGCTGGATGACGCCTCTCCTGAGGTCCTCCTCCAACTGGGCCTTCACCTCCACTTCCCAGTGTTTCGGAATGGGAGCAGGTGTGTGACAAGCGTAGGGGGTCGTGCCGGGCGTCAGGTGGATACGGTGAGGGGGACCAGTCATGACTGGCAGTGGGGACCTGCTGGTGTTGAATGCGGTCGATGGAAAGTGCGTGAGCAGCCATGCCTCCAACCTGGCCACATTCTCCTCCAAAGGAGGCAAGGGTATCTCAACTGGCCTAGGAGGGACATGACTGCTCTCAGGTAAAGGGTTCGGGGGTAGGTTGTCGGCAGTGTGCTGCCCCCCTCCATCGCCCACGGCAGCCACAGCATGCCTATGGAGCGGGAAGTCGACAGGCACTAAGTTGAGGCACTTGCAGACCTCCAATGACAGGTAGAGGGCCTTGGCTGTCTGCACAAAGTAGACCTCCTGGACGGTGGACCCCTCACCCACACTGAGGCTGCAGGGGGCAGACCCCAGACACTTGAGCTGTTTGTTCGCCATGTCCCTCAGGCCATTACGGGCCTGAAGTTGCCCCGGACACAAACCGATGTCCCGGAGCAGGGATGCCCCTGCCCCACACACACCATAGCACCCATGTCAGCCACAGCCAGCACAGGGGTGGCGGGGAAATTGCCCCCAGCCTGGGTCACGAACACTTGTAACCTGGGGTGGCGGGATATCTGGGCTGTTGCCACTGTGACAGCACCTGACACATCCACAGAAGCACTTAGGGCTGTCTTACTCCTACAACACCTTTTGATGTAACCAACCTTAGAGCAATTGCGACATGTGGCCCCACTTGCAGGGCAGTTGCTTTTCCCGGAGGCATGTGTCATGCCGCAGTTCCCACAGTGCCCACGACTGGGGTGTCCAGTTCGGGCGGCAGCTACCTCAGACTCATCTGTCACATCATCACCAACCACCGCTGCCTCCGCGGCTGTTCCCACCACTGCCTGGCCAGACGTACGACACAATACACCAGCATCTCTCACTGCTGCCTCAAATAACATACACTTGTTTCTAAGCACTTCAACACTCTTATAACTCGAGTACCCCTGGAAAATTTCCCTTTTCAACAATGGGTTACTCAGGTCCACCATAACTTTACGTAATAGCATGTACTCAGAGAGGTCGTTATCACAGGTGGGACATTTAAATTCACACTCCACTGCCTCTGCGAAGCATTGTTGAAAATACCTTTTCATGGGCCTTGTTTGCTGTTGAAAAACTCGTTCCATTTCACAGCTTGGTTTGACGATTGAAGAACCACTCCACTGATGGCATCCAGGGCTTCCTTGGGCGAGAGCTGCTCCCACTGACCGCTGGGATATCTCAAGTCAATCACCCTTTGGAGTGCAGGGACGCAGTTCAGGCGAATGTGGAGAGTGGCCACCAGTTGTGACCATCCGTTCAACAGCACCCACGACTCCATGTCCTAAACGCCGCTGCTGGCATTTCTGCCTCACACTTCTCTGGAGCGACTGCTGCTGAGGGCTTCATGACCGGCATGGGAGCATGACCGTGGCCACCAGTAGATAGAGACGCCACCTGAGCCATCAATGCACTCATGGTCTGTTGCTGAGCGCGCCTGGTGTTCCCCGCCGGTGTAGAGATGCCTTGGCGTCCCTTTGAGGGCGTCGAGAATCGTGGACGTGTGGGGGCCATGTTGCCGCTCTTGTCAGGTGCTGTTATGGGGTGTTGGGCCCTGGCATCCTACTCAGTGTGCCATGTGAGAGGTTTGAATAATAGACCAGGTTCCTCGCAGACTTTACTACTCTAGCGTCAGATGGTGACTGGCAACTGGGCGCTGCCACAGACAAGCTCCCACCTCAACATATGGGAAAACATATCGTACGATAGACGATAGTACTCCATTTCACAATCTCACACAACCTCATCTCCATGAAGACATTTATCTTTTAAATGAATCAAGTTCTTTCTTATAAACAAGTTCACTGACTCATTGGTGCCCAAGTGTATTGATAAACAGTACGTACTAAATAGTCCTGGTATACAGTATCAATATGATGGAACATTATAGAAATACTGAAATTTACACCCATCCCACCACCACCCCGCTTCCATCCCACTCTTTCTCTGGCTCCCTGTTTTTCCTTGCCTGGCATCTTTTACGGGTGTTTTGAGTCATTCTTTTATGTTAATTGTAATTTTTTTTTTAGGAAGGTTTAGTGAACATTCCAAGCAAAAAATAACATTTGTCTTGGGGGTTAAGTGAATATCTGTACAGTAGTATTTGGGGACAGAAAAATAGTATAATTTTTATAACAGGCAAAATTCACAATCTATAGAGTCAGTTGGAACCTAACCCTGACAATTTTCTGAACATGTGGTGTCTTTAACCAGAAGCTGTTACTGGGGTGGGTATCTGCTAGTTTCAGGTATGAACACTCAACTGAGTAATGAACTATGAGGTGCTAATAGACTTCTATTAAGTCACACCTTACCCTTCCACAGTATAGTATAAGCTAGGCAACTGCAGATGATCTAATCTCTTTAGATACCTGAAGTGGCAGTGTGCAGGCACCAGTCTGGTGGCCCTCTCTTGGATGTTCTCAATCAACTGACAATCTCTACCATATCTCAGGGACCAGACAGAGTGACAGTACTCCAAACAGGGAAGCACCTCACCTTTGAAGAGCATTGTGAAGGACGGATCATCTAGCTAATTTACTTGATTTACCATTGTCAACACACCAGGTCACTTTTCAATCAAAGCAATACAGTACCTGAAACATAAATATTCCAAGTAAAGTAAACAAATGGAACCTAGTTTGAGACAATATTAAACTTCAGAAACAGCAGCACGCTGGACTCAACATCAGTTTGGAAATACATAACCATTTTATTGAAGTACAGAACACTGAGATCCCTACTGATAAATCTTCATCCCCTATTATGCCAATTTAAATGAAGAATGTTTAGTTAAACTCTAAATCTGATGATATTCAATGGGACTGTGATGTGATTCAATGTATCCTTTAAAAAAATATCCAAAATGTATGTTGCATTTGTGGATGTTTATGCTCATACTTATACAGTGTGCAGTATTTGTTTGCGATATCGCTTTGATTGAGTGAGGTTGGCTTCTTTCTGAGGCAATAAGAGGCCTGTGGTGTATCTGAGCATTACAAAGGAAGCATTGTAACTAATTGTGTTTACTGAAGTTCTGTTTTCTACAAAAGCAAACAAGCGGAGAGGATTTGCCTGGAAATATTTGAATGACATCATCCATATGAAGAGAGTACTGTATTTTTTTTCTTTTAGAATTAAAAGATCTAGGTACAGTAAGAAGTGTAATGCTAATCATCATCATCATCATCATTATCGCCATTTTGTAGCCATTTTCCGTGCTTGTGTGGAAGAGTTACTGTGTCAACAACAACTCCACTTGTATCTCTGCAGCATAATAAGGCAACTCTCCTTTGGAAATTTAGTGGGTTATAATAATCACAATACTTTATGAACAATCTTAATTATAAATGCACACATACAGTAACTTATAAAATAAAAAGAAAAACTATCTGTCAGCAATTAAATGGAATATAAATTATTTTACTTAGGGTGCTTTCAAAGTATTATTTATAACTAATGCTACTACATAAACACATACTCAAATCTCTACATACTTACTACATAAGATTTGTTTGTAATACAAAATCAGGCTAAAGTTTGAACAGCTTCGAATTTGAATCCAAGACTTCTGCATTGCCTGGGTGGTGCACTTACTAATCACATCAATTCTAATCAATCTTGCTTTCCTCCCTGATGACTGGGTAACCTTTCATTCATTAAGGACTAGTTAGGGCAGTCACTCTACCATACTACATACGTATACAAATTAAGTATTTTCTTCAAACATCATACATAATTATTAGAAAAAAATGTCCTTAAATTCCAAATGAACTTAATACATGTAAATTAAATATTGTATACAGTACAACAAAAGAATACAATATAATTTGGTTATGCTTAAATTATGTTTCCTTCTTAACCTTATCTTCAGTACTGTATACAGAAATAATATTTTTTAAAGACAGTTCTTTAAATGATAACATTTAAGTACAGTGAATAACTCTAATATAAGAGTGAGTTAAAGTATTAATTACTGTACAGTATACTGCTTATTCTTGTGACTGTTACACAATTTGTATTTTGGAAGATTTTTTGTCGGTTAAAGTCAACTTTAAGTCTAAATACAGAAATTGCAAGTTTTTCTATATTTAGACATAAAGTTGATTTTAACTGACAAAAAAATCTTCCAAAATGCAAATTGTGTAACAGTCACACGAAGTACTGTACTGCAGTTTAGTTTTTACATGAGAGAAAAGAAATAAAAATTACTCTGAAACTTAGTCATCCTTTAAGTGAATGTCATTCAGAACCTTAGTGGAATTAAAACTTTCACTTAAGAGGTTTGAATTACATGGAAAATTGTAAGTTTTTATCCAATATTCTGCCTCCTATAACATAGTGTAAATACTGTAAATACATATATACTGTACTGTACTATATTAAGTGCATTTTCAATGCACAAAAAATTCTTTGGAATTATTCCTTAAAGCTACAGACTTGTTAAACTATTTTACAGTTGTTGGCAACAAAATGAGCAATACCCGGTACTCTACACAGAAAATGAAATTCATATTGCAAAGTCAAATTAAAAGAATGATTTCCATCTTCTACGTAACCAATTTTTCTTACTAGATACAATGACTTTTATGTGATATTAAACCACAAGATAGTATGCTGTGATCTCAAATTCTAAACTTGTACAACAACTCCGATTATTATCTATGTCATGAAAATGACAGGAAATAGCTCCTACTGTAACTGGAATGTTCAGTACAGTATACTAGTTTACAGACATAGTGGTACAGTATATGGGGACCACAGGCACATGTACACAGTGGATCTAGTCAACCTATATGTACAACACAACTTAAGTTGGACACCAACAGCAAAAGGATAAAATTCTCAATACAGTACAGTAATCCTTCGCCAACCACAAGGATTATAATCTAGAATTCTCCCATGGTTGGCAGGGGATGGTCTAATGGGAAATAAGAGCGAGGGAATATGACCCCAGAGATACATGCCTAAAGACAAGTCAAAAGTTATAAATAAATACGGTACATCAGGCCTCGACGCTCTCCCCGGCAATGCAAAAATTGCGCAGTATGTGTATGATGTTTTGTACCCTAAAACATTTTCTTATGCAACTGTGTGTATGAACAAAATATTTCAAAATACTCTACAGCAAATTTTTTCTGCCATGAGACCACACACCTAAGGAATGACAACATATGCAAAGGAGCTGCGCCGAACAGAGTAGGTTCGTATCTGCTTTGTACATCTGGCATCCACATTTCTCGCTTATCCCAGATCAAGAACACTCGTGGATGTAGTGCGAGTGCCAACGGTAAGGAGGCGTATCATATGTCCCAACGGGATGAAGAAACTGCACTATTTGAGACTGAATGTGAGAAGGACCTCGGTGTGTTGTTGACAATGAGCTGAAGTTCTCGGGCCACTGCGAGAAGGTAAGTCAGACAAATAAATTATTGGGTCTTATAAGAAAGTCATTCAGATATCTAGACGGTCTGTCCCTCGTAACGATCTTCAAGAATGAAGTCCCGCTTAACATTGTTTTGGTGCTACGTCGCTAAACTTTAAAGACCAAAAATTTGTTTAACGGGGAAATCCGATACTACATCGTTTTGCATCGTCACAGACTACATTTTACGGTGCATCACCCGCTCTCGTCTGGTAGCGCTATGCTCTCTCGGCTTGGCGCAGAGTCTCAGTGACTCACCACCCTCCTCCTCTCCCGCCCTCCTCTGCTCCCACCCTCCTCCTACGCTCCCGCCATACTCCTTCTCTGCTTCACTACCCACCACACACTCGCTCTACCACCTCCACCCATCTGTGAGTACCAATATAAACTTAGTAGTTGTATGTGTATGCATTATTTTCGATAGAAATGGCAATGATTTTCTTCATATGTAATGTATTTCATGGGGCAAAGGGAGGCTCAGGAACGTAACTCCTGCATTTTATCTATGTCTTATGGGGAAAATTGATCCGCTTAACGTTGTGTTTTTAGGAACGTAACCCCGACGTTAGGCGAGGACTTACTGTATTTTGTTTTATATTGTAAATTATATTTTTGTACTTCCATTGATGTTTATACAGTACAATACTGTACATTATTATAATGGAAAATTTTGATGCGAAGAAACATGAAAAGTCTTCAAAACATTTTATATTGTATTCATTAAAAATTTTCATATATAATGATTAATAATGCATAATAATAACTCAGTGAGTGGCTACACCTGGACCACAATGGGTGTGACTGCCATTCCCACCCTCCAACCCTGGGAGTGTTAAGTGATGAATATTGCCAGGACAGTAGAAAGCCAAATACTGTACAGTAATGTATTATATGAAAATCCAAATCAAGCAAATTGATTTAAAGAGATTAGAGAAGGAAGAGGACCAGGGCATGGTACATGATAACAAACTGTCCTTTGAGGAACATATAATGTGCTGTAGGATGAAGCAAACAAGATGAAACATTCCCGCATGATGGACTAGAAATCTCCCACTTTGGCTGTGGAAACCCGCGGATGTTCAAAACTGGATACTGGCATTGGTAAAACAGTGTACAATATATAAAATATGGATACCTAAAACCACTGATAGTTAGCCAACCCGTGTCTGGCGAGGAATTACTGTACAGTATCTACTGGGTACCTGTTTTTTTGAAGCCAGATGAGGAGTGATTCTTATTTCTAAAATCATTAAATTCTACACAAAATAACTAAATAAACAAGAGGATCAGTTTCCTTTTCAATTTAATTGTAATGTCTTTTCATTCAACATGATAATCAATATTCATTTAACACCCAGCACTTGCTCTACAACACTTTGATAATGCAACTTTATTTACAGTCTGGATATATTTTTGTACAATGTCTATCAGCAACTATGGCAAATTCTGTGTTGTTGGCTAAATATTTCCAACTAAACAATCGAGAATATCTCACTGCACTCATGTCAGAGTCTTATGTTCATATTCTCCCACAAAAAGAGGCACTGGTCTGTCTTTTGTATAAACTCTATATTGTCAGTGTCAATTTTCTCTCTCATTGTCTGTCTGTATGAAATCCACCAAGACAGGTAATAATTTGCCTTTCACCCAAGAAGTACTTCCATTTTCCAGTGGAAATTTCAAACACAGTAACAACTGGTTCCTTAATGAGAATATCTTTCTATAGCTGATCTCTTTTGTTAGTTTCACTTTGCATAATTTATTTCTTTACAAACAACATCACTATATAGAAAATGCACTAGGAGCCACTGGTCACAAAAACTATGCTCTTTGTGGCATAATGTAAAACATGACTTACCATGTGTTTGTTGCACAATATTTCCAGTTTCAAATATCTTGGCACACCAATCCTTCTTGCTACACTATAGTCTCATTTCACAGTGTTCCACAGCACAGTCACACTGGAGTTGTAGAGTGTCTATAAACTCCAGTGTGTATGTCAAGGCATTACTTCTGGTCATCAGTCACAATAAAATACTGTATCTCTTCAGGCCATTATTTTTCAACTGTGTTTTTGTCATAATACTTCATTACAGTTACTCTCAAAATTCCACTTTGGGTTAAATGAAGTGAGGTGTTACGAAAACTAGAATCATCAGTTCTGAAGATATAGTCTGAAAAACTTCTGAGCTGCATTCAAATTATTCAGCAATAATGTGAGTCTTACATCAACTTACTCTGCTAGACTATTTCATTATCATCGTGCCTTGCAGTGCAATAAGCATATTTCAGTTAACTTGAACATTAAATAATAAAGTTAATTAATGAGTGAATTCTGCTATCTTTTTTACAACATTGACATCATTAAGAATAAGCTTAATAAGGGCTCGAGCCTGGAGAGTAGCTGGATCACGTTCCTCACTGTCTTCCTCACACTCCTCATCTGCAGTGTCAGCTGACAGCCCCATTTCTGCTTCAAGCACTGAAAATATTAAAACAAAACATGGTTTATTAGTACAGGGGGGGGGATAAATAACAAAAAATGGCACACTAGTACAGTATCTGAAAGACTGAATACTGTGCACAAAGAAACAAACTATATCAAAGACTCATAATTATCCTTTTATGGCCATTTTCCACACTTGGGTGGAATCCCATTTGATGGATGAAGAAAGGAGAGATGCCACTATGAGGACCTAGGCAGAGCCTGATAGAACCCAGGAGACTCCATGGTATGTAAATTATCCATCCAGATAATGTTTTGCTGCATACAGCTGTATCCAGATTTGGTATACTGTAGGTTTTCTAAGGTGTGGAAGGCTGTATCCATCTTGCCTGCAATGACCAGGTTCAGGGACACCCTTCCATGCATGACATGGAACTAAAGCTGGGTGCAGTATTATATGCTTGATGATGGAACAGCCTTGTTATAGAGACATTGTACTGTATGTATAACATTATAATATTATATTCTAACACTCCTATAGACCTTGCTACATCATCATAATAATGCAAGTAATTCTTTAGAGACAACCCCCTCAGAGCAGGGTTAGGAAATAAGATACTGTATATTAAATACTTTATCCACATAATTAGGGATAAGGATACTGTATAATGATAAAGTTTTTCATGGATAAAATTCTGGGTTGGAGGCTGTGGGGAGGTAAAGGGCCATTGTCACCAACTGACTCAACAGATTCCGTGTATGGTTCATCTAATTTTTAATCGGAACAAAAAAGAGAAATTAATATAATTTTAAGAGAAATTATCACATTCAGATCTGTAAAACCCTAGGCATTAATCTCACTGAACCGCCATCTCTAAAATAGAAACCTCTGTAATCTCTATTCAATTCACACTAGAAAATTTACTATTTACTCCAGGAATCAACCCCAGTTAGCCAGAAAATCAGTATTGTCAAACCACAGGCTATATGACTCAAAGTGTTACTGAATGACACACAAAAATTACAACAGGTGACATTAGATTCCCACAGCTAAGCCACCTGGTGAGGCCAGATTGGATTGTAAACAAACCACATCAATATTTATAACATGAAAATTTTTTTTTTCCCTCTAAATACTAACACTTAGAACTGAGTTACTTGGCCAAAGCACCTTCAAACAGAACATTTACCAACAGAAGTATGGAGGAATCAGTGGGACCACCTACTTTTGTGTGTGTGTGCAAAAAGGAATAAATTTTGGTTGATGCTTGAAAACAATTTGTGGTTGACCTGAGAACAAGGACGAGGTGATCACTAACTTATAAGGTGTTGTGTTTATCAGCTCTTATTCTTCTAGATTACTGAAGGAAGAACCTTTGCTTCTGCTGTCACTTTCATGGTGATTAATTACACTTGGAAAAGACAGACTAATTGAAAGGTTATTCCTAGTATTGTATTTTATACCATATTTAACACTGCAGTGACAAGTGGAACTTACTTTATACCACATTTTGTATGAATTGAAGTTAGCATATAGTTTATAAATTCAAATACTACTGTATCTTCTATACATCTATCTACATATATCAGGGTTAAATCCTGGATAGACTAACCTTCAAGCTGCTTTTCAATCTGATCAAAGCGCTTGGTAATGTTGCTCTGTACAACTTGCACATGTTCCAATAGATTTAGCTTACAGTTGACTGGCTCAATCCTCTCTGCTTCAGGAATGATAGGGGCAGGCACTGGAACAAGAATTTTCTAATCATAATATTTTTTAAGTACAGTACAGGAATATAAATAATAATCTGGCTTGCCCACCTACCTATGGAAACAATACCATAAAATAAAAATGGAACATAATCTTGTCCTAAGTGTACCACACAATGTTAAAATTCAGAGAGAAAAAAAATTATTTGTCTCTTGTTTTGTTATTTTTTTTTTGTCTCAAATATTAAAATATATCCACAGAAAAAAAAAATTAACTGAAGATAAAAATAAAAGACACATAGTATTACATATGTATACAGAGTACAATACTGTATTTGCAAATCTTTCTATTGAGATTACCCGGTAATCAATAACTGATTCTCGATATTATGGCTGTCCAATCAGGACCTTTTTGGCTAAAATATAAGCACCATGACCAACCAGAAAAGAATACATTCAGCCGCTCTTCTCCCTACAATCCATCGCAGGGATAATGAATAGGCTGAAAATATATGATCACCTTCTTCCTTATCCACACAAGTATCATCTACGTGGACTTATAGTCCGCAGAATAATGTTGTCTCTGCTCACATTAGGTTAGGATACAGACCTGTCTGGCAAGTATCTCAGGTGGGGGATGACTCACACTTCTCTTCCTGTAAACTCTGGAACTGTCTTCAACACTATTGCCTTGACTGTCCCACTGTCAGGGACCTCCTGCCACAGGATGAATCACTAACCACTACCTACATGTCTCCACCTACTTATTCATAATAATTTAGATTTAATTCCTGTACGCTACCTGCACTTTGTTGGGTGCTAACTCCAATTGTCCTTAAATCATACCAATATTGTCTCCATATCACAAGTCATAGCATGTCCTGCAAGACACAAGTACTTGTACCAATGTATTAGTGTCTGACCGCATAGTCTTGTGACTAGGCTTGTTGCCTCTTGGGGTGTAATAAATTAATTAAACAATAAATAATAAGCCCAGCATGACTAGACAGATGCTCACAAGCAGCATATGGAGGTAGCGGGATGTTAAACTTGAGGTGATAAGTCGCATAATGTCAGGAAAGACCTCAGTACAGTAGCCTCATTCCATCCCCTGGGTATGACAAGTAGCTATCAAGCTCCTTCAGTTGAAGAGTTTGTAGGTGAAATTTGCCTCCATAGTGACTGAGTCTAACTAAGACTCACTGTGAACTGTCCCTCTAATTGGGGTGTGGCTGTGGTGATGTCATGTTTCGATTCTAAGTGAAGAGTGGCTGAATTTTTTACACCATGTAACATCTGGCGGGTGCTGGGAGGGCAGTGGTATTGTACTTGATTATTTAAGCATAATTTTAAATACACTCAATCACACACATATGTATAGATACAGGCTTTATATCTAAGACAGAATTCTGTAAAGCATTTTAGAATCATAGCCTCTTTGAAATTAATTTTAGGTACAGATATCTGCAAAGAGCAAATGACATCTAATGGGAAGGGTAAGCCCCTGAGGGAAAGGTGGGGAAGAAGAGAGAGGATGGGTGCTAATGGACACAAGAAGATCAAAGGGAAAGTCTACTCTTATGGCTACTGCAACCTGACCTGACCTGACACCACCTTACTTCACGAGACCTCCAGGTATGTGACTTCGTGGTGTCTTCCCACACCCACACCGTACCCGTTACGATTCCGCCAACACCATACCCTCCACTCACCCACGTCTTTTACTATGGTTAATAATTAATTAATTAATTAAAAATATATTATTTGTTTGCATACAAAGAGTAACGATTTTTGTTTTTTCAATTGTATTGGAGTAAAAGTATTAGGAAACCAAACTTAAGTAAAAGTAAGAGTATACTGTACTATAAAATTTGAGTACAGTACTTTTTAAAAATTAAATACCCAAAAATGTTATGAGTACAGTACTCAAGTAAATTTATTTAGTAACTTTACAACTCTGGTTTTACTAAAGTCACATTGAAGACTCAATGCTCATGCACCTCATCTATCTTTAACATTTGAATTTTTACCATAAACTATAAGGCAGAGGTAGAAAGTCTTGCTCTGCAGAAACTTATCCTCCACATAGAAAATTAGTTTTAACAACAGGAGTTGGCAGCAACCTTGCCAACACCACTGACAGGTAATGATTTACTGTAGTCTTTTTAGCACCAAATCTGTTTACTGATATATCTCACCAATATGATTTTGGAATAGCAATATTAGAGTTAAGTAAATACGTATGTTATTGAATTTATAACTACAGTACTGTAATAATAATTTTTGTCTTGAGAGACCTGGCTATGTTTTGCAGGAAAAATTAACTGTAGTACATTGAGGAATGGATAATGTACAAATCTTTGGTGCAGTTGTTGGAAACAGTGACCCTGGTGAATATGTTGGTCCTGATACCTTAATCATATCAAATTGCAGAATACTGTAGTATTGTTATGCCGAGGCATAATTTCTTATTATAATTTTGTGAACTAGGTGTTTTGATTGTTTTCTGTCTCATGCAGCAGTTATTTTGGCAAATTCAGTTAAATTTTTGTGTATTTATTGATAATATTGATGGTATTAATTACGCAAGAATATTCTAGAACGTATTGCATAATTTTTGTTCTGATTTACTTCTTGTTGTACGCTTAGATCATTCTAGAATTCTCCAGGTGTGTTGTGAGCCGACCTCTCGCATCTGGACACTGCTAGAATGCTCTAGGTGTCTGACGACCCGTATATAAGCGGAAGCTGACTGCCTAGGAGTGAGTCGCTCACCTCTGTTCCTAGTGTAAAGACTAAGCCTAGCAGAACAACTGAAAAAAATTGTTTTGCAAGTATTGTGGAATTGTTGTGATTAATATAAAGTGGGAAAACTAAGGAATTGTAAACTGGTAGTGTGCTGACTATATATTCAAAGTGTGGAGTTAAGCTGTGAAGACATTACCCTGTTAACAGTTGTGAAGAATTACTGTTTATTAAAGAAGACTACAGTGCACAAGTGTATTTCTGTGACCTGGTGGAAATCTACCTGCCTGTTGTTTGTCTGTACACTGATACCAACAGTCGGGGAATTACCGGAGACTGGCGGGACAGCCAGTGGTAATTCAACAACTCTTGTGAGATATCTACTGCTCTGTACATACGACCCTAGCTGCTAGTAACCAGTGGTGGAAGCTGGGTAAGCGGTGAAAAGAGGAGGGTCGTAACAGTGTTACCTTTGGAATTTATCAATGTTGTGTTTACAATACCTGTACTTTGCTAAGGTTTAACATGTTAAACTTAAAATAGATGCTCAAAACACAACTGAGCCTTAACCAGAAAGGTGTAGATATTAACAATGAGACAAGGGTATGTGGCAGTGATGAGTGCTGTGTATTATTACGAATGTTACCCAAAGTAGTTTCCACACATTAATCATCATTATCATCTTTCCATAGCCATTTTTCATGCTTTCATGAGTTTGGTGTGATTACCTGATTTCAACTCTCTGAGCTACATGATCTCTGACAGCCTCTCTCATCAGGTTCTTATCTCACAGCATCTCCCCACATTATTCATGGCCTACCCCTAGTTCTCCTACCCACCACATTCAAACTTATGCATCTCTTGACCCAGTTGGTCTCCATTCTCTTCCCATCCCTGAACCATCTCAGCCTACCTCAAAGTAAAGCCTTGCTAATACTGTACAGTACTGTACTGTACTCTCAATGTCCAGCAACCCTCTTAGCATGATTTCCTATCTCTCAAAATCACTACAAATCAATCTTACCAAACTCATTTCAGTTTATTCATGTCGATCTATGTTATCCTCTTTACCTACCTATGTTTATGTTTTTTTTTCATACAACAACACAATTCTTAATCTGGCTGCATAAAATTTTCTTTTCTAGCAAAGAGAAGGTTATTTCACCAACAATAAAGGCAACATGCCTAAACTTCTTCCAGCCACATCTGACTCTTGCAACTGAGCTAGATTCCACACCATCACCCAGTCAGAAGAACTCAACACAGTCCAGGAATACATCCCCAATTTTGAACTTTTTCTATCCTGCTAAGGCCACATGATTACCTACATATCCTGTACACCATCACCAACATTTTATGGCAATTTTCCATTCTTATGTGGGTTAGCCATGATTACCTGATGGCAGCTCTCGATGCTGCAGTAAGTCTTGTCAGGTTCTTAGTTCTAATATCATTTCTTACCTCTTCCCAATTCGTCTCATCTATCTCTCCACATGCTCAAACCATCTCAGCCTACTTCTACATAAGACTTTACCAATATGTACACTAAATACCCAGCCGCCCTCTTAGATCTGAACTGGGCTTCCTGTCTTTTAGTATCACATGACACATCCATCTCACCATTCAGCTTGCTGAAGCCTGGTTATGTTATCCACTTTAACTGCCCATGTTTCACTGCAACATAACATTACACTTCTCATGCCAGCCACATACATTCTTCCTTTCATGCAGAAGGAAGAGCCTCTTGCCATCAACAAAGACAGTAACGGTAACTCCCCAAACTTCCTCCAATCACTTCTGACTCTTGTAACTGAGCAGGCTACAGCAACCCCACTGGCCTGGATCACGTCACCAAGGTAACAGAGCTCATCAACACAGTCAAGGGAAATATCCTCATTTTTGAGTTTATCTATTTGTCAGATTCACTCTATTCCAACCTTCCATTTCTAAAATTTCTCCACTACCTTTTCAATACTATTTACTATCAACACTAAGCCATTTGCATTCAACTCCCAGGGTAGATCAGACATAAAATCTCATAATATTACCTCTACCACAACGATAAACAGAAGGGCTCAAAACAGACCCTTGGAGAACCCTTACTTTCCTTACCATTTACTCTAACAGAAGTTCTATAGCCCTCAATACAATGTCATCATCACTTGATCCCTAACTCTCTGTACTACCTCACATTGCACCCTGTCCAATGCATTCTCTAAGCCTACAAACTACTGCCTTCTCTCCTTAACAAGATATTTCTTTTGTCATTGCCTGGCCAAAATATTGCCTCTTTAGTCCCCCTATTTGATTTGAACACAAAGAGCATTTCATTAATGTCCACTCTCTCTGTAAATCATTTCTGAACTATTCTTTCCACATCTTTCATAACCTGATCTTACAGCTTTAGGCCCCTGTAGTTTCCACATTCAGGGGTATCACTTTTTTCTTCTAAGAATTTATACTCGTGCTCTTCATCCAGTCTTTTGGAACAATACTTTCCACCATAACTACATTAGACAACTTGCTCACCATTGTCACAACAGCATCGTCTGATGCTTTCAACACATCCGCAACTATTCCAGAACTACCCATAGCCTTTCCATTCTTCAATTTGTTAATCAGTTTCTTCATCACTCCCTTTCGATTCTTGGATATGGTCTGTCCCTGTATTGGCTCTGCCATTTATAAGTTGTCCAACCCATTCAAACTCCTCATTCAGCAGATGATCATACTATACTATAATCTCCAAACAGCCTTAATTTCCTCATTATCAAGAACCACATTTACAATTACTGTACATCCTTGTTTTTATCTCACCTCTGGCATTTTCACATCAAAAGGGTTAAACACATGCACAAACAAAAATTGCTACAGTACTACCATTCATAATTTCAACTAAAAACCATCATACCTGACTGAACAATACCAGCTGTTGGCACATGAGGAGCAAGAGCTGAACTAGCTTGAGTTACCAACTGTTCCAGCTCAGTTTGTGAAGACAGAAGGGCCGCAAGGTCACTACCACCTGGCATACCTCCCTCCCCTGCTGCTCCCAACCCTCCCAGGTCAAGAGCAAGATCATCACCATCATCCAGTTGAGTGTCATCATCATCCAGGGTGTCTTCTGTTCCTTCTATGTCTTGTGGCTGGGAAATATCTGCTGCATCAATAACTGATGACTGAGGCAGCTCTATGCCTTCAAGATCTTTAGATTGCTTTCCCTCTTTTTCATTTATATCACTAGGTTCCTGAACAGCAGACATTTCCACTTCACTTAACTTGTGTTCTTCAGTCTCCCCTTCATCTCTTTCAAGAGAAGGCTTACTTTTATCTTTTGTTTCAATATCTGTCATTTTGTTATCTTCATTATCTTTTGAGATACAATGATCTTTTGAGGCATCACTCTTCATCTCATCAAGATTCTCAAAGGCAATTTCTGTATCATCTCCATCTTCTCTTTTGGTGATTTTGCCTTCAGCTATATAATTTTCAGGAGCTTTAGCTTCACTTAAAACACTAACATCTGCCTCAGTCTTCTCTTCTTTGAGAGTTGGTTTGATTTCAACTTCACTCTTAGGTGTATTTGCTTCATTTATTATCGTAGTAATCAATTCTTTAGATACACTTGTTTTAACATTACTTTCTTTTTTATTTGATTCAGTCTTCCCTTCATTCTCAGTTGACTGCATCTCAACGTCTTCTGGTACAATGCCTGATTTAAAATTATCTTTTAAAGAAGAATCTGAACCATCTGTACTTTCTTCCTTGATAAAAGCTTCCATTTTCTTCTCTTCTGCTTGTAATTTAATTTCCTCACAAATACAGTCTTCTGGATGAACATTATCACTGCTTGGTGACTCTTGCTGGGATGTTTCTCTAAGCTTTGCACTTTTTAAAGATTCTAGTTTTTGACACTGAGGTGAACACTTTATTGGGGATATATCTTTATGAGTTGATTCTTCTGTTATGTCCATTGAGATTTCTTTATTTGATTCTGCACTCCCCTTAACTACATCAATTCTCTTACTATCCTCAGTTTTCTTATCCTCTAAATTGTCCTGTTTACTTGGTGGCTTCAACCCAGTCTGATTTCCAAGCTCTAGTTCTGTTGAATCTGGGGTAGTCTGCAAAGTGCTACTATTTTCAATGAGATCTCTTTCTGCTTCTGATGCATCTAAGCTCTCTTTTTGTGGATCATAAATTTTACTACTTCCCTCTGATAATGTCAAATTTGCCTTTGTCTGTAGTGTTATTTCTCCCTCAGACTTATCACTAATGATTTTGGATTGGTCCTGAGAATCTGTGGATCCATCCTTATCTTCACTAACTGGAGATTGTTCTGCATCATCAAACTTAGTAACTGGGTGTATTTTGTTACCTTCACCACTCTCCTTTTTTTCAGCATCAGGCATGCCTGACATAATGGATGGTACAGATAAATTACTATTTCCTTTAATACTATCTATTGCATCCCCTTCTTTGATTTTTTTCTTGTCAGCAGGTTCCTTCTGGAGCACATCAGCACTACCAGGTTTCTGTGCATCACTATTTGTAGAGAAATTTTCTACATTAATTAATTGTCCAGTTATATCCCAAACCCCTGAAGGGTTAGGTTTCTCATCTTGCTCTACTGGAGAAGTGGCATGTGTTGCACCTGGCTCATCTGAACTGCTCATCCCAGTAGTCATGAGACCTGGTTCTGCCATCAATGGGTTAGTAAGTGCTGGACTGAGATCAGAACCATCTTGTTCCACTATGTTCATTAATTCATGGAGAGGAGCTACTGTATCTGTATTTGCTAAAGTAGCTGCTTTGCTCTGATCACTGTCCTCTTCTCTCTCATCCCACTTTTTATGCCACATGACAAACTTGGGGTGATCTGCTTCCCTGTAACAAATGAAACAAAAAGTATAAACACATGGTATATTTAAGGCTTTGATTTTGACCAAAAAATATCACTTGCAATAATATTAAGAAAATAATGTCAATCAAGTACTGTCCACTATATGTAACTTATAAAATTATGACAGTTCTGTAGTCCTAATAAGTAAACTATGGTTTTATTATATTTTTCTATTATTATTATTGTTTAATAAACAGGTATGGATAAGGTATCATAAACACCACATATTTAACTGCACAGATCTCAATGTCTTTACTGTGCATAATAAGCATATGAAATTTAAGAATAGAGTATAATTTTTTAAAATTTAATTTGTTACATAGTGTATTACATGCGAGTAAATGAGGAGAAAATGAACAAGCAGGCAACTAGCTGAGTGACTGTGCTGGTGGAGACGAGTCTACTGTACTTGTCTTCAATGAGGTTGAGGAACATTAATTTATAAGGTGACAGTAGGAAAATGATGACATATTGAAGCTTATTTGTAGATTTTCATAACAATGTGAGTGTTAGAGAACAATGAGTAAGCATCCTGGTACTGTAGTAAAAGCTGTATTATTTTAGCACATTTTCATTATTAATTTGGAAAATATTACAAAAATGGCAAAACAGAATCACAACTTCAGATTTTCTTAAATCAAATCATAGGACATTTTATTATTTTGTACTTTTTTGTGACTGGATTTTTGTAAACCAAACCTTCCTGAATAATTTAGGTATAAAAATTAATACTTTGGTGAGAATTTTTTAACACAAATGTCCCCAAGGAAAGTACAGTAACCTTATTTATATCATTAGGACTACGGTAAACTCGTGCTCAACATGTATCATTTAATGTCGCATTTTTCCGGAAGACATATCTGATGAATAGCGAGGCAAATCTTTACTAAGTCTTTATTTCAAATGTTGTTTTAATCTATCATTATTTTATATTACAATTTCATTATACTGTATTAGGCTACCATTATTTGAATATCATGAGACCGTGGTAAAAATACTGTAATGTAGATCTAGGGTGGTACGGCATATGTTGTGGAATGCAACACTATTTTGTAATTTAAAGAGTTTTATGTGACTTTAGCTCATACAAACTTTGAAGCTAGGAATTTTTTAAAACAGCTTCACTAAATGCATCATAACCATACTTAGCAATGTGTAACTTGAGTCTGAGAGAATGTAGAACTTGTGACAACTGCAGGACATTGGCTGTCATCTCATGACCTCGTCGTACACAAGCCTCCAGTCGAGCATCGCCACGGGTACGGGAAAATGAAAATCTGAAAATAAAATGCCTCGAGTAAGTATATTTTCAGAATCTGTTAAAAAAAAATAACTCATACAGTACATACAATTACCAATTTAAACAGGACATATTATCCAAATTTAGAAGACTGAATAACAGAATTGTAATGATGAATTTATGGCTGGGAGGAAAGAGGAGTACAGTAGTACCATCAATGACTCAAGGTTTCGAGGATTGCCAATGCTTTGCAACAGTGCCCACATCGTAACACCTGCAACCCTCCCTCCTTCCTTCAATGTGGCGTCACATGCACAATCATCATTTATATAGAAGCTTTGTGTTAATATACAGTAAAACCAAAATTACACTACCTGTACCATATTTTTTTGCAGGGAGTATAGGTATTTAGGAAAAAAAATTGTGCGTATTTTCCTACTGTAGCCAGGGTTCCTTATATGAACTTTCCCAGTATTTGTCGGCTCCAAAATATGCTGACAAAAGTTATGAAATAAATTTGAAACCAGTTGCTTCCGCACTTTTGCTTGAAGAGTTAAAATTTAGGAAGTTGGCAGCGGATATTTGGTCTGCAATCATGATGTGTCAGTTATTGACTAAGTTTATGCTGGTCTATGAGGACAGTTCAGAAGTAGACAGATGCTTTGCTGCTGCTATACAAGGGATTCCATTATCACTGTACAACTCATTTTGGGAAATGATGCTGAAAGCCTTAAAACTAAAAGCCCAACTAAGGAAGCAAGCCACTAATAATGCTTCAAGTGGCTACGTTCTTCCCCTCTTTCTCCTGCTTTGTTTGATGAACAAACATTAGTTAAGTATAGATCAGCTGTTGAGCAAGCTATTCATATTACTGTTCCCAGGAGATCTAAGACCTTTTGGAAATTTAAAAAAGGAAGGTCTAACAGGGGAACAGGACCAACTGCTAGGTTCAGTTATCAACCTAGAGGAAACTTTAGAGGAGGAAACAATTCAAGACGTAGTAGGGGTGGCTCTTGTTCAGAAGTGGAAGGAGACCTTATTCCACCACATCAGCGACCACTCCCTTCCAATAAAGCCAGACAGTTGGGTCATCTAGGGGGTTGGGAAAACAAGTGGACTTCTTCCATATGGGCGTACAAGGAAATAAAAGGGGGGCCTCACATGGACTTGGTTGAGGCGCCCTCCGCTAGTGTTACCAAAAAAGGGTCAGAAACCAACCCCCTTACTCACAGAATTAGTAATTCAACTGTTAAACAGAGGTGTGATAGAACTGTTGCAGTCATAGAAGTGTTTCATGTCTCGCCTGTTCCCAGTCCCCAAGAATGGCAGCGACAAATTGAGGGGGATTTTATAACTTGCATTGCTGGAATTATTGCAAGATAGTGACTAATTTGAGTATAAACATCCCTTAGTTTGCACCAGACATAATAATTTTAGTAATTAACTTAGTACATTTGAGTACAGGCTGTGATAATTTATGTGGTTGCTCAAAAGTTGTGGTTGCAGTTTCAAAGCTTTGTGACATCATTAGTGTAAAATGAGTCTCATGCCCTGATTTATTCATTGAACAGTTGTCTAAGTGCAAAAGTAGCCCTGTCGAGCTAACATGTATCAATTAATTTTAAAATAGAAATTATACTGTAAAATGTTATAAGACAATGGTTTAGTGGTGCTGTTAATGTGTGTGCTGTGTAAGTGTCTTGGCATGTCACCTCACCACCTGACTACTGAACAAACTATTCATTAACTTCTTCAAATCCTACAATGTGCTTGGCAAGCTCAAAACACACACACACACAAGGGAATTAAGACAAGAAGCATCCAGAGAGGGTCCTGTTGTGTTGACTGCATGGAAGCGAATTAAAAGATCAGCTGTTGAGGAGCTTATCGCTTGCCAACACTGGTGCATGTTACCACTCCTTTCCACTCCATCTCTCTAATTACCCACACCTTTCTGCTTTCTCACTCCATATTTTAAAATGTTATGTAATGTAATGTTAAAGGGATACAACTTTGCTCATTTATACTTATAGTTATCACAATTTCCCTAAAAATACTTTAGGTTTTGTGTTTATTCAAGACATCTTCAGGTCATGAGAACAACTAATCACCCCACCCAAGAAAGAGTGACCTGACAATCCATCAGAAGGTCAGTAATATGAGACCACTAATCCCCCACCCTAACTACACCTGACATTGAATCAGGTCAGGTCAGGTCCCCCCAAAAAATACTTTAACTCTCATCTTTATTCAAGACATGTTCAGAAAATTCTTTCGATTTTCAACCTTGGAAAATTTGTTCCTAAAGCCGGAAATTTTTGGAAAATTCCGGCTTTGGGAATGATTTTCCGAGCAAATTTAAATTCCGGCTATCGCAGATTTCCGGGTTTGAGGGTTTCCGGCAAACGAAGATATTACTGTATTAATCATGATGAACCATAAACCATAAGAGACCAATCATATGAGAATACAACACTGAATCAATAAATAAATAAACCAGATGAAGGTGGCAATACCTGATCAGTAGGCCTAAAGCAAATCTGATTAGACTACTGTACAATATTCAGTAAGTGTTGTTCATTCAATGATATTTTGTAATTAATCTTTGCCATTTCTTATTATTATTTTTTTTTTATGGCCAGAGTATCCCAGAGTCCGAGAAAAGCGAATTCCGATATATTGAAGTCCGAGTTATCGAGGTTTTACTGACCAAACCCTCGATAACTTGGCATTTGATAACTCAGAATTTCATATAACTCGGCACGGATATGGTCTTGGAATGTATAAGTATAACTCGGGAAATGCCGAGATACCTGTACAGTATATAAAATTATCTGGGAAAATTTCGCTATATCTGGCCACCTGCATCACCTACCATGCCTCTGTGTCACCTATCATGCCTCTGTGTCACCTAGCATGCATCTAAGTCTCCTACTATGATGCTTCATCTTCACCTGCAGTGCTGGTAAGTGTTACTATTTTACATTTAGTAATTGCATGTACACATACTGTATATGGGTCGAAAAAATTTTATTATTGTATTTTTGTAGGAGGGGGAAGTGCCTCAACAAGTCGGAATTAGGGATAACTTGGCAAGGCCAGAGCCCCATATTTGCCGAGTTATCAAGGGTTTACTGTGTGTATATATACAGTAATATCTCCGTTAGCCGGAATCCCTCAAACCCGGAACTCTCCGACAGCCGGAATTGAAAATTTGAGATGATGGTCATTTGGCAGGAGGACCCATTTAGTAACAGATATACGAGTGGCAGTTTTGACAGCCTCTGTACACTATATCCTGACATGGCAATGTGGGCTCTATCACAAGGGTTTACCAAGTGTTCATACTAAGAGTCTCCACAATGCTCTTAATTAAAAATATTTTTATTCCTAGATGGCTATAGTAAAAAATTTTAGATTGAATCAGCTAATACTTAATGAATTAAAAAACTAAGTAAATCAAAAGTACGTACTGTTTTTTATTTCTTAATAATCTTATTGGTTTTACTTTATTTACTTAGTGTTCATAGTTTTACCTTGGTAGGCGTCCTTCCTTTAGCCAGTCTTGGTGGTGCCTGAATTTGTGTGAGGATCGTTCCAGTCTTGGATGGTCACAAAGTGAACAGATGTATTTATCTGGCACCTGGTCTTCTCCAACTATATTGTAGCAAGCACCATGTTGCCAGCAAAGGCACACATCACACTAGAAGGTTATATACACAGATTTGTGAACATTATATAAATGAAAATGAAAACCTGAAATAAACAAATTTTATGATTGTGGGGAAGAAATGGGTGAACTGTAATAGATTAAGAGATCTATATGGCAAAATTATTCCCATTCAGAACCTTTTATTGTTTTATAGTCGGATACACAACAGTATATTTGGGACAACCAGTCTTTTCACTCAGTTGACCCATGGTCAAAGAATCATTTCTACAGGGTATTTGACCCAACAGTTGTCTCAAGAACACCTTTGAAGGAATCATACTCTTTTGCACATAAAAAGATCATACTCCTGCCCTCTGTGCTCTTGATTTCCAACCCCACTAAGAAAGAAAGGAAGGAAACCATATCAGGAGCTCTGGACCATAATCTGCTAAGTGCCAAAATAGAAAATGAAGGAAAATACTCAGCTGGAAATGTATGACATACAATAGTCTTTCCAGAGTACATACTCTCACTCACATGTACATGTTCCCAATTGGCTCTCTGAATTACCCAGGTGTCAGAGAAGTGAGAAGTTGGGGAATACAATGCAATACATAACACGTTTCAGCGATATATGGCACTTAGCAGGTGATGGTCTGGAACTCCTCATAAATTAGTTACAAAATGGAATTTCATTCCTTAATCCTTTGTTTATGACTGTAAGTCTTTTGTTATGGGCCTGCAAGGTTCTAAACTAACCAAAAATGGGGTGGATGAGGTCTTGTGTCAATACAACTACTAACAGTACCCCAACTGAAGAGTAATCACCTTTAATTACTTCCTAGAGCCAAATAGAGGAACTGTACCATATATTACCTGTACTCAGCTTAGAATGATTAATTTCTTTGTTATATTATCCTATTATGCTTACTATTTTATTGTTCCTTTTATTTCTTATTTTTTGTGAATATTTACATTATACACAGGTATGGGACCATTATTCGGCATCCCGGTATCTGGAACCCCCCAAAACAAGTTATGTTCTTGAACAAATTATTTAAAATGAGCACCAAGTAATTCCCAGGTTATATTTCAACTTGTAGTTTAAGGAAGATGCATTTTTCTTTTAATTCTGTTACATTCACACACAATCCTACATACAGTAGAGAATGTGCAAAAATAATAAAATAAACAATTATCATAAAGTATAAAGTATTTTTTAAACTCATAATTTTGGGTAAACATAAATTTAACAAATTTTGCTTTTACTCATATATGTGTACAGTAAAACGTAGATTTAACACGAAATATGTTCCAAGAGAGGTCGCTTTAAACTGAATTCGCATGTCATGGGTTGCGTTAGGATTACCCACGCAACCAACTCCAAAGTTTGTTTTACCAGAGATAAGACGCCCGGCGAGGCATACCTGGGACATGTATTTTTCCATTAGTGTATGTTAGCCAGCCTTTAGGGGGGTGGGCAGTGAAACAGTGTTGTACTGTTCATCGCTTCACACCCAAAAACCTCATTTTGAGTAGTATCCCCTGAGCCATGGGTTAGTTAAGAAGTCGTCTTGACTCTCTCCCTCCTGAAAGGGAGCGGGGCACCACACCACACAGAGTCCTCCACCGCACTCCGTCCTGTGAACCGTCGTCGACACGAGACTAAGCGTGTTAACCTAGGTTTGTTATCCCCGTGGAAATATCACGTGTGGATGCCTGGTTGCGACAAGAGCAATCCAGGCTGGCCTATCAAACTTACAGTAAATGGTTAATTAATTCACGCTTACAGAGTTCTCCTGCACGACACCCGTCTACCGTGACCGTGATCGACACGAGACTACGTGTGTTAACCTAGGTTTGTTATCCCAGTGGAAATATCACGTGTGGAAGCCTGGTTGCGACAAAAGCAATCCAGGCTGGTCTATTGCACCTAATGGTTAATTCAAGTCACGCTTACCAGTTCTACTTGCCGCGACAACCGTCCACAGTGACTGTCAGTGACGCGAGACAATGTGTGGTAACCCAAGAGTACCTTTTGTTGTTATGGCCGTGGGAAGAAGTTCTTGTGATGAAGCCTGGTTGCAACAAAAGCAACCCAGGCTGGCAGTAAATGTATCGCTTGAAGAATTAAGGCTCTGTTAAGTCACACCCATAGTAGAGTAACCACATGTGTCCCCAAGTTGAAAATTCCCTGTTTAGAAGATTAATTTTATTACAGCGTGAACGTGAGTAAATCATATATCCATGCAAATTGTAAATCATTGTATGGAAGCTTGACAAATAAATGTAAGTGCAATTATCTGCCCGTATCTGTGATCCTATCTTATTATTACTAAAGGTAATGACTGATTGGTTATGACATAGTATAACCAGTAACTTAGATGGATGTTGAAAATTAAATGAATTCATTAAATCATCATTTATCAAGTATAAATCATGGAATGTCGAGTGGTGGAGTGAACTTCTACGTAGATACGCCATAATCTCCTGTAAGTAATCAGTGTGAAGGTATCGGACTCTACGGTAAGAAATAAGAAATACGACATATTATTATCTTTATATAATATAATCCACTCCTACTACCACCGATTCATACCAAAACCATGACATCGCACTAAATCGAAGTGTTGTTTCAATGGAATAATTTAGTTTGGTACTTGAGAGAAACACAAAATACTGAAAAGACTGAGAGTCTACCCAGATGCACCTCAGCCCGTCTCCTAGAATAAACAAAACATTGTTTTTTGTAGCAGTGAACCCTCACTTTACACGGTCAATTGAACCCACGGAGGCCCCCGTAGCCCCAGTAAAGCGAGAAACGCGTAAAGTGAACAACATAACATATGGGATTAAATGAAATAGAGACCGGCTGACCCCCAAACCCCACTTTTTCCGACACAATACCTATGTTCTAGTAAAAATAACATCTTAATTTTATGATGGTACATGCACACAATTAATACTTAAGAGAAATAGAGAAATACAGTCGCCAAGTTAATGTCCATTCAAATAATGGACTCAACTCCCTCCCCCTCTTCTCACACTACACTCGCTGGCTCATCCCTCTCTGAGAAATTTTTGGGGGAAAATCACTAGATTTTAAGGTATAGTAATAAATAATACCTCAAACTAAAGTTAGGATAATATAAGTGACATTGCTGGATTCCTTGTAAGACCAGGAATATTTTGAATATAAATGTCATATATTTTGCACAAAAGATAACATATTTACTCAGAGTAAACAAAATACTTACATTCGATCTAAAATTTGTATGTCTAATGCAAAATCTATGATGTTTATATTCTAAATGATCATCAAATTGTAAGAATTCCAGCAAAGTAAATTATATTCTGGCCGGGTAATTTGTATGAATTTTATGAGCTAAAACAAATATCTTCAGTTAATAAAAAAAAAAATATTCTTCACAACACTATCTGTCAATCAAAGTACCCCACCTTGCCTCCCCCCCCTCTTCCAACCGCGCCAGATAGTCGGTCGGTCCCAACCCTCCCCCCCACCCCCCACCTTCCCTCCGTACCAGAGAAATGTTGGGTGAAAAAACTAGATTTTAACTTTTAGTAATAAATAATACCTCAGACTAAAGTTAGGATAATATAACTGACATTGCTGGATTCCTTGCAAGACCAGGAATATTTTGAATATACACTTCATATATTTTGCACAAAAGATAACATATTTGCTCTGAGTAAACAAAATACTTGCATTAGATCTAAAATTTGTATGTCTAATGCAAAATCTATGATGCTTATATTCAAAATGATCATCAAATTGTAAGAATTCCAGCAATGTAAATTATATTCTGGCCGGATAATTTGTATGAATTTTATGAGCTAAATAAAAAAATTATACTTCACCCGCGTAAAGGGGTACACGCACCGCAGAATGTTGGCAGGGTACCGTGGAAACTCGGAATGTGGGACTGCGTAAAGTGAGGGTTGACTGTATTATGTTAAAACAAACACTCACTAAGCAACAAAGCTAAAATTAAGGGATGTGAAATGGTCTGTTTACTGGCGATCAGCTGATGTGAAGATGGGGTGGGGGGGGTGAGGTGATATGTTTGACAGTTGATGCCAAGGTCTAGTGCTTATTTATTTATCTGTTCTTAAGAGTGACTTTAAGTTTTTCTCTTATAAAATGTCACTGAACTGACATGTTCTAATTAATTTTACTGTACAGTATTACAAAGGGCTAAATTTTTTATCTCTTGTGCAAAATATATGATGTTTATATTCAAATTATTCGCTGTCTTGCAAGGATTCTAGCAATGCAAATTATATTCTCATAACTTTAGTTTGTGATATTATATAAGATAGAAACTGTAAGTCAATAACCACCAAACCCTGGCTGGGAAGATTGGGGGAGGAGGGAGGTGACAGTGACATGTTTAACAGTTGGCGCCAAGGTCTACTAGTGAAGTATTTATTTGTTTATTTATGTCCTTTAGATTGAGTTTTTGTTTTTTGTTTATAAAATGTCACAAGTGACTGGGGAGAATATAATTTACATTGCCGGAATTCTTATAAGATAGTGATTAATTTGAATATAAACATGCTATAGTTTGCACTAGACAAAAATTTTAGTAATCATTTAGTTGATTATTTTGAGTACATGTGCAGTACAGCTTTGTCCTTAGGACAGTGTAGCGTGCCCAAAGAAACATTAAGGGCGACTTTTAAAATGTCATGCACCAGATTGACTAGCGCAAAATAGGAGAGATTCGCTTTAAATTAAAACATTGTCCTTAATTGTGGGTGTCGCTTTAAATCAATAATCTTAAACTGAATCGCTTTAAATCAATAATCTTAAACTGAATCGCTTTAAATCGACGTTCTACCGTACACACAAGCCTCCACACAGACAGTGTAAAAATAAATAAAATAAATAATTATAATGACGTTTAAAGTTTTAACTACAGTAGTCCCTCCCCAACAGAAGGGGTTAGGTTCGTGGAAAAAACCTGAGGTTAGCTAATCTGCAGTTGGCAACACAAAAGGCTTTTGGGAAATCAGGGGTTAGGCTCCATGGTTGCAGATAACACTCACCAAAGCCTAACTAAGTTGCCTTTTCCTTCACTAAACAATACCTGTATTGTACATTTATTTAAGTTGAGTCATACATATAAAATAGGTTATGATAAATTAAATAGTAATAAAAATGAAGAGCATGGGTGGGTATGTGTGAAATGAATATGTTACACACACATACATCATTCATACAGAATGTGCAAGAAAAAAAAGATTATCATAAGGTCAAAAACATAAAGAGAATATTGTTATGCATAGCGTAATGTACAGTAATGCATTACGTAATGCATAGCAAAATATTTTACTTGTGTAGTTAACAAGCATTTCCCTACACTAGTTTGGGGAAATGCTCGTTACCCTCCCCTTACGTGTGGTGGTGGCATTGGTGTCGGGATGACTATGTGTCAAGGTGGACTGTATGTAAAATATTGTATTTAATTATTTGTGAGCAAAACTGGTAATTGATACCTAAAATTGTGTCCTAAAATGTATGTATGTTTGAACTATTTTTGCAGCTTAATGTAGTAGTTGCTTTAAATTAGTGCTGTTCAGGATTGGAGTTCACCGGTGCACCAGTGTGTTTGGGTTAGTCATGGCTGGGTGTTGACAGGACGTATGGATCAGCGAGTGGTGGACACCTTCTCTAATAAGGTTTAATTAAGTATTATACATTCAGTGCTGCTCTAATATTCTGTATTGTGTGTATAGTACAATCAATTATTTACATACACTGAACATTTTAATTGTTTATTAAGGATGGAAAACCAAGTACAGTTTAATTTTGTAAGGAGTCATTTCCTATGATGGTTTGCCCAATGCTAAAAACTTCCAAAGTTATGTTACTTAGTCTTTTGAAATAATTTATCCATCCACTAGTTAACCTGCACATTTATTTTTTAAACTTTTGTAATTAAATTTTATTTAAAATTTTTGTGCCGTGTATAATCTTAAGCCTTCACTCCTGAACTGTTGTGCTAAAGTAAGAGGGCTGTGATTGAACGCATGATGTACAATTTCATCCTTATTTGTGTTTGTAATTTTTGCATTTAACATTGTTTGCTGTGTATTGCAGTAACATTAATTTTAGTGATAAATATTAAGGACTAAGTTGGGCTGAGTTGCCAATTTGTTTTTTGGTTGTACCATCTGTGCCCTCATTATTAGATTCATATTTAACGTAATTTAAGTTGCTAAGTTATGGCATAACAATATACATTTCTTACATCCACAGGAGTTAGCCCATGATCGTGGAAGCAAGAGGGGGGAGCATACTCCTGTCTCCCATGTCCTTAGTGAAACGATTGTCAAATGGCAATGCAGTATTTTTTCTTTTCTTTTATGTCTTAGTATTATTTTTATTCATTCCTCACAATTACAGAGTAATACATTAGACCGTGGAGGGATAAAGACGCCACACTAATCAGCGGATACTCAAAATCCAATGCTGTGGTTGGTGAAATGATATACAGTGATCCCTCGGTTAACGAGTGCCTCGGTTAACGAAAATTTCGGTTAACAAATTACCTTCCATAAGATTCTTCACTTCAGTTAATGAGCAATCCCTCGATTAACGAATTCCTTATGAGCGCCCCTCAACATGTTTTCGCTTGCTCACTAGCTGTCGTATGATTCCGCCAATACAGTAATCGGTTCTAGGACATAAATTCCTTACCATTTTAGTAAATATCAAGAAGGTTGTACTATTCAATCATTTTATAAGTTTTATATTAAATTTGTTTGTCATTTTAACAATTATTGAACATAACTGAAGTACAGGAAACTAGTTTTATGCGTGTCAAACAGCCACTCAACACACCAAGCTTGGCGTCAGTTTGTTTACAGGTTCAGAGGAAGGAACATCTTGTTTGAGACTCTTCAACATAAACGCTTTTTTTCTGTTTCCAGTCAAATTATTGGTCATTTTGAAATATATTTTACATATTGATAATATATAGCACAGTGCAGTGTTGATTTAAAGAAAATAATCTTGAATTACACCAAGTGAACTATAATTTTATGGGTGAAATGGCAGCATGGGGTGACTTCTCTTCCACCCCAATGCCTTCTCTTCTCCCTTCTCCTCCACCCCCATTCTAATTCACATCATCATCATCATCAACCAGGAGCCTTCTACATGCACACCTCAAAGTAAGTGTACTTTAATGCATTTATTTTTCGTTTGTATGTAATTTTCGGTGAGCTGGAACCAATTACCCAAAAACCCATTGAAACAATGGTTTCGGTTAACGAGCAACCTTCTGGAACGAATTGTGCTCGTTAACCGAGGGACCACTGTACTGTACAGAGTAAAAACCATGGATATTGTACCTGGAATCTGCGGATGGGAAATCTGTGGTTGGTGAGGGGTCAACTGTACCCAGGGGTTTCTACCACGAAGCCATGTGGCGAGTGTGTGGAGGTCAGAGGGTTTGCGATTTGGAGCAAAGTTGCTAGGGACACTGCTGAGTTGCTTAGGCGAGCATCAGTGGACATTAAAACACAGTGTGTGCAATTTTGCTCTTTTTTTTTTTGCTTTCATTATTTCTCTCTGTATGCTTTTGTTATTACTGTTTACCTGGACATGCATACAATTTTAAGTTTTAATATTATTAATGTTATAGTGTACATTTAAAATATACTTTTAGGAATGAATCTAGTGATATGAACAAAGGCTTCACAGCCAGTTAAGAGGGTTTACTGTATACCTTGTATGTTTTAGGCCTGGTGCTACATTTAAAAATGAAACATGTAGGTACAAAAACAACAATTATACTGTATAAAATGCGCCTCAGTCTCCACTGACGTGGTAGTGATCAGCCAGCCTCGGTTAGTCCAAGCGCAATGTATTGCTTATTGAATTCTAGCAAATAAACTTCACTAATACTCCTGTAGACATTCTATTACTGATTAAAGACCAACCTAAGCAAAGGAGCCTTCTAGAAATAAGAACCTGACAGCTTTGTCGGCTATACTTGGTCAAGTTGCCAACTGTTGACCATTCATTTAATTGCAGTGTCTCGGTATAAAGGAAACTGTATACAGTACTCCCCTGGCTTATGTGCACCCTTTCCCTACATTGTCTATATTCATGCTGAACTGCATAACTGCATAGTTTATAAACGTGCTAATCCAATAATTGTAAACTTGCATGACAACTTTACTGAATAAATATTATTATTATTATTATTATTATTATTATTATTATTATTATTATTATTATTATTATTATTATTATTATGAAAAAGGTTGGGAACCCCTGACATACAAAACATATCTAGTCTTATAGAGATTCCTCTGGCAATATGTTGAAATCAAGTGCGTAAATTTATCATTATTTTTATGATTAATTCCAACAATGTGGAGTCCAAAGAAGACAGCTAGCACAATGAGCAGTACCCTAATATTACTTATTAAGTAATTATTAGATGTTTTAATTGCCTGTATGTTGGCCTGGTGAATTGGCTAGGAATTAACATACCTAGGTAGCATTGCTGATCGTCGCATTCGAGCTATATCACAAAAACTGGTTTTTAGAAAAAACGGCTTATTTTTATGATTAATTCCAACAATGTGGAGTCCATAGAAGACAGCTCGCACAATGAGCAGTACCACTCCAAGGATGATGAGGAAGGCCATCACCTCAGAAACAAAACTGAATGCTTATGTCCCCTCCACCAATTTAAGCTTATACCTTGGGGTTTTAGGGTGAAATTTTTGGGGGGCTGGAACACATCTCAGCTTTTAACATGGGATCCTTTGGGAAAATGAGCCCTGCTGAATGAGAATCACCGAACACATATTACTCATCAAACAGGAGCACACTGTAGAGTAAAGGCTATACTTAATGCTTAGCCTCCTAGAGTTGATCCATGTGAAATAACTGGCAGCATAACAAAGTAACTAAGACCAGGAGTAGCTTTTGTCACTTTGGTGCCATCATAGGAACTAAGAAGGTAGGAATATGAACTTCCTTATATGGCTGGAAGGGTTTGAAATGTATTAATATGAAGTGAGCTTTGAACCTTAACAAGAAACTCCTAGAGAAAATCATCAGATGAAATCGGATCAAATCTTCAACCTTGGTCCCACTGGCAGAGAAGATTGCATGCAACAAAAATATTAGCCCTCCAGGAAAGACAAGTTCTACTGAGGGTAATTTAGCAGCATGGAATTTGTAAGTTACTCATTGACCTGAAGGTCATAAAAACTTTTTAAAGTAGAGTAAAGATCCTGAGGATTGGACCACCTGAGTAATGACACATTTGAATAATGACGTGAATCTTGGAATTTTTTTTTTAAACCTGAAAAGTATCATGTGTCATTTTTATTGTTGTGAAGCGACACAGCGTGCAGTGTGTGGTTCGCCTGCATCACAACAACACAGCCAGGCTGTACTCAGTCTATGAGTAGCTATTACTCAGTGCAGGCCTGTTTCTCAATACATATAAATAACACACATAGTGAGAACACTGCCCAAGCAAGTATGCTCAGCTAAGGCTCCAAAGAGCTGAAAGCACCTTACCATAAAGGATAAACTTGAAGTGCTAGCCATGGTCAACAATAAACGCTGTGTTCCCGAGATAATGGAGAAATTTGGAGCTGGACACAGTAGAATCACAGTTATCAGGTATCCAGGCAACTGGTAGATTCACTAACCGGCACCAAAATGAAATATTAATAAAAGTAAAAATTCCTCCAAAATCGGCTAGACTCGTAAGTTTGAATATCACGCGTAATGGGGACGAGTGGCCATATTTATTGATATAATTAACAATAAAGTCGATACATAGCATATCATAAAATAATATACAGGGTAGCACATATTTTATGTTTAAAAAAATAGCTCCTTCCACACTCAGCCCATCCTCTGGAACACATGACACAGTTCAGGCAGTCACCCAGTTGACTCACAGATGTGTGGCTGCAGTGCTGCGCTGTGTGTAGGCTGTAACTTTACATCGGGAGGGAGTGCGGCCACGAAGTTATAGCCCAGTAACCCACAACCTCCACACACATCCACTTCCCACATATACACACCCGTGTTCTTCATTTTTCTTATTTTATAGTTTTATATTATATTTTCTTTATTTCTAAGCCACATTGTTTACAAAGAGTGGAATAACTGTTGAAGAAATCTTTTTTCTGAAACATGAATACGGGAGGTCAGCCTGTAGCACTGTGCATTGTAGGATTTATCATGGGCTTAATTAGTCTGGTACTCAGGGTTTTTATTATAAATTATGAATGCTGAATACCATTATTAATAATTACATAAGGTATTATTTTTAATGCATAAACTTACAAGAGCTCTATAAAATCATTTTCATATGAAGTCTAATCAAATTAGTAAGAATCATGGTAAATGAGAACAAACCTGTAACATAAGTCCCTCCTCCTCTGTAGATCCACATCCACAGTTTATAATTTCAGCTGAGGTTTCTTGAACAGATACATTCTCTGCTCCTTCAACCCAGGTGTCAGTCGTGTCCTCTTCAACTTCTAAGTTTGTAGGTTCTGTGCAAAAAAAAAAAATTATTAAATTTCAAGTAAAGTTTACTACAGATTGTACCTCTCTAATCCGGCATTCTGTGGTCCGGAAACTCCCGTGGTCCGGAACGATTTTAGTTTGTCCAATAGGTAGATAGACAGCTATTTTTTTTTTTATTATTTTTTCTTTATTTATTTATTTTTGTTTACATATCTGAATTATTATTATTATTACAGGAGTATCACATTTTCGGCTCTCAGGCTCCAATGTGGGTCAGTGACCTGTGCCCGGATTGGCTAATCCCCGTAAAAAACAAAAAACAACAAAGCCGCGGGAAATTAAGGTTTGTTTACATCCGGCAGTTCGGCTCTCTCTCTCTGTTTGTCTATACAGAGTACAACATTTAACCCTTCAATATATATGAACAGTAAATAAGTGCTGCTTTCATATTCTTATGTAGAGTAATGACGATATGTTTTCACATGTGCACACTTACATACGAGATCTCACTTTTTTCTTTAACATTAATGGTTAGCTACTTATAGTGTTCCATTTATTAACATTAAATAACATTACTTCAAACAACCATATTAATTTTTGCATTACAGTGAGTTCTGCTATAACGCGTGTTTTGACAACGCGAATTGGCTCTTAAGCGATTCATGAATAGAGGAACGATATTTGTATAACGTGAACACTTGTTTGCTGTAACGCGATTTTGGCTTACTATTTCTCCAATTTTGTGGTATTAACTGTGAATATGGTAAAGAAGAATATCTCCAAGAAGCGTTCTGGTGATCGCATTCCCTGTGATGATCGTAAAAGAAAGGCTATAACCCTTGAAGAGAAGCTCGATGTTATCTACCTCAAAATCACCCTTCTCCCCCATCAAGTTATATTCATATTTTTTCAAGGTAAAGTGTTACATTTACTGTATGATTTCATTATTATATATGAATGTAACATTTATTTAGACTGTGCTATCCTTTGTGTTAGGCTAACTACTAAATTTTTTTCGATTTCGAGTAGTAATCTGCACCTAACACCTATTTTCTCCATAAGCCCTGTTATTTCTATTTCGCGAATTTCTATAACACGATGTTTTACAAGAACACAACTATCGCTTTATAGCAGAACTGACTGTACTTTTACTACAGCTACAACCAGGGTCTTATTTTCTTGTTTTTTTTGTAGAACCAATCAGTCACTGGTTTTGTAAATGTTAACGAAAACAATGCCGGCAGCCGTCTCGTCTCCTCGTGTGTTTTAATATTCCACGAATTATTAATGAATTGTATTGTTCATTTTGCACACACAAACAATAATTCAATAAAAAAATCAGAAACATAAATTAAACATACATAAAGAGTAAATAAGTGTTGCTTTCATATTCTAATGTAGAGTAATGACGATATGTTTTTCACATGTGCGCACTTACAAACGCGCAATCTCACTTTTTTTTCTTTAACATAAATGGTTTGCTACTTTTATTGTTCTATTTATTAACATTAGATAACATTACTTAACACAACCATATTAATTTTTAACATTACACTAATTTTACTTCAGCTACAACCAGGGTCTTATTTTCTTGTTTTATATGTAGAACCACTCAGTCACTGGTTTTGTAATCAACGAAAACAATGCTGTCTCATTTCCTCGTGTGCTTTAATATTCTACGTATTATTAATGAATTGTATTGCTCATTTTGCACACATAAACATTAATTCAATAAAAAAGACATTCAGTAATAAACAATAATGAATCTTTTGTACATGAGAGAAATGACACTGTTTACACGATTGTGCAAGTCTAAACGTTGGCGGACCGCTCAAACCCGTCGAAATTCGAGTTTCCGCCGTCAAAATTTTATATTATGCAGTTTTTTTTTGTGTCCAAATAAAAAACGTTGAATTAAAAACTCGCGAAATTTGAGAAGCTACTGTACGACATTTAACTCTTCAATATGTCTTCAAAGAGACCACGAAGCAGTGAAAGTGGTGCTAACATAAACGCAAGTCACTATCTGTCCAGGAAAAGGGTGAATTTCCATGGTTCAGAAATTTCCATGGTCCGGCACTGGTCAGGTCCCGTGGTCGCCGGACTAGAGAGGTACAACCTGTACTACAAGATGAAAAAAGTTATCAATCTCTTCTAAAATAATTGTACTGCAGTTACTATTAGTTTAAAATACAGTAAGTATAAAGAATAAAGCAATCCTAAACTAGTTACAATATTTGTCTTACCTTCTGCACACTGAACCTTCTTCACTGGTGAAGTTGATAAATTGGCTTCAGAGGAAAAAGGATCTGCAAGAATTTAAAATAAAGGTGAAGATGCATATATGATATGTACATTATGTTCATGCACATAATATTCAATTACAGGAGCTTTCTGAAAAAATTCTCATTGCGCAGAAAAACTAAATTTCTGAAAAAATTGGCACAATTCATATTCATCTGCAGTGAATTAGCAGTGAAAGATTAAGAGGGAACTTACACATACTAGATACTGTATAGTATTCCTTTACAAACCAAATGAAAGTGGAGGCTAGAAATGGTCTTCTTTGCATGTATACTGTACTAAGACTGTGCTTTAGTGACATTAAATATATCAAGGTTATTTATGCCCACTGTGCTTTGAACTTAAAATCTGTATTCAGTGCAAGTGTGGCATTGAGACAATCAAATGGAAGACAAGCAGGCACTGGCATTAGAGAGGAAGAATAAAACTTGCTGTGGGTTGTCGTCATCAGTAGAGAAGTGTGTGGTGATGGTAGGAATGATAAGTAGATAATTTAAATTTAGTGAAAAGATGATAAGAGGAAGAATTAAACCTTGAGGTAGCTCATCCATTACTGCACGGATGTGGTAGGTGGAGAAAATGGAGGAAATCCTGGAAATTACAGCATCAGGGAGACCAAAGAAAGAAAATGAACACAGTGATCCATTTACTGTAATTAAATTTTTCATGTCTTACACTGTGAAATAAAGGTGTTTGACTGTGTAATAGTGCTAAAAATGGGAATAATTTAGTGCTACAAAATGATAAAAGGGAAGTACATGGTATCATACTGTGATATACTGTATCAAGGGTCTATTGTACTTTTACAGTATTGCAGGACAATAAAGAGAGATACAGTATACAATCTCTCCTCGACTTACGACGGGGTTCCGTCCCGATGACCAGGTCATAAGTCAAAAAGGCGAAAATAACATAGAAATTCTAAAATGGGTGTCCCTTTTTCTTCTCAGCACCACGAGAATTCTCACTTTGATGAATGCCAGCCATTTTAAAGGGAGTTACAAACAAAAATTTTGTCAGTACACAGCGCGATCACTAAAGTCGGTACCAGAAAATACGTACGTAATTTGAAAAATATTTTATACAACCACGGCGGTCGTATGTCCAGGTTGTCGTAAGTCGAGGAGTACGTGTAGTGTCTAATATGACAGATAAAATAAGGAAACTAACTTTATGCTTAGATCCATCATTGTGCACACAATAATGGAATTGTTTTTCATACTAATGTATGAGAACCTAGAAATGAAACATTATTCTAACTGATTGTCATGAGTAGAATCAGCACCAGACAATGTTATTGTACCATCTTTCCAAAATTTTATAAATATCCGGCAACCATGTCCGACAGTAAGATGATATCCAGCTGGAGGATAAAGTGGAAAGAAAAGCCAGATACTGGATATCTGCCAGATACCTGGCATATCCCTATTGTTAACCAAGTTGGTGTGGTTGATTGAAAATGTCAACATTCCTGTCCCCACTATTTAGATGGCTATACTGTACAGGTACCATCCACTGGAGGAAATAACAATCTCACTGTCTATGTCTGATATCCCCTACTGGGATGATAGAACTGATATGTACTGTACATAAAATTACAATAAAGTAAACTTATGAAATCCCTTTAACAAAACAATATTTAAACTTTTATAGTGTACCACATAATATCACTGAGAAAATAATTGAAGCAGACAATGTGGCCAAGAATGAGCAAGATGGCAGTGAACAGATTACTTCTATCATACCACTGGTGGCTGAAACATTGGTTTTGGGTGGTGCAGATCCCTTGCGTTTGCTGTATCGGTACTTGGTAACTGCTCTAGTTTCCTGCTGGTCATCCTCACTCATACTTTCTGAAGGAACTGTGGAAAATAAACTGAATTAGAAAACAACAGCTATTGTATTTCTATCTTCACAACAGGGAAGTGTTAAAGTGTTAGACTTAACTTGTTTGTTTGCTTATTCTAATACAGGTATTCAAGCACAAAACTAAAATACCTGAGACCTAATGATTTCAAATTTTAAGATTTTTTAGATTTCAAGATAAATGGCCAAGCATATATTGTACTGTACAGGCATACCTCCAAGAAAGAAGCTCCTGTAAAACTAAGTCTGTCCTCCTACAATTTTGTTTGAAAACACACAGAAAGAATGAATGATGGGACAGAATATATTTTATTGATATGTTTAACAATAAAACAAATACTATACATATATCTGTACTGGTATTGTTTTATTGGTGGGAGTGTGGCTGTGTCAGGTACAAGAAGCTGGGTGTGAGCTGCAGCATATGGTATTGAAACTGTAATGTAAAATAAACAATATAATATGAATTTAAGGTATGTAAAACAAAATATCAAACATACTGTATGTTGCATGAATTAAGATATTTAGAAAAATATATTTAGGGTGAGTTCAGCCTCTGGAGAAAGATGAGGGAGATGCAGTCAGCTGTTGAGGGTGGCGTTGTAACTCACTGTACACTGGCCCCTCGCTTAGCAACACGGATTCACTCAAATACTCCTTTTCCCCTGCTTGATCTGTTAGTGGGCTGAAAAGGGTCCCAGTTTTTGGACCGAAATATACCAGATTCAAGAATTCACCCTTTATTTCACCAATGTGGGTTTTACTTCACACACCCATGCATGCACGCACACACACACACACATACACATTTTGGTTAACTTTACTTCATCAAAAACAATCTTCAGCAATGCAGAGTATCCCAGCCAGTATGTTAATATAATTTGCAAGAATTATGTTCTGAGTGACACATTTCATGATATAAATTCATGCAAGGTACATAAATTACTGTACATCAGTATATTTCATTATACCACAGATCTCTCTGACTTTCCCATTTCACTGGAGCACATGTCTGTAAAAAATTGAATTTTTTATATTTTTATTAAGAAGGTCTAACAACTAACCTGACTTCCTTTTCTTTCCCTTTGCTTCACTTCGTGTTCGCTTCCTCTCCTTCTTATCTTTCTTCTTTAGTAATGGATCCACCTCACAGGGTACATAATCTGGGTCCTCAGCACGAACAATGTCTCGAAGCACTGGTGTTTCTTCTTCAAGATCATCCATGTAGTCATCTAATTCTTCTTTGGGTTCAATTTCATCTTCAGACATGGATTTTGTCTGTTTGAATTGTACAAGGGAAACATTGAGCAAGTGAAAAAAATTACGATATATACATCTTCTGAAATATGGCTTTTGTATCAATAACTGTATTTGTGTCCCCAAATTCTGGCCATTTTTACCTGAGTACAAATTCCATGTGCAAAATATGGTTTCAAAGAGATCAGTAATATGAGAAAACTGTACACTTTCACTGTGCCATGTTGTACTGTATGTTCAAGTGATGAGCCTGTGACAAACCTGCATGAGCACTACCCAGCTAACCTGACTGGATCCAAGTGACCTACACCCAAGCTCTTGTCTTGATTTTGATATACATTGTGAGTTATACTTTGTAAACACAATTTCTTATTACAGTAAAACCTTGATAACTTGGAATGTATAGGGCTCTGGTCTAGCCGAATTGTCCCAAATTCTGACTTATCAAAGCACCTCCTACAAAAATACAAAAAAAAAAATTATTGACCCATATACAGTATGTATGCATGTACTTACTAATTTAAAAAAAAATAACACTTAACAGCACTGGAGGCAAAGAATGAAGCATTGTAGTAGGTGAGAGGCAATGGTAGGTAACACAGAGGTATGGTAGGTAACACAGAGGTATGGTAGGTAACTCAGGGTAATGGTAGGTGACACAGGTGATGGAGGGGGAAACGCTAATAAAGTAGGCTCTCGCCAATAACGACTTCCACAATAACGTTTTCGACAATAACGGTAAGTTACAATAGATACCCATATTCAATAATAACGTCTGGATTCTCTTGAATAACGGTGATTTCGCAGGAAGCGTCCGAGCGCATCAATGATAGCGTTTGTTTGCCGATATCTTGTCCGCTCCGCCTCACTCCCGAGTCATTCTCACTCTCACACACGCTCCGTGGAATACAGCGCTGTGCCCACGTGTGAGATTTTCGCCTCTATAACCAGTGGTTGCTAGGATCGGTGATCAACAATGGCTTCCGCGTTTTTGCCTGTGAGGGCTAGGGGAGGTGGTGGAGGGAGTGATTTACCGCCTGAATACCCGAGAACTTTTAAAGTGAATGAGAAAAAAAGACCCCAAAGCTAAGAGACAAAGCCACAAGAAGCGTGCCTACTCGGTTAAGGATAAAGAACAGATTGTTGAGCTCATTGAAAGTGATGCACGGAACATTGATATTGTGAGGAAATTGAGCTGTCCTGAGTCCACAGTGCGAAATATTAAGAGGAACTTAGAGGAGACCAAGAAGAGTATTGCGCTGGCTAAGAAATATTTCGGTAGTGATGGAAATGTGAGGCGAGCTATGAATGATAAAAGTGATAGAAACAGGTTGTTAGTGATAACAGAGCATTTTCTTGTGAAATGGTAAGCTTGTAGAATGAAAGACAGTGCAAGCGTTAGTGGCCCTCAGATACGAGATCAAGCAAGGGTATTGTATGCTGCTGTAGCTCAAAAGAAAAACATTAAGTCTCCCCCTCCTTTTAATGCCTCAGTAGGGTGGCTGCATAAGTTTAAGATTAGAAGTGGCACAAAGTATGCAAAGTATCAGGGTGAGGCTTTGTCTGCTGACTTAGTGGCTGCAGATTCTTTCCCTGAAATTGCCAATCAAATCATTCAAGAGGGAGGTTATACCCTGGATCAGATTTTTAACTGTGACGAGACCGGGTTGTTTTGGAAAAAATCCCCTAAAGCAACATTTATCTCTAAGAAAGAAAAACAGGCAAACGGTGTGAAAATGGCAAAGGATCGCTTTAGTGTCCTCCTAACCTGTAATGCTTCAGGTGACTGCCTCATGAAGCCTCTGGTGATCTACAAATATAAAAGACCAAGATCTTACAAGGGATGTGATATGTCCAAACTCAATGTCTACTGGGAAAAGACAAATAAAGGCTACATGTCCACGGAGTTATCAAAGAAGTGGTTTGATGATTGTTTTGTAAGGATGCCAAAGAATACTGCTGGAAGAAGAATGTAGTCTTCAAAGTGGAGCTCTTTCTAGACAATGCCCCCAGTCATGCACGATTTCTAGTAGGACGTCACCCTAGCGTTGAGGTTGTGTTTCTACCACCAAATACAACCTCCAAAATACGGCCACTAGACCAAGAAATCATAGCGAATGTAAAGTTGATGTACTACAAATATGTCCATGACAAGATGAGGAAGGAAACTGATAAGCAAGAAGAAGTGAAGGAAATTGCTGAAACTGTGAGCAGTAGCGAGGAGGAGGAGGAGGATGATCCTCCCCTCGCCGCCTCCGCTGCTCCGCCTGGCTCACTCACACCCTCCGCCTCCGCTGCTCCGCCTGACTCACTCACACCCTCCGCCTCCGCTGCTCCGCCTGGCTCACTCACAGCCTCCGCCTCCAGGCTCACCTGCAACCCCCCGCCACCCCTGCTCCACCTGGCGTACCTTCAATCTCCACAATGACTGCTACTGCCTTCTGGAAAAATTATAACATTCGCCAGGCAGTCAATTTCTTTGTAAAAGCCTGGGGAAACACTACGAAAGCAACCGTTAGGCATGCCTAGTCGGCACTCCTGCCACAACTCAAGTCTGCCGAAACGAAGAGACAGCAGCCAGCAGAGCTAATGAACCAAGTGTTGGAAACTGTCCGCAGTATGCCAGCCCCAGGATTTCAAGAAGTGACTCGGGAAGATTTAGAAGAACTAATGCAAAAAGGTAACACAAATGACGTCGAGAATCTCCTGGAGGATGAAGAAGGTGGTGAGAGTGGTGATGCAGCAAGTGATGCAGGGGAGACCAAGCAGAGGAAAGTGACGACACAGAAGCTGTCACTCTTATTGGGTGTCTTTACCAGCCTTCAAGAGATGATCCAAGACATTGAGAGTGAATCAGGTGAAAGGGAGCAAGTGATTGGAGTTATAGAATCTATTTCAAGAAAATACCAGAAGCAGTACATCGAGCGAGTGAATGCCCGGCAGCAGTCACTGATCACTCGCTTTCTTTCACAATGCCGGCCAGCCGAGGAAGACCAACAGAGAGAGATTGAAGTTGATGAAGACATTGATGACATTGGGGAAATGCCTGAAGATTTTGACTTTGCAGGGTTTGATGAAGTGTTAGCGGAAGTGGGTGAACTGGGTGCGAGAAGCCAGCGTGGGAACGGAGATGGGGCCAGGGATGTGGGCGGAGGTTCGACGCAGTAGCCTTCATGCCCCAGCCTCGGAACAATCATCACACCAAGCACCTCAAAAACTCCCCCAAGCTCCGGGTAGGTGTTATATTACTCAAATTCTTTATTTTGATGATTGAATAACAAATCGTTTTATTTCAGCTAACAAAAAGTGTTAGGCAGGGCTTCAAAGGGGAAAAAATGGGTGGAATATATCATTGTTAAATGTGATGGTTTATGCATGTTTCAGAAATAATAAATGTTGCAAGGTTTGCATTTCCAAGAAATGAGAGTGAAGGCCGTCTGTAGGAAGACGGTAAAGACATAAGAACATAAGAATGGAGGAAACTGCAGTGGGCCTCAATTGGCAGACCTGTTTACTCCCAACCCACATCACTCATATATTTGTCCCACCTATATTTGAAGCCTCCCAGTGTGTTTGAGTTAATGATGATGTTTGGTAACTTGTTCCATTTATCCACTACTCTAATTCCAAACCAAAGTTTACCTATCTAAAGCCTAAATTTAAATAGGTCTAATTTAAAACCAGGAAGACTGATGCCATCTGTATATGAGATAGTACAAAATCTTTTGTCATTAAGTAATAACCCATAGGCCAGGAAAAGATGCATTCTGTTCCTGCTTTCTTACCATTTCAGTTTCTGATTTAAGGGAATCCTTCTTTTTAATTTCTCTGGAAGTATTTGCCCCTTTCAGTGGTCCTTGGCCTTTCTTTTCTCCTGTTTTGTTTCGAGCATCAGTGGAACTGCCAGACACCACTCCACGTGAAATCTTCTTTGATAAAGTTTCTTGCTTGAGTGCTTTATCTAGAGGAGGTGAGGCAGGAGTAGGAGATGCATTCAAGTCTAGATGATCACCAACAGTACGAGCATATGCCAGGTCGGCAACATTTGGTGCCCAGCTGCTGCCTTTCTTAAGGATTTCTGGATGATAATGTTTGATATGCATCTGTAAAGTAAGATATGTAAGTCAAATCAGTAGGGAAGGATTAATTAACAATGATTATCATGAATATTTTATTGGAAAAATGAAAGGTAAAGCAAAAACCTTCTAATCATTTTGACGTAATAGATTAATACATTCTTCTTACACTCATTCACCAATAATACATTATCAAATATTTGGTAGTTTACAATTTTAGAAGTGGAAAAAAATTACAATTACAAAAAAGTAACAAGTCCATGAGAATTTAGTCATCACTGAAATGTCTACACAGGGAAGTGTAAATCAATGTTCCCAAATTTGACTTAATTTAATATAAAATAGAAATCAACTATGCAGTCATGAAAATAGTAAAGATTAATACATCTATGTAAATGCCCAAGTGCTCCCACTACCATCCACACTACCACTACTCTCTGACTATCCTTCTGCCTTTCCATAATCACTCACACAAAAGCAATTCATAATCGCCTTACCCACTTTACCAACACAGCACTTCTCTCATAGACTGAATAGTAGTCTGAGGTATTGTAGTGTGGTCCGGGGACATGAAGGAAGCCCTAGAATAAAGTAGTGGGTCCAGAAGAATGAATGTGGTCTTGGGGGAAGGGAAAGGTCTTGGAATAAAGTGGAGGATCCAGGTGGATGACTCGTGGTCTTCTGGGATTTATGGAGATTAAGTATGGTCTTAACAGCTACGAGGGGGTCTAAGTGGAATGAAAGTTGGTCTCTAGGGATGTGGGGAGGTCTGTTTTAGTGCAATTCTGTCCCACCACAGTATTCTCAAACAACTTATTAATAGGATTATTTTCTCCTCACTTTTACTACTATTTTTTCTTACCAAACACTTCCAAGCTAATTCACCAACATCTCTAAGCTTTTATATCAACTGCCTACTAGAGCAGTGTCATCTATAAAAACACAGCTGACTCACCTCCCATAAGTACTCTTCTGTCACCCTTACTTTCCTTTTATTATTACTCCTCTGAAAATGCTGATAATCCATGGAGATAATATTTATTAAAAAGATACCATTACTGTATACGTATACTGAAAGGCTAAAAAAAAAGGGGTTTAAAGAAATTTCTAGATCAGTGGTCTCCAACCTTTGGTAGGCTCTGGGCCACTTTTGTCATTGTAAATATAGTGGAGGGCGCCAAAACTTTGCATCTACATTCAAGAAAAAAATCCCATATATACTGTACAGTTATTTGCAGTTTTACACATCTAACTGTTACCAGTTACATACTTTTTACGTTTACTCTTGGACAGGACGTGTGTATGTACCCCAGTGAGATGGCTGGCCCTCTCTGGGTCTGGTCTGGGGTAAATACACACATTCTGTACACGATAGACTCTGAATTAATGCGCAGCTCCTCTCTCTCTCTTTATTAAGTTGTATCAAGTTAATACACCTTTTCATTAATTTCACTCTTACAAAGAATCCCAAATAATTCACAATTATCTAATAAACCCTTGTGAGCTACATAATATGGTTCCAGCACCCACAAACTACAGGTTGGGGACCACTGCTCTAGATGTTCAAACGTCCACATGTTATTCACCTGCAGGAGGTTTTCTTTGCGGAAACCTTTACCACAGCCATCTTTTGGACACTGGTGTTCATTGTGCTCTGCCCTCACTACAAACTCATTGGGGGCCACTGTATTGAAAATATAGGTGATATTATGGACATGTTCTCACACGTTCCTATTACAGGTCCACCACCGATTTTCCAGCACCCTTGGTTCCAAAGCCTTGCCGGATTATCCGTTTTGCCGGACCAACCGAGGTCAGGTAATAATAATTCAACAATACACCTCCGACCCACTAATTATACACCTCTTGTGTCTCTAAAGCACCATGGACTGCTAGAAACTTAAATTAAACAAATATTAAATGTAAATTATGTGTGGAAAAAAGGCATTTTTTTCTAAAAAAAACCCAGTTTTTGTAATACAGTATAGTCCAGAATGCAACGTCTAGCTCTAGCTTTATACCTCGGTACGTAAATGCCTAGCATTAGCTCGCCAGGCCAACATACAGGCAATTAAAACATCTAATAATTACTTAAATACGTAATATTAGGAGGACAAATCGCTACCTGGCATTTAATTGCAATTCTCAAAACCCCCTCCATCACACGCATTGCTACCGTCATCTTCTTGCCTGGCGAATCAGCTGTAAACGCGCACAAGGAAAGCTCCGCTAATTTGTGTTGTAATAGCTGAAATATTAAGTGCCACGAGAGAATTGCAATTAAATGCCAGGTAGCGACGTGTCCTAATATTTCATATTTAAGTAATTATTAGATGTTTTAATTGCCTGTATGTTGGCCTGGTGAGTTAATGCTTGGCATTTACTGTATCTAGGTATAAAGTTAGACGTCACATTCTGAACTGTATCACAAAAACTAGTTTTTAGAAAAAAAATGGCTAAATGTACTACAATGGACTATGCTTAGTCAGCTACATTTTATATGATAAAAACTTTAAGCCTAAAATTGAAGAGGATAAAAAAAAATCACCCTGACTGAGGGGGAGGTTTTTTTTTGTTTTGTTTTTTGAGGTGTTGACAACTGTCAGGGAGGGGAGATAACAAAGTGTGTAGTTATCAAATGGAGCGGGTTTAAGTTTTCCCTTATAAAATGTCACTGAACTGACTTGGCAGTATATAACCTGCATTGGTGTAATTCTTGTAAGATAGTGATGAATTTAAATACAAATATCCCATAGTTTGAACTAGATATAAATTTTTTAGTAATTAACTTAGTACATTTGAGTACAGGTTTGCCCTTAGAACAATTATTTCTTTTATTGTACTTTTTTCACAATATATATTTAGGATGGTGAGTGCATGTAAAAGAGTAAAAATAAATGAAGAAAGTTACGTATATCTTAAATTTTTTTTAAAAACTTGTACTCAAATGTACTAAACTAGACTAAATTTTTTATCTCTTGTACAAACTATGTGATATTTATACTCAAATTAATCAATATCTTACAAGGATTCCAGCAATGAAATTTATATTCTGCTAAGTCTAGTCAGCTACATTTTATAAGATAAAAACTTTAAGCCTAAAACTACCTTCACCCTGGCTGGGAGGGAGGGAGGGAGGGAAGTTAAGTGCCCCCTCATAATTTTGTCCGGACTAAAGGAGGTGCCGGTCCATCAGTTCCCGGAAAATCAGTGGTGTACCTGTACTTTATTTAGACATGATGAGACTTAAATAATAACTTGACTCATCATACAAATAAAGGTTAAGCAGATTTTGATACTCAAAAACAAAATAGTTAATTAAAATATGAAGTGTCAATAGTATGACAGGATACAGTGTAATGCAAAGCCAAATACAAACACTTGATATAACAGCTGTCAAAAAATATAGTTGAGATCAACAACTAGCAAAGTTATTAATGATGAAGTCAAACAATAATGAACAGAAAACTATTGTATTAAGCAAGAATTCTTGTAATATCCCCGTTAGCTGGAATCCTTGGTCCCCGAAACTCTCCAATAGCCAGAATGGAAATCGGCCCGGAAGTTTTCTGGAAAAATTCTCTCAATTTCAGGTCTGTGAACGAGTTTCTGGTGGGTGAAAATCAGGATCATTTTCTGGAAAAATCCCCAGAAAATCTTTCCAAACCACTCTGTTCTGGGCCTAGGAAGAAATTTTCAGGGTGTTCCGAGATATTGCATCATGCTTTTCCGTGGCTCCACGTGCGAGGCGTGTGGGTGGGCTAGCTGCTTCAGTAACTTGCGCATTTAATTCATATTCTGCTGCCATTGTAGTAAAAGGTTATTCCATAGCTAGCTGCTTTTTTGTAAAAATTTTTTGTTGTGAAGTGCAGGTACTGTACATTATTGTAGCAGGACACAATAAGTCAAGAATTCAGGTACAGTGTTAAGATGTAAAAAGCAATTACAGTTACATATACTGTACTGTACAATCAATAAGTGTAAATGTACCATATGTACAGGTAAAGACATCTTCAGGTCATGAGACCCACTAATCCCCCACCCTGACAAAAAGTGACCTGACATTGCATCAGGTCAGGTCTGTAACATGAGACACACTAATCCCCCACCCCACCTCCATCACAAGTGTGACGATATAAAAAGTGATTAAAGTTACATATACTATACTGTACTGTACTGTACATTCAGCAAAATGGACAGTGTATGTCTACTTTAGGCTCAAGATGACAATATCTGCCGGTGAGTACAGTACAGTGCAGTAGTAGTATGCAAAATTTTATTTACCGTATTTACAATATATTGTATGTATACACAGGTGTTTGCATGAATAAATCATGCTCCATGCAAGATGAGTCGTCTAGACTCGGGGAAAACTTCCCCAATACAGAGTGGAAAATTTAAGTCTTGGCTGGACACAGCTCTATTCATGCTCCGCACGCACATATTATATTGTTGTTTTTATATAATTTAATTGATTTTTTTTAGATAAAGTATTTAGAATTATTTTAGTAAAAAAATTGGTGTTAACTTATTGGAACCAATTTTATAGAATCCAGTACAAATATTTCTTAAATTTTTTCATAAAAAACTGAGTCATCATTATATTGTGTCAAAATATTTTGTTTTAGGATCTTTTATTGAAATGTCTTGTAGAGAATTTATTCAAGATCATTATGGTACCAGATTCATCTCTCTAACACAATTAGGACAGAAGCTGTGAATTAAAGTTTATATACTTTTTCACTAGGTATAAATATTTTCACTCATGCCTGCGGTCTAGATGTAATGGGAGTGTTTGTCTATGCGAAATGAGATCATGAGATGTATATTTTAGATTCTTTTAGACTCAGAAGACTTTCCCCAGCACCCAAAAATAATCCAGGGATGTGGGATAGTGTCTGTCCGTGCGAGATGCATAGTTTAGACTCTCGGAAACTTTTCCCAGTACTGTACCCAGAAAATTCTAGGAATGTGGGATTTTTCCGGGTTTGAGAGATTCATCTCAATACCCAGAAATTTCTTATTCCCAGAAGAGCTCTGCACCAATTGTTCTGGCTAATGGGGAGATTACTGGCTATTATACATTTTACACTTACTCCTACCATAACCTGAGCACATGAACATGTTCTTTGATCAGGTTAAGACTACTATATGGATATGGAACCAACATGAAAAGCTAACAAGCATTTAATGCAGTAATGGCAATTAACATCCAGAAAATATTAAATTTAATTACTCCAATACCTCAATTATCCAGGCTGGTTCACTTTCTCAATGTTTTGTCTCAACAAAATTATATGTGACTCTATTTGAGTGAATCCTGGATTATTACAACCACATATGAGACATATCAAATATATATATATATATATATATATATATATATATATATATATATATATATATATATATATATATATATATATATATATATATATATATATATATATATATATATATATATATATATATATATATATATATATATATATATATATATATATATATATATATATATATATATATATATATATATATATATACAGTGACCCCTCGGTTAACGAACTCAATCCGTTCCAGAAGGTCGTTCGTTAACCGAAAAGTTTGTTAACTGAAACCATTGTTTCAATGGGTTTTGGGTAATTGGTTCCACCTCACCGAAAATTTCCTAAATTCAACAAAAATGGTAGAAAAGTTCACTTACTTTGAGGTGTGTATGTAGAAGGCTCCTGGATGATGATGATGATGATGGGATTTAGAATGGGGGTGGAGGAGAAGGAAGAAGAGAAGGCATTGGGGTGGAAGAGAAGTCAACCCATGGTGCCATTTCACCCATAAAATTTTAGCTCTCTGGTTTATTCAAGATTATTTTCTTTAAATCAACGCTGCACTGCATTATATATTGTCAATATATAAAATATATTTCAAAATGACCAATAATTTGCTTGGAAACACAGAAAAAAAGCGTTTAGTTGAAGAGAGTCTCAAGCAAGATGTTACCTCCAGTGAAAACAGAGAGAGACTGACGCCTGTTTGCTGTGTTAAGAGGCTGGATGCCGCGCATTAAACTAGTCACTTTACCTTCAATTTTGTTCAATAATTGTTAAAATGACTAAAAAATTGAATATTAAACTTTTAAAATTATTGAATAGTATAAACTTCTTGATATTTACAAAAATAGTAAGGAATTTAAGCCCTAGAACCGATTAATGTATTGGCGGACTGATACTAAAGCTGGTTGCCCGGTCAGTGCAAGCGAAAACATGTTGAGGTCGGTTCGTAAGAAGTTCGTTAAGCGAATTTTTTTTCGTTAACCGAATTGAAGATCCTTATGGAAGGCAGTTCGTTAATCGAAATTACGTTAACCGAGGTGTTCGTTAAACGAGGGGTCACTGTGTGTGTATATATATATATATATATATATATATATATATATATATATATATATATATATATATATATATATATATATATATATATATATATATATATATATATATATATATATATATATATATATATATATATATATATATATATATATATATATATATATATATATATATATATATATATATATATATGCTGAGGATGCACTGTTCATATTAAGAGAGAGAGAGAAATACCCAGAAAATACAAATATCAAGAGAGTAAAATTCTTACCATATCCAGATGGTTTGTCACCTTGTAGAAAAAGAAAAACGAAGTCAGTTTAGGTTAAATATTTACATTAATGTTATACAGATGTATTCATTAGTAGTATGATAAGAGATTTTTTTATAAATTGAAAACATTAGTACATTTACTACCATTAACTATACAGTAGTAAATCATTTTACTGGTCTAATTATCACAAAGGATGGCCCAGAGCTTTACACTCCCCCACGCAGTACAGTACAGTATAACCACACATCCTCCTAATAGATACTTGTTGGAGAATGTGAAAACTTTATCCTTCTGTAAACTACAGAATATATATTTCACATAAAGTAAACCCAATAGTAGTATGTCTATGAGCATGTTGACAAACATTTAATGTTAATACAGTACATGGACTGTACACTAATGCAATGTACAGTAAAAAACCCATAATTTGTACTTCTGTAATTCGAAATAGCTCATAATTTGTAATGCTTTGCTGTAACGAAATACTGTACTGTATACTACCGGTATATTAAATTTTTTGTAATTTGGGGTTAAATATTTAATATGAGAGACGTTTTGAAATATTACAACATATATACAGTACACTACAGTTGGGTCTTCATTTACATGGTCAATTGAACCCGCAGAGTACCGAGTAAAATGAGAAACGCGTAAATGAAATAACAGAACATATGGGATTAATTGAAATAGAGACTGGGCCGACTCCCAAGCTCCACTTTTCCCGACACAATACGTACCTTGTAGTCAAAATAACATCTTAATTTTATGATGGTATGCACACTCAATTAATAATTAAGAGAAATATAAATAATATTAGGTTGTTTAACAATTACGTGAGTAGAAAAGATGGCTGGGCACACGGGGGTGGGGGATTGGTTCCGAGGCAGAGGACAGATAATTGGCCCTCACCTGTATCACTTGTATCAATTGTATCACTATCCACCACATAGGCTTGCAGGGCCTCTTTGTCAAACCCCTCAAAGTCCATATCCTCACTATCATTATCACTGACTTGGACCGGCTGTGGTGGGTGGCGGGTGAAGAACCTGGTAATGTTTTGATGACTGGGCGACCTTGTGCGCACCCTGCCCGCGCCGCTTCCCGCGTAAATCAAGCATTTCAATTCTGGCAAGGCACCGCGTAAATGACCAAATGCGTAAACCAAAACCGCGTAAATCCAGACTCAACTGTATATTAAAATTTTAATAATATTTGGTAAAATTTTGAAGTATGAGACATTTATGAATATATATATGATGCACATGTTGCCATGGGATGCGAATGCCGACGGCCTGTCTCAGTGTAAACAAAGTACAGGTATTATACGCGTTACTCATGTCGGTCACTGTCGATTCATGTTGGTCAGTTATGGAGTGCACATTTATGATCTACTGTGCAAGCTTTTCCCACTTGTTTTTACATCATTGCCCAGTATTTGAGACATTATGTCTGATAACCCTAATTTTGGTACAGTTCTGTACCTAGAATTTTTTTAATTTTGCTCAGGACATAACGGAAAAGTAACCATTAATTTTTGTTTTCCTTCTGGAGGTGTCCGTCATATTTTGTAAGGGCTAGAGCCCCTATTATTTCAAATAATGGGGCTTTTACTGTACAGTTAAACTGGTCTTACACCTACAGGGTGTCCCAATATTAATATACCCAAAAGAAATTTTGATATTTTTTTTTACTGTTTCAGATAACAAAATAATTAAAAAGAAAATATCTTCTGCAGGCTTGAGTTTTATGAAAGTTTTTTGTTTCAGATTCCACTCATGATATAATAACTTCCTTTCATAATGTTCCTTTAAAGTCAGGCACTTCATAACCTTAACAGTCTTCAATAATCTACACTCAAAAGAATGAAAAAATTATCAATTAGAAAAATATCCACTACTGTACTTGCCAACTGATCATATGTTTGTATAAAATAATAAACAGTTCATTAACCCTCTTGTGCCTGATGACTCGTGATAAGACCAACTTCAAGGTGATGCAAATCGAGTCACCAAACTTTTAAAAGTTTGCCCAAAATTAAGTTTTCAACACAATTGTGTCAAATTTTAATGCGTTATAGTAAAAGGTAAGTTATATCAAATAAACTAATTAGCGACTCTCGAGGCCCATAGGAAGGAAAGATCAGAAAGATAAATACGCAGTGTTATCTCAGCAGTCAGACAGTGAGTGTGAGCCGTGTCCATTTAAATTTCCATAACTGTGTGTGGGCTGCCTCAACTCCTGGATTACAGTGCTTACCATACTCCCTGAAATAATTTCTTTTTAGTTTTAGAAAGTGAAGTGATGGTTGTGTAATGTAATATTGTTTTCATATTTACAGAGAAAGTGTTTAGTTTACAAAAGTTGTTACCGTATCAGCTATACAACCTCGTTATAGTGACAATGTTTCGAAAAGAGTCTCCGAAAGAGGATGATTTTCTAGACTTACATGAATTTTATTAGAACCATTCTCTTTATTATAGTGTTGGCAACAAGTTGAAATATAATTTATATCAATATAAAACACAGGGACACAAATTATCAAAAAAGACAAAAAAAAATTTTTTACCATTTGAGAATCTTTTTTTTTTTTTTGCTATTTTCTCAAAAACTTTTGTTCATATCAGAAAATTGATGACTGCATTGGAAAGCTTATAAACTTCCGCTTCTAGCAGTGTACAGTACTTAAACAGTTGACTCAGAAAATTTTGAGCTAGGAGGTTGTGAACGTATTGGTCTGTATTTTTTCTCTCATGTTTATTGGAAGTGATGAAAAATAGCAATATACTTGTATTATTCTTTTTTTGGCTAAGTCGCAGAGCAATCAGTTACAAGGCCAAAGATACAGTATATGGTTTATGCCATTAAAAAAAGTTTTGGGGGAGAAATTGATAAAGCAAAAAATATATTCACCGTGCACTGTCTCGCCTGACTGGGGGCCTCAGAGATGTGATCTTGGAACTGGAAAACTTAAAACTTATCTCGTGCACGAGAGGGTTAAAATAACAGGTTTTATTTACTTACATGCACTCACACCAAAAAGTATCCGTGCAGGGTGAGATCGACGAGTTCCGAAATGATACGTGTACACTGTGATATGTCGGGAAGGTTGGTAAGTGTATCCTCATAACCCCCCCCCCCTCCACTAGGTGTTGCCATATGGCCGACAATCAGGGCTGCCAACATATGGCTGGAACAACTCGCCTTTCCCAATACCTATCGCCACTGGTCTCAAATTGTTCACACTACAGTATGCACCGATATTTTTTGTTGCGAGTGTACATACAATAACTGAAAGTCAAGATATTTTTTAAATACTGTACAGAACATTTTGTAAGAGTACAAACTAGGGTGTCAAAAAAAAATTAAGTTTTCTTCTGATGAGAGATTATTACTGTCAAAATTTCAGCAAGATTGAAGGTGATTTAGAGGTTGCCTACCAATGTAGGGTTTTCAAAAAAGGAAAAATTTTATTTGAAAAATTTAATCAAATGCTTTTGCAAAACTGTTATGTACTATGACATAATGATTAACACTTGCAATAATAATGGAATTATTATTGTTTCACTGAGACTTTGTCCTGTCATAAAACTGTTTTGTACCATTACACACAATGGCAATATACTGTACTGCACTTGACATTCAATTTGTTAAGCCAAACTCCTTCCGGGTGTCTCTCCACAACAAGAAGCTAATACAATCACTGTTCTTCATTATGTATTAGTGTTGAATTACTCAATCAGAGTGATCCCACACTCAGTGCTGTCACCCACTTTTGGTTCACCTACATCACTAAAACTTTACTGGTATTCGTCTTTGGAATATAATTTATTTAATATAAAATCATCTGACTCCAACAGGTTTCAAAATTATCTCTGAAAGAATTTTTCTAAACACTGTGAAGATATTTCCCCCCCCCCCCAAATCCATACAAAATATCCTCTGAGAACCGTTTTTCATGTTACAACAGTGTACTTACGGACTGGCTCCTTTTTCAAGATATTCTTTTGACGTGCAGGAGGTGTTGCTCCAAATTTCGGTGTCTCTTCTGTTAAATCTGATCCTACTGCTGTATCTTCTGCTGGTGGTGGTGGTGGTGGTGGTGGTGGTTCTTCTTTTACTGCTTCATCTATAAGCACATTTTATATATCAAGAAGAAAAAATCTTATATCTAAATGTCATATGAGTCATACACAATTTACTAGTACTGTATTGTACTGAACAATATTTACTTTCCTACATTTGCCTTGGCTTATGAGAGTGAAGAAAATCAAACTCTACAGTAGACCCTTGATATTCGCAAGTTTGCGATTTGTGATTTCGACAATTTGCGGGAAGCAGATGGTGGCAGTGGTAGCTAGCTTGCAAGACTTTTTCCTCAGCACAACGAGTTATCCCACACAGCATCTCGTGTTGTAGTCTCAAAACATTAGTGTTTCTGTGTGAAATGGCCCCTAAAACACTGCCTAGTGTCAGTGCTAGTGATGCTAATGGAGTGAAATGTAAAAGGCAGAAGTCAGTGATGACCCTGACAATGAAAGTTTTATTATTAGATATGTTAAAAGAGGGGATGAGTGCTGCCATGGCTGGTCAGTTGTTTGGTATAGGTATACAGTAGTGCACTAAGGTAGTATAAGTTGCAATTCATGATTTTGCCAATTCGCGCCATTTCTTGGAACCTATCCCTCGCGAGTAGCAAGGGTCTACTGTACAGTATAAAAAACTCCAGTAGTGTATTGTATTATTTGGCTCATTGCTTTAAAGGAGTAGCAAAATATACTCTCCAGCTAATACAGGCCCCCCCCCCCCGCATTATGGAAATTCGCCCATTCGAAAATTGTAAATTATGACCACTAAATACAGGAAACAGTCTGTAAATTCAACCTTACGGAAATGGGGTAAATTTTCAAAATTGTATTCACAAAAATCATAATATAGAAATAAAAATATTTCACTGACATTATACATTATTTGGTGTGGATTTCCTGGTGTTTGCTGCCACCAAGTCTGGGTATGCAGTGCACCCACGCCACTGGACTTAGTTTGTTTATATCTCCCTAGAATGCATGCTTGATGTCTCGACACAAGCTCTTGGATTTAACACTTATATACATACAGTACAGCTAGACCCCGACTTACGACGGGGTTAGGGACCCAAATTCAGGTCGTAAGTCCGAATGGTCGTAAGTCCGACATAGATAAAAAAAAATAAAAAAAATTAATAAAAAATCTACAATGAAATACAGTACAGTAAAAGTAATAAATAATGAGGAATGGATACAGTACAGTGAAAGTAATAAATAATGAGGAATGGATACAGTACAGTGAAAGTAATAAATAATGAGGAATGGATACAGTGTGACTGAGCACTTACCTTTAATGTAGTAAGCTGAATGCACATGGGGCCCCCATAATTTTCTAATTATACATGGAGACTACATTAACTGGAAACGTTTCGGTATAGAAAATGCGTGTGTCATTTGGAAAAAAAAATAAAGGTCACAACTGCGGCGGTCGTAAGTCCCGACGGTTGTAAGTCCAAGCAGTCGTAAGTCGGGGTCTAGCTGTATATTATTCATGGTGAGTGTAAAGAGGCCATTAAGTGTAGGTGAAAGCAGTGGTGCTAAAAGAGCCCGTAAAGGAATTATGTTGAATATAAAACTTGATGTTTTATGAAGGTTTGATGCGGAAGAAAACTTAGCCAGATTACAAAAACATTAGGGCTTGCTACGTCTTGCAAGAACTCCCATTGCACCACATCACCTCATGCAGCACTCAACATTGTTTGTGGTGAGTTTAATTCAAGAGTTTTGTTTAATGTATTTACTGTAGTATCATATTATATCATAAAATAATCAATGTATGTGTTTAAAAATTTGTATTTTCATTCATACGTGTGCTTGTATTACTACTTTTTCTGAAAAAGTTTCTCTAGAAATGCATCTCTAATTATATAATGGAAGTCAATGGAAAAATGGTGTTCAAGTTACAGTAATCATACTTGTATGGTAGCTCAACAAAGAAAAGCGACAGTAACTTGAATACTAAAGCTTCTACAACAAGAAATTAAACGTAAATTATAAAAAAAATTATGATATGAATTATTATCATGTTTTGTGTATTAGTGAACAAAACAGAAGTAACACAGGGAAATTTCACCAATAAAATGAGCTTTGTAGTTAGGAATAAATGACTGAAAACAATAACACAAAGGAAGGTAAAGTTATGTGTGTGTGGCGGCAACTGTATATAACACAAGAGTTTCATGTGTTACTCATAGAGGTAATTTCAAGACATTGGTGATAGAATTGACAAAGAAAACTGTAATCTTATCACCTTTTCCTTCTTCTTTTATCAATAATTTTTAGGTGAACTACAATCACCATTTTATCTTCAATAATTTTTTTTAAATAGTCTCAGTTAAATCCGACACTTGCTGATAGAGTGTCCCTAGTCATGTGGACTTGGGGAGTTATTGACTGGTTAAGTGCCATTAGGGGGGGGTGGTTCCTTCTCCATCTCAAAGGTGCTCAGCGGGAAAAGTTCAACACCTGATGGTGGCCTTTTAAAATTTTAATTGCAAAAGGGTTACTTAACCGCTTGTGATTTTAAAATGAGTACAGTATCAGTACTTTATTGTATTTTAATTTTGATATTTAAATTTAATAGGATTTTATTTTATGTATATCACAATTTTAAGTTACTTATGATTTCAATTTTCAGCATCAAATAACCACAGGCTGCAATGTCAGATATTTTACCCAATCAAGCAATCAATCAATCTTATTTAAATTACGAGTATGCTATTGTAGTTATAATTTTTTTTCCAATCTTTCATCTCATTATGGGTATATGCTCTGGGGGGGGGGATACATCCCTTCCTCTAATTGGGTTGGGGTGGGGAGGTGGCCTATGTAGCCATCCCTCCTACAATTCAGGTACCATATACTGTATACTCTAGTCCAAATTTTTATGATCAAATTTTTACGCACAAAATAGAGGGTCAGACTATATACTGTCTGCGTAATATTTTTGAGGGGTTAAAATTCATGCATTTTCATGAATCATTTATGATGGACAATAGCTACCCAGTAAAGTACAGTGGGGTATGCTATAACGAACGGATCCTACTACGAATATTCCTATAACGAACGGCTTTACCTATAAAATTGAGAATGCTATAACGAACGAAACTCCTACAACGAACATTATTTAAAAAAAAAAAAAAAAATTTTTTTTTTTTTTTTTTTTACTAATTTATTGTTTTTTTATTACAAATATTAATGATATTCTTTATTTCAGGGGTTTAGATGCATATTTATGCACTTTTTTACAAATTTTGCAATTTTATATTATATTTTTCAGTGTTAAGTGGTTGTATTTGGGGGCCTGGAACGGATTAATCCTATAACGAACAAGGTTCTAGAACCAATTAGATTCGTTATAGCATACCCCACTGTATGTGCTTGTGGGGAGGGGGGTAGTGTGGGAACACTGTTGCTAAGAGTAGGTAGAGGCAGCATAACTGAGTTGCTAGGGCAAGTATCGACACAGTGTGTACATTAGCTTTTATCATTTTTGCTTTTTTTATGCTTTCATTATTGCTGTTTAACTGCCTACATTTTTAAGTTTTGATGTTACAGTGTACAGTTAAAGCTACTTTTAGGGATAAATCTAATGAAATTTATAGATAGGAATTCATAACTCTGGTAAGATTTCAGAATTGGGAACACTGTTCCTAGCATCAGCTGTTGTGGTGGTAATCAAGGTCATAGTGTGTTAGTGAGAATATGGTGTCTTGCTCTAAAACATGTATAGCATTATAAAAAGCCACAAAATAACTGAAACAAGGTAACTAAAATTATTACAGAATAACAAAAATAATAACAAAATGCAAAAAACTAATACCTGAATGAACAATTGCAGAGGCAGGCAAGGATCGGGGTAGTGCAGAGGTAAGAGTGGGAGACCAAGGGCTTGCTGAGGGACTTATCAGTGGCGAGGCTAACATACCTATATTCTCTGTCTTTGGTATAATGGGGATCTCTATTTTCATTCTTGGGGGGTCACTCAGCTTAACATCAAGTCGCTTTACCTCTGGTTTCTTCACTTCAGATCTTTTTACCATATGAATTTTGCTGCTCTCTCCTGGATCTGAGATGGCTGTTTTGTCTTCATGTTCAATTTTCTCTTCTTTAACCTATAAAGATTATAACTTACAAGAATCTTCATATTCATCAACCAAAAGGATATCATCAAACACTGTAATATTAAGGGAAGGGATTAATGGATTTTGCTACCTTTACTTTATACCTGAGAAATAGCACAGAAAGATGTTAATTTTCTTTTAATAATATTGGGGGATATCTGTACAGCACCCCTCTCGCCACCTAAGTCCAACTTCCTCAATAACACAACCCCTCACACAAACACACCCTCTTATAAACATCCCTAAAAAGACCCATTTACATATATGCACACACATATAAACACATACACAGACACACAAACACAAAAACACTCTCACTCACATTAATACATACACACATCCACACGTACATACAGACTCGCATACATCTATTAAATAAGATATGAAAATTAAAATATGAAAAATTTCACAACTGAAGGATGTGTTTATCTACACTCATACCTCAACAAGTCCCACATCTTTAGAGAGCTCCTTTTGGTCTTTAGCAGGCTGGTGAGTCTTAGTAGTCACCTTAGAGTCTGCTTCTTTAAGGTAAGCTTCAATAGCATCTGCAATTTCAATGATGAGAGTTAAAAGTACATAAAGAGAGGGATGTATTTAACATATTGTATGCAACTACTGTACAGTATATTTATCTTCTGAGTGTAAAATAATATACCATTAAGGCACCTGTTTTATTTAATGCATGTTTAGATTTATCATATATATGACATGTAACTAAGTACAGTATACTGTATATAACTTTTTATTTATGATGTAAACACAAGATTAAAAAAATTAAACAATTACAGTAAATGATTTTGAGAGGGATATGATAGGATTAAATCATCAACATCATAATCATCATCATCATCACTGTGCTATGGCTATTTTCCATGCTTGCCTGGGTTAGCCATGATTACCTAATGGCATGGTGTCCTAGTTGTCATCTGGCAAATTTGAAGCAAGTTTTACAAGTGAATGCCATTCTTAGTTTCCTGCTGTCAACCTATTTTAACAAAGTGAGAGCTAGGCATTATAGCATAGGACTTCTAAGCTCACTCTTAGCTGGTAAGGCAGGGTTGCAACTCTCTGAGCTGATCAAAGTTTATCCACCTATCTACACTGTTAACACAATTTTAAAATCTTGTCACCCTGCCTTTTGATTCCCAACACCATGATGTTCAGCAATTTTGCATGCTAAGACACTCCTGTCTAGTTTTTGTAATGTTTAGCTTTTTGCATGAAATCAAAAGTATAATGCTTCCTGGCCACACTATTGCAAGTTTTACAAATTACCCGGTATTGATCCCTTCTTGGAAGCCATTGTTAAGGTAAAATTTCTGAATTTAAAAATAATTATGATAGTCACGTCCCCTTCACAATGATGCTAAAGGCCATGAGAAAGTGACTAAATAGATGGTGGGCATGCACAAAGTTTAGAGCTGTGAAACTCACAAAATTATGCACATCCATTAAATCTGAATCCATGTGGATTCTTGAGTGTTATGATTTTTGAATTTTGGATTTTTTAGCCTTGAGATATAGTGGAATTAAATATTGTTTTTAAAGTTAGCATCAATCATGAAGTAATGACTTTGATACTAGATTAGGCCAACCATAGTCGTACTGTATTTGCTATGTTAGTACCATACAGAACTTTCGACTGGACTTTGAATTAACTGCAAGTTCAATGGGATCTAACTGACCCTGAATAAATTGTGTGAAAAAGAGTCCTCTGCTAAATTGTCAGTTTGGAGAATGCATGTCTTATTAACCCCTTCACTATGGGGACACCACTTTTAATTTTATATGGCTGATGCCAGATGATTTCAATCAGCTCAGAGGGGATCCTGTACACAAGGGGTAAAAGTATGGGCCCTTTTTAAAATATCTTCTCACTGGTCAATTGTGAAAAACAATAGGTCATAAAATCACTTCAAATTAAGGGTGAACAGTTATTAGCAAAATCACATCAAATAACTCGTAATACATCATCTGCATGACCTACCTTTCATATTTTTTACAGAAAAGTCAAACTTTTCTATCTCAAAAGGAAGTCCTAACTCTTCACAGTACCGATGGAGATCATTTTTACAGCGGATCTTTTTCCCCTCTGGCCTGGACGAAAGAAAAGAATCATTATATAATCATGAAACCCAAAATTAACAGTTCATACTACCGTGATCTAATTTTGGTGATACAGTACTTGCCACAACATGGTTAGAAACAATGTCTTTAAGGAAATAAGATAAATTCATGTTTTGTTATTACAGGAGTTAATGGAGTGGTACATGCTCTCTACCACATGCTAAATATTTAGATTCATCTTATTACTTAAGCCACAACTGAGCGACAGTAAAGCAAATTTTTCTTCTGGAATAGGGTAGAGAAGATACCCTCATTATACTGTATCCTTATATCAGAAAAATAAATTGATTTGTGAGGTAAGGGTACTCTCTTTTCTCTTTGTATACAGACAATTAATTTTGATTATTACCAGTTCAATTAGGCATGTGTTTCTAAATCAAGCCAGTCTGATCTGTATTAAAAACTTTATGTAGCTCGTAGGTGAACAGGTCTGTGAATACAGTACAGTATAGGACTTCTGGGGTAAGGTTTAGATGGTCCAGGAATACATCTCTAATTCCATCATGTTATACAGTAATGAGTTTACCAATCATAGATTCCTCAATCATGGTCTTGCCAAGGAATTGTTCCCCTTGATCAGAGAGAGCTGTAAACACAAACTAACCTTAATGGTGCAGGTAACAGTTGGAATTGTGGTGGACTGTTTTAGCTAATACTGTACCCCATTGGGAGCAGTATCATATCTAATAATGGTGCCACTTACTTGCCACTTTGAGGTGTGTGTGAGTGTGTGTGTGTGTGTGTGTGTGTGTGTGTGTGTGTGTGTGTGTGTGTGTGTGTGTGTGTGTGTGTGTGTGTGTGTGTGTGTGTGTGTGTGTGTGTGTGTGTGTGTGTGTGTGTGTGTGTGTTTTTTTCTTAGATGTTTGGACTCACTGGGAGTTCCCAATTAAAAATAGGTGGTTTAGAATTTTGGCATGCAGATTACAGATGTAGACCTAAGGGCAATTACCGACAATTGTAAAAATGCAGAAAGTGTGATAACTGTTATTAAAGGGTTAAATTGATTATAGAATGTTAAATCATGTGAGACTTGCTCATCTAGAGAGAACTATGCCACTGTATTGAGCCGGTATGAATCTTTCAGAGACTAATCAATGTTTCCTCAATATTTCTTAAGCAAAATTGGTTTAGATCAGAGTTTAGTCTTTTTTTTTTTTGTAAACTAAGTGTCTCACTTCACTCGTTTCCATTCAAAATCAAATTAAGGCTTATATGACTGTGGGTTAAGTCCTAATCACTTCAATTCAGATTTACAGTTTGAATTTCTACTGAAAAATGGTGGACCTGAAGGCTCTGATTAATTTAATATCGCAGTATCTTCTTTTTAAGAACTACTGTACTGCACAGTGTTTGAAACTTACGCAACATAGAACATGTCCCACTTGCCCGCAGTTGTCCCATGGGTGCGCCGAGTGCAGCACTTCTTCCAGCCATCTTCTAGTTCTACAGTCACAAGGTTAGTTGCTGCAAAATACACATTGATATAAATACATATGTTAAGCAGAAAAGAAGATTGCATAAGACCTTGAAGATGGGAGGTGATAAGGAAGTTTACCTGGAAGCCAAGTACAAGGTCAAGAAAGAGATTTACAAGGTCAAGAAGTATGAACAGAATGCATCTGTGGATAAAGTGAATAGTGTAGCTGCTAAAGATGAGGTATAAAGAATAGCAAGGCAAATAGTGAGTAGAACCAAAGATGTAGGTGGTGAGCAGTACAGGTTGACAACCCTTTATCCGAAATTCCGAAAACCGAAAGTTTTTTTTGTGGGGCTTTTTTTTTTTTCTTTTTTTTTTAAACCGGGATTAGCCCATCCGGGCATAGATCACTGACTCACATCGGGGCCTGGTGGGCAAAAATGTAATCGTAATAATAATTATAATAATAATAATTATTCATAGTAAATAAGATTTGTAATTAAAATACTGTACACCAAAATAAATTAATAATGATAACAATAATAATAATAATAATAATAATAAAATATAATAACAAAATTAATAATAATAATAAAGAAATACAAGAATGAAAAAAAGGTCAAAAGTGAGAAACGCGACCTAAACCTAAGAATTATTATTATTATTACGTATTATTATTATTATTATTATTATTATTATTATATTTTCACCCCCCAGGCCCCGATGTGGGTCAGTGATCTATGCTTCGGTAGGCTAATACAAAAAAAAAAAAAAATTCTGAAAACCGAAAAATTCCGAAATCCAAAATGCCTCTGGAACCCAAGGATTTCGGATAAGGGATTGTCAACCTGTATATGAGAAATGACTATGGAAATATGGTTGTTGAATAAGAGAAAATTAAGAATGCTTGGAGAAAACAGTACTATTGTCTGTTGAACGAAAAATTTAATTGGATAGGGTCAGCCTCGGAGTAGCAGAATCAGTACAAGAAACATATCCAAGGATAATAAGAGAATGGGCAAAGAAAACTATTAACAGAATAGATTGGAATGGTTGCTGGTAGTTTTGGAATAGTTACAGAAATGTTGAAATTATCAGATGATGTTGGTATAATGATGGTAACCAAATTGAATAATGTAATAATACTGGAAGTATTGTTTTAACTGACTGGTTGAAGGGTGTGATTGTAAATACTGTACTTACAGTACAATTGCACACACTTATTAAATCACAGTATTGTACACTCACTGTTACATTTATATACCACACTTAAGTATACTGTACAGTACACTTAAACTGTATTATATATTGCAGCAATTTGTGAACACACGATGGAGCACAATGGAGGTGATGTTTACAGCACTGGCCACGCGTTCAAAGCAATATGCGGAGCGGCCTATCATACTTTCTCTCTGGTTAACAAAATGTTTATTGGGATTATTGGACATTATCAGACATCAGTTTTAACAGAACTGTGGCTTTAGCGACCATGGTGTCCCACCAGTTACCGTAGTCTGTTATGCTGAGGGTTTACAGTACAGAAAAAATCTAATTTTCTCCACTGTATCAGTTAATAACTCATGCTTTTCACACATTATATTAAATACTCACACTGGGGTGGTAAGGGGCTATCACAGGTAGCACTTTCTGGAACATCACCGGAGAATGAACCCTCAGCTTGCTTCATTGATGGTCCTTCTTCCTCAATGCCACATATAGAATCACGATTCCTCTTCTTAGAGGTTAAAGTCTTCCTTGCTTGGGTGGAACGAACTGCATGCTGGTATCTTGGTGATGATGTAGCACTGCGGGAAGTGTGTGGATATTTTGGAGACACTGGAACATCTTCTTTCTTTCCATGAAACTGGAAAATAAAGAAAAATATATACAATAATAGTTAACAGCAGGAAGTGTCCTTGTGACAGACATCATAACCTATACCACTTTCAATATTGATATAATTTTTAAGCAGGCTGTACTGTTGGCATTAATAAATATTATACTTGGATTCTGTAATGGGAGTGTTGCTCTGTTAGCCTGAGTAATTATCAACTGATGATTTTTGGTAAAAAAAAATCACAAGGAGAGATCACACGAGTATCTTGGTCAAATACATTCACAGGGTAAAACACTTTGTGACAAAGAGGTCCATAAAAAGGAAATATAAATTACAGAACTTTGATTTTTAAGCAAAGATCTGATAATACTGTATCTATCTCAACCCTTAATTGATGGTTGGCTCTTTATGTAAATTGTCTGTCTTGACAGGGAGATATATGGGTTTTAAAAATGTGTAAATCTTAAAATGTTCTTATGAAATGGAGAAGATTTGTTCACTGAATACACAGCTGTAATCATATTCTCTGTATGTTTAAAGAGAGAAATAAAATTGGGAGGGAAAATGCTGCACATATGACCAGGTAGGAGGTAGGGGATTAATGCAGTTCAAGGAGAGTTTACCATATACAGTAAAGGATACAATGATTTGTTACAATTGATTCAAATTTTTCTTACCTCATATTTTCGTTTCTTCTTCAGAGACTGAAAGAGTTCCTCAACAGCTGCTTTTCTTTTGGGTTTTCTCTTCTGATCAATGATTTCTACCTCAAAGATACTCTTCTTTATGGGTGCTGTCACTGCTTCTACTTCTGACAGTTCCTCTTCTAGTAAAATAAATTATCCACAATAACTTAATGCCAAACTATACACTAAACATTATTAAAAAACAGATATCCTCTTATCAGCTTCCCTGTACTCTATACCTGAATAACTTAACCATTACAATAAGCATGTCTCTCTGCACATTGACTAAGGCTTTCATATATAGGGTGGCACTTCAGTATCCTATCCATGACTTAGACAAATTACAATCCAAAGCAAATTTTCTCAACAGTAATCAGTCCTCTCACTTCCTCCATATCTTCCCTCTGTATTAGATAATAATTCATCTGTTCACTTTTTGTTTTCTACCTTATTTCCAGTCACTGTGTCATCATCTACCCCCTTTTAAATCCATTGCAGCTATCCCTATTCTATGTGAATTTCCTTTAACTGCACCTCATTTCAATCTTGTCCGTCACTCCTCATTATTTCATAACCATAAAATTTTCTTCTTGCTCGCATCTTGCGACTAACCTAAGCTGATCTAACTTAACATATAAGCTAAAGCTCTTTGAACATGCCATCTCTTGTCTTCTTACACAGCCAAACACTTATTTAAATTTTTCTTATTCTTGTTATAGTAAGCCACGTTTATCAGGAGTCTCGCTTTCAGAGGGCAAACTGACTTGTGTACCTCCCCTAGTCCATTGCAATACTGTATGTATAAAAAATAATAATAATGTACGTAGTCATCACAACAAACCTTTAATGGTATCTGCTGAGTGTTGGTCTGGCTCTGGACTCGATGAACGTGAATCTGTGGAGCTGGCAGTGGTAGCCGCAGGTGACAGTAGCATCATCTCCTCATCATCTAGTCCAAACTGCTTGCTGGGACTACTACTAGTACTGGGACTCTCTGTTTCTCCACCCATCTCATTTGTGCCTCGGGAAAACTGTTAAATACTATTTTAGTTCTATGTACCAAAACTTAAAACCTTAAAACAAATTCGATACTGTATATACTATTGGATATAAAAGTCTGGCATTGCAAAAACACAATAAATAGTCTGATGTTGATAAAAGAAATATTAATAAGTTATACTAGGAAGATACATCATATGCTGCAGGCTTTCACATCCTCTATTACATTCCTCTTATTACAAGTTATAAAGTACAGCATGCCCTAACAATTTGCGGGATTTTAAATCGCGGCCTTCGATTATTCACAGATGACACCCTGGATGTACCCAAGAATATGTGCAGGTACTTTTAAAGTTGGCAGCATATTCGTGGCCGAGGACAGGGAACATGCGAGTTTTGTGGTGTCCCGCAAGGTGTCTCTGTTGTCCCAGGCGGCTGGGCCATGCACACACTCCACCACAGTTGGGGATAAACACTTGTCCGTCTCATGTTTGTGCTTCTCTGCTCTCTTAATAACTGTGCTCCTCATGCTTGTGATGGCTCCCAAATGCCTTCAACCACCTTTATCAAGCCGCGGGAAGGTGTCAAAAAAAGCGAAGAGAGAAATGAAGGTCATGACCCTTGTGGAGAAGATACAACTGCTGGACAAACATAGGAGTGGCCAGAGTTTTGCTGCATGTGGCCACGAGTTTGGCATCAATGAGTCAACTGTCTGCTACATCATAATGCCGTTGCCTTAAGTGCTCCCTCTTTTGCCAAGGTAGCTGCTAATGTGAGGGACACAGCTATGGCGAAGATGGAGAAAGCTTTTAACATCTAGATTGAGGACTTTAACTACTGCCACATCCTTCTCAGCCAAAAGTTTATCTGTGACAAAGCCAAGGTCCTGTATGACTGATTCCATGCTGAGGAAGATGGTGAAGGTGAAGTGAATGGTGAATGTGAAGTGAATGGTGAATATGGTTCTTGTGCCGGTGGTTCTGGTGATACTACAAAGAAAGGTTTTAATGCCAGTAAGGGGTAGTTTGAGAACTTCAAGAAGCGCTACAACCTGCACAATTCGAGCATCACTGGTGATTCAGCCTCAGCGAACAATGTAGCAATAAGGGAGTATCCTGTGATCTTTGTTGAGATTATCCGGGAGAAGCGCTACAAGTCCGAGCAGGTTTACAATGCCGATAAGGCAGATGAGGAGCACTTGTAACTACACTGCCTTAAACTTCATCATCATATTTATCATTTTCATCATGATATTCATCAGTGGCAGGGGAGAGAGGGACAGGCTCTACACACATAGCCAGCACAGAATGATTAGTGTTACTCTATTTTTATATACAGTCATGCGCCGGTTAACGTCCAACCGAACAACGTCCGATCGCATATACGTCCGTGCCCCCCCCCCCAAAAAAAAGTGACGCCTGCTGGACCACCACTCCACGACCCCCTGACGGAGACACGATGATCCTCCCCATGCTGGTCAGATATTATGTGTTAAAGGAATATGCTTCCTTACTTAGGCTTTTTTTAAGCATTTGTCTACAGGTGAAATGTTAACCTACATCTATTGAGGATAAAATCTTTCACCTACAAATTGACAATAACACATTTGCTGTAATCAGACATATCTAGTTGCCTCAATAATTGCAACCCCAGTTGCAATTAGGGTTGCAATTTCAAATTCTGTGGCATTACTAAAAATAGTAAAGTTTCTGGTGCACTCAGAGAGAAAACGGAGGACTCAGGCGTCCAGATGTGAGAGAAAACGGACTCGTATGACGGGGGACCAAATAAAAAAAGCATAGCTACATGTTTGACTACAGTATTAAGCGTACCCTTTTCATCACTTTGTAATAAACCTAGCCATGCCTATGTGTGTTTATGATATTTACCATAACATTATATATATATATTTAGTGGGTCTAAATGGTCGTAAAATGGGAAACTTGGGGTTGGGTCTTGGGTGCCTGGAACCAATTAGAATAAATCCCATAGGTTCTGTATTTTCGTTATCGGCGGGGTCCCAATTAGGCGGGATAACCAAGGGATGATTGTACTGTACTGTATATACTTGTGACACTGGCCAGTTGCTTCTGGTGTTATGGTACAGGGGTACCAAGTGACAGCACTAGGATCCCGCTTCCTCTATCAAGGAATAAACAATTCAAATTTAAATTGAAAAAAAAACATTCAAATAATGGGACCTAGCGAACCGAAATGGACCTAGAGCGGGCACAGTCACATATGCATCGCGTATTCTTATAGATTGTGTGGCCAGGCATACGTTATCTAGTGAATTTAGTCAATATTGTGCAGTAACAATGGACCTAAGTGCAAACCTGTATTGTACATGTACTAAATGATTACGGTACTAAAATTGTTATGTCTATTGCAAATATAGCTTGTTTATACAGGTATTCAAATAAATTACTATCTTACAAGAATCCCTCCAATGTAAGTTATATTCACCCAGGTCGTTTGGGTGGCAAATTATGAGAAGAGCTTAGTCACTCTTAAGTAATGATAAATAAACACGTAGGCAGGCCTTCAGCGCCAACTGTCAAATCTTATCTCAAATAAATAAACAAACAAACGCCAGACATTCTGTCACCTCACCTCCCGCCCCCTCCCCCCCCCTCTTCCCACCCTCCTGTGTTCCCAGACAAAAGATTAGTGATTTCTTTATGTTTATTTTATATAATATCTCAGACTTAAGTTAGGATAATATAATTTGCATTGCTGAAATCCTTGCAAGACAGAGATTAATTTGAATATAAGCGTCATATATTTTGCTCAAGATATAAAAAATGTAGTACATTAGTGTACAATACTGTAGTACATTATATAAAAAGTTTTTCAACTGTATTTTTGGGTAGAATTGCATAAATTTCTTCATTTATTTTCATCCATTTACATGCGCACACCATACTAAAAGAAATGTAAAATAAATAAATGACCTTAGTGCAAAGCTGGAGTGCACATGTACTAATTTGATTACGGTACTAAAATTGTTATATCTAGTGCGAATTACAACATGTTTATATTCAAATAAATCAGTATCTTACAAGAATCCCAGCAATGTTAATTATATTCTCCTAGGTCATATCACTGGCATTTTAAAATGAGAGAAGCTTAGTAGGACTGTTAAATAAACACACAGAGACCTTCGCCTCAAACTTATCACCTCAACCCCCCCACCACGCCCCCCCCCAGCCCCTCGCTGGGTGGTGGAGCCGTCAGTCCCCCCCCCCCCTCCAGCCAGGCTTTCAGGCTTACAGTTTTTATCTTATATAATATCTCAGACTAAAGTTAGGAGATTATAATTTGCATTGCTGGAATCCTTGCAAGGCAGCCAATAATATGAATATAAACGTCATATATTTTGCTCAAGAGATAAAAATTGTTGTACATTAGTGTACAGTACTGTAGTACATTTTATAAAAAAGTTTTCAACTGTATTTTTGGGTAGATTTACATAGATTTCTTCATTTATTTTCATCCATTTACATGCACACACCATACTAAAAGAAACGTAATAGAAATAAATGACCTTAGTGCAAAGCTGGAGTGCACATGTACTAATTTGATTACGGTACTAAAATTGTTTTGTCTAGTGCAAATTATAGCATGTTTATATTCAAATTAATCAGTATGTTACAAGAATCCCAGCTATGTTAATTATATTCACCCAGGTCATTTCACTGGCTTTTTATAAGAGAGAAGCTTAGTCACTTAAGAACTGATAAATATACATGCGTTAGACCTGGGCCTGTGCCAACTGTCAAACGTACTACCTCCCCTCCCCCCACGCCCCCTCGCTCGCTCCCACCCTCTCTCTCCCCCATCTGCTTGGCGTTGCTGGAATCCTTGTAAAACAGTGAATAATTTTAATATAAACGTCATGTATTTTGCACAAGAGATAAAAATTAATCACCTGTATCACATTACAGTAGTGATTTAAGAGTAAAAGTGTATATGTACGTATATAGTATTCCACATACACGTAAGTATAAATAAAAAGTTTACGTGATGATCGGACAACGTCCATTTCGGTTAACGTCATGTTTCCAAGAACGTATCTAGGACGTTAACCGGCGCATGACTGTATATTTAAAATAATGAATGAAAATTCAGATTTTTTTATGTACAGTCAACCCTCGCTTTACGCGGTCCCACTTTACGCGTTTCCACGTTTACGCGGTACCCTGCCGAAACCGGAACGCTCACTTTCCGCGGTGTGTGTACCCTTTTACGCGGAGAGCGGCGCGAGCAGGGTGCGCACAAGGTCGCCCAGTCATCAAAACATTTCCGAGTTCTTCACCCGCCACCCACCACAGCCGGCCCAAGTCAGTGATAGTGATAATGATAGTGAGGATATGGACTTATATGGACTTTGAGGGGTTTGACAAAGAGGCCCTGCAAGCCTCTGTGGTGGATAGTGATACAATTGATACAAGTGATACAAGTGAGGGCCAATAATCTGCCCTCTGCCTCGGAACCAACCCCCCATCCCCGTGTGCCCAGCCATCTTTTCTACTAATGTAAGTGTTAAAAAACCTAATATTATTGATATTTCTCTTTAATTATTAATTGTGTGTGCATACCATCATAAAATTAAGAAGTTATTTTTACTACAACGTAGGTATTGTGTCTGAAAAAGTGGAGTTTGGGGGTCGGCCCGGTCTCTATTTCAATTAATCCCATATGTTATGTTGCTCACTTTACGCCGCCGTGGGTTGAATTAACCGCGTAAAGTGAGGGTTCACTGTATGAAAATGTAACCCCCTCGGGTCAGCAAATGATATTCACAGATTTGTAAATTTGTGGGCATTTTGAGACCCAAACTCCTACGAATTTTAAGGGCATGTTGTACCTGTAGTGGACTTGAGCGTAGACTAAACATTTTTAATACTACATTTGTTTCTGATTATTTGTGAGAGGATTTTCCCATTATTAGTTATTTGTATGTGTTTTGTGTCTGTGTGTCTACACATAAAGGGCATATACATTTCTTTGTACACAAGTAAAAATGTATGCACCCCCCCGCCCCCCATCAGCAAATGTTATTCACAATTTGCCGATTCGCGGCCATTTTCAGAACCTAACCCCCACGAATTTGGGGGGCCCTCTGAATCTATGAGAAGAAAAGTAACTCAGAAATAGTTAACATAAAGAATTAATAAAGTAAGAAATTGAAAGAAAGAAAGTTTGAAGAGGAAAATAAAGCAAAACCAATTAAAGAAATAACAAAAAGAAGAGATGAAGGTAGAAAGAAAGGAGAAAATTAAATATAATTACAACGCCTTCCCTACTAATTGGTTAACAGTAGTTGGATAGATGAATTGAAAGAAACCCCCCTTTTGTGACAGTCTGGATGTGCAGATGTCTGATACTTAAAAGTAATTTTTTTTCATAAATACAAATAAAAAAGTAGCTAGTATACATAAAATTAGTAATGATGAAACAAAAGTAAATTATTTACAAGAATAAAGCAAAATGACTTTTGTAAGTGCTCCAGAGCGAAGAATTTTTGCCACTCCATCAAAAAACAGGACCTCATACTGATCTGTAATTATCCATAGAAATGTCACTTACTGTTTTAACCGATTAAGAAATTATATTAGTTGTTTCATTTTTTATTTTTTTAAGGAAAAAGTACACTAGTACTGTACTCAGTATATAGAAATATCCAAGAGATCAACAAAAGCAATACAGTACAAATATAGCAGCAGCATGTAGTTCAAAAGACCACTGACACTACAGCCCTTAAAAAAGGGGCTTTAGTTGCTTTTGAATGCATCCACTGAGCTCAGTTGCTTCAGGAAGATAAGTAATGAATCATATCATTAAAGGGTGTGCAAGTATAAGATCAGGCAGGTAGTCTTTGTTTACTACCTCAGGAAGTTTCGACCTTGCCTTGCCAGCTGTTCCCACCTTGTGGGGTATCTTTTAGTCTTTAAGATGACTGACATCTGTTCTTGGTGACTGATATCAGGCATGCAGTTCAATATAAGTGAGTAGCACCCTGATTTTCTTACCTGTCACAATTCCTTCTATGATTTTCCCACTGATTGATTCAATGAGCTCATTTTGAATTGTTTTGCCAAGATTGGTGGTGTGGGTTCTTACTCCACTCTCAATCTGTTGAATGTGTTGTTTCAAAATGGGATCAAATTTAGCTATATGCTCAACTTCTTTCAGGAAGTTTGGTTTCATTTATGACAGGTTTGTGGAGTCTCTTGCTGTAATGCCATTGTGTACAGACATTAAAAGATGGCACGAATACAGACAGAGAAAGAGATCATTTCACTTCTACTGAACACTAAGTAAATGGTGTGTGAGATGATGCAAGCTGAGGGGGATGTCGGAGGAGGGGGGTGACTCAGCTGACTCCCAGACCGAGTCTGGCGGGTGTGATTTTAATTTTCGATTGGACCATTTTCCACAAGCAAATATCTCTTTCAGATAGTAAGAAAGAGGTGCAAAGAATAAAAATTTTGAATAAGCAAATTTTCATATAACAAACATTTGTAGAGTGAGGCATACCTGCATTTCATCCACTATTAATGAAAATGGTATATTGTATATACAGTAGTGTTTTTTAATGAACGTGTAGCTTACCTGATATTAATGTTGCCCAGGTAATAGTTTGTTCGGATTTACCAAACACTCGTGAAAACTGGACATGTAATTAGGGAAAAGATTTATAAAGCTGATAATCTGAAAATGGTTTCACTAGTTATGATTTTTTTACACCAGTATCACTCCGCAGAAAGAGTCACTTACCATCTCCTAATGATTTAGTAATTCGAGCGTGGTAGCGTTTGCCATCAGCAGCCCAACGTGCAGTTACTTTATCTCCAACACGAAAATGACTGCTCCTCCTATCTTTCCTGAAGTGATAACAAATTAAAATTTTGAGAAAGTAAAAACAGAAATATATGAATTTTTTTATTAAATATAAATAAACATATGAAGATGAAAACCTTGAAGTTCAAGAGGAATATGAAAGATTTGACTAAAAATTTAATTTTCTCATTCTGTTGAGGTCAGGCAACTCAAGATAGTCAGCAGGTCTATTGGGTGAAACCAGGTTTCTAGGGATATGAATCTTAAGACTGAAGTTCTGAAAATCAAGAAAGTAATTTAAAAATTAGATAAACCTTTCTAACCATACCAGGTTCCTCAATAGGTAGACAGTATGGCAGTTCCCCCTAAATGGAGAAGGTTGAGTCTCCAATGCCACATAAGCATGCATGCTCCTTGATACTATTCCATTTTGGCTCTGTTAAAAACCAACAAAGCAAGACCATAAGTCTCGGTTCCAGTTCACTCTGCCACCCCAATGAGAGGAAGGATGGAATTTGAGTCATCTGAACTCAGAAAGAAGAAAAAAGAAGGTTCAATAAGTATGACTGCCCATTAGGAACAGTGTGGATACAGCACACTGTATACTAAGCATTCATTACACATGGCTGGCTCTGTATTTAACCTCTTTTATTTCCCCAACTTGTATGGTTAGGTATCCCTTTACAGCTAGGTGGACTACGAACACCCCGGAAACAATAGAATGTCCCTAAGGACAAGAGGCGAGCGCTGTATCCACTTTCCATATCATCAAACATACATGTGGTGCAGAGGAACAGTGGCCCAGTAGACACATCTGGACTCTGATATGCAACAAGTGGTAGATGCCAGACAAGTGAACATGGTCCAGTAGACACATCTGGACTCTGACATGCAACAAGTGGTAGATGCCAGACAAGTGAACAATGTCCCTACACCAGCAGAAGCCACCGAACAAGGAGCCCCTGTGGTTTATCAAAGACCCAAAAAGAGGATGAGCTACACCAGATGTAGGTGCAGCCTCACCTTTTTTTTTTGTAACCACCAACACATATTGCAATAATTCACCAGCCAGCAACACCAGTTGGGTGAGGAGGGTCACATCCCACCACTAAATGCAGCCTAGGGTCAAGATGCTTCTCCGATTTCAGGTATAATACTTAATTTCTAACTTAGAGCTGATCTCAGGTAACTTATACATAAGCCAGCTAATACAGGGAAGTACAAGGTCTCAATGAGCTCCAAGCACTAATGCAGCACTTCACCAAACTTAAATCATTCACAACAATGACACACCTGTCGATGTCATGGTTTACTGCGTGCAATTGTTAATGACAAACCACCTTTACGTCATAACCATCTCAACTCTTACTTAGAGCCACAAACGTTATTTATGTTGTCGACTCATATAATTTAAACCTCATATATAAAGCTAGACTAGATATTTTTCTCTATCTCTCTTTCTCTAACTTTCTGATTTATCTATGTACCCAGGGATCTTTCTGCCTGATTGCTTCATAATAAACATATTAAATCAATCTTTCTATCTCTCATCTTACTTCTTCACACTGACATACCAGCGAGTATGCTTGTGCATGTGTGTGCATGTATTTACCTGCAACAGACAACTGTTTGCTTAATCCCCCCCCCCACACATCTAAACTCATCCATTTTTTCTTAAGTATTCCAACAGGTGGTATCCATTTTACATCATTTCCATTGTTTCTATCCTTTCTCTCACTCAATATCCTATCCCTTTCTCTTGACCTTCATCAAACATTTTATAACCTTCCTGTGCACACTCCCTCACTCCTATATGGTAACTGCTTCATCTGCCTATACCCCCACATTACACCCTCCCCTGTCCTCCATGTCATGACCTCTTTCTTCCCGTTTCAGTTTTCTATTTCCATCCTCTCCATTATTTACGTCTTTTCTTTCACTCTCAATCCTTTCTCTTGCCCTTTACCAAGGTTTCTCATGTATGAGACAGGTAGGCTTATCTGTCCCTCTTAGTAAATGGGTTAAAGCCACACTACAGAATCCAACACTGGTAACAGTAAGAAAACCAGCCTTATAGATTCTCAAGTAAAACATTGTTCGTGTCAATAAAGTACTGCAGTAAGTTTGTTGAAGTATTAGTTAATAGCCATTTTAACCAATACTCAGCCTTTTTACCATTCACATCACCTCATAAATTTTGCAGTTAGTCCTCAGTGCAGGGGGCCCCCCAAGTTTGCGGATTTTAATTCGCGGTTCTCGGTTATTCACGGATGACACCCTGGATGTACCCAAGAATGTCCGTGGGTAGTTTTAAAGTTGCCGGCATTTTCGCGGCCGGAACAGGGAGCCATTCATTCTAGAGACAGTAATTCCCTTTACCTGTAATGTAAATATGTGTGTGTGTGTGTGTGTGTGTGTGCAGACACACACACAAAACACATACAAATAAATAATAATTTGAAAATCCTATAACAAATAATCAGAAACAAATTTATTAAAAATGTGACAGCCTACCCTAAAGTCCGTGCTTTATTAATAAAGTACTGTAATAGAAAATGGACTTGAGGGTAGACTCACATTTTTAATAAATTTTTTTCTGATTACAGCTCCTCCTCGACTTACGACGGGGTTAGGGACCCAAATCCAGGTCGTAAGTCGAAATGGTCGTAAGTCGGAAATGCTTAAATAATACAGTACAGTACACAGAAAATCTAAAATGGATGTCTCTTTTTCTTCTCAGCACCACAAAACACTCACTTTTAAGCTTGCCAGCCATTTTAAAGTGAATTACAAATGAAAATTTTGTCTGTGTACTGACTTTGGGACTCGAAATACGTAATTTGACCAAACTTTGGTATGACTGAGGCAGGTCGTAAGTGCGGGTGGCCGTAAGTAGAGTAGGTCGTAAGTCGGGGAGGAGCTGTATTTGTGAGAGAATTTTCCAATTTTTATTTATTTGTATGTATGTGTTTTATGTATGTGTGTATCTAATGGATGCCCCTCGAAATCGAGGATGACCGGCCCAAGGGCCTCCTAGGCGTGAATTTGTTAAGGTGTAGAAGCTGTCGCCTACACAACAACCACACCCTAAGTTAATGAGCTGCATGACCCAGTGTCACGGAATAGTCCGAGAAGAGGGGACAGCTCGCCAACTGCACTGGCTAACCGTTACCCCGGAATACGGTCCGCAAATCGATTAACATCCAGGTTCCCAATTACTGCTGGGTAGACAGAGACAAATGGTGTAAAGAAACTTGCCCATAGTTTCACCCTGCCCTACACACACACACACATACAATACTACTGGTAAAGGAAATAATTGTCCTAAGGGCAAACACATAGAGGGAATATGTATACATTTCTTTGTACGCAAGTAAAAATGTCCCCCCCCCCCGGTCTGCAAATGTTATTTGCAGCCATTTTGAGAACCTAACCCCCACAAATTTGGCCCGTATAAGTACCTGTACTTGTAATAAAAAAATCATTAAAAAATTGATGATGTTATCTCATCATCATCATCATCATCATTATAAAACTCTGCAACTAAATCCCAACCTGATGTCTTGGACATAACTAAGGACAGACTAACCTAAAATAAACTGACTATAAGGAGCTTTAAATTCTGTGACTACTCTTTCTGAAACATCTGGGTACATGCCTGACTGATACACCCTGGAGGAACAGCCAGATGATTAAAAATTCCCTTCAATGATTTAGGTTGGATTATTATCGTAATGATGCAAGATGCTCAAACACCCAAGACACATTATGAGGTAAAAACTGTTTTCCACTATTTAAAATGGGTTTCACTATAGCTGAACCTTACTTTCTTCCATGGAAAAAGAAAATAATTGGGACATATACATCATCTTCACATATTTACAATAATGCATTATTATGCAATATAAATGTTACAGCACCTTAGTGAACTGCGAATCATTGGCCTAATTCTAGTGGAGTCCATTTTGAGCCATTCATCAAACCGATTAGACCAGCGTTCATAGTGAACCAGGATGTCTAGTTCCCCCCAGTCCACTTCTACAATTTTGCATTGGTACCTGAAAATAGTGAGGTCATGTATTACAGTACTACTTATATATATATATATATATATATATATATATATATATATATATATATATATATATATATATATATATATATATATATATATATATATATATATATATATATATATATATATATATATATATATATATATATATATATATATATATATATATATATATATATATATATATATATATATATATATATATATATATATATATATATATATATATACATACATACATACATATATATATATATATATATATATATATATATATATATATATATATATATATATATATATATATATATATATATATATATATATATATATATATATATATATATATATATATATATACAGTATATGGTACAGTATATGAGGTGCTCTGCGTCAGAAGGGGGTGAAGCGCCAAATTAAAAAAAATGAGAAAAACGCGTTTAAAGTTTTTCGAAGTTCAAACACCATAACTTTTTTGTTTTTAAAGCTAGAGTTATTTTTTTTTATTGTGCAGCTCAATCCCTCTCCTAGTGAACAATAAAAACTGGAAGTTAGTTCTGTAAATAGTTATTATTTTATCGCGAGTTGAATGAGAATAACTACCCGTGATGTACAGTTGTTTGATCTTCAAACCAACAATAATTGTGTTTTTCTGCAAAATTTTCTTATTATTTTGGGCTAATACTGTAAAACAAGTTAATAATCACAGAAAACAGCACTCGTCTTACACCCCCTCCTAAAAAAAAAGAAAAAAAAAGAAATAACAATAAAAAACTCATTTGCCAATCCTACAACCCCCCCCCCCCAACATTTGAATGCAAAGGTGGAGAAAGTTTACATAATCTTTGGTAAAAACAATATTATGATAATAGTATTACAATCTTACTTTGCTTAGTTCCTTTGTTTCATTATCCTTGAAGATCGTTGAAGTTACGTAAATCCTGAGGAGTGCGTATAACTTTAATGGTCTCATCATAATCAATCACGTACTGATCAAAGTCTTTCTCTGTCTTCTCTAAAAATTGCCACATAGATTCTTCATCAACTAAATCGTTGATTATTGATGCCGGCAACAGTTCAGTTTCATTATAAGACTGAGGCATGGGCTCACTTTCACTAGCATTTGTTGGGTCAGGCTCACTTTCATCACTATCAAAGTCAATGCATGTCTCATCACTGTCCACTTCTACCTCCTCACAGTCTGTATGTTCTTGTTGTGATACATTAGTGTCACTGTTTGTGTTACCATTAGACTCGCTTTCATCGTTTTCATCTTCACTTTCATCGTCATTATTGTCGTCAGTGCATGTCACGTAATTCTGTACCGGATCACAGTCTGCAAAAAGGTCTTGTGATGCATAGCAGTCACTTTTTGTATTATGAGTACTCAGTTTCATCTATTTCAAGCTAACTTTTACCGTCATTATCATCGTCAATGCATACCACAAAGTCGGCAAAAAGCTCTTCGGATGCTCTGTAGCACGCTAAAAAGTTACTCTGTTCGTTCAGTGTTATTGTCATTATGATAATCACTTTCATCATGCTGTGAGTCACTTTTATTGTCGACAGGTAGGTCATCACAGTCTCTAAAAAGATCTTCCGATGGTTCATAACGTGATGTATGGTTTTTTCTGCAATCATGCACATTACCTGCACCATCACCAGTAGCAATTGTATCACCATAATCAACACTAAATTCACCACCAAAATCACTATCACCGAGCATTACTGGGGTGTCCACGTGAGCACTGGCGTCAAACACACGCTCAGGAATAATGGGCTCCTGAACCCACACCAGAAGGCCTGGCCTCACTTGAATCTTGCTCTAATATCGGGCAGATATTGCACAGCACTTCTCACACCCGTGGAACATGAATAATGTCAATGTTACGCCGAAAAGTTATCAAAAATAGCAGAACGTACACTGAACCTTCTGATGCTAAAATACACGCCAAAACTAAAGAGGCAGCATCTGGGTGCACGGACTGGCCAAGGAGCTGTGACATAGCAAGAGGAAATCCATTGTGATTGGCTGCCTTGGCGGGTATGGTCCGAGGGAGGCGTACTGTCATTGGCGCGTGCTCCTCTCGCTCTGAGCGGGATGTTGCCACTTTCTGGAACTGAGCGCACAGCCAGATACATAGCTCCAGGCCCGAGGCAAAATCACACCTTATTTTTTAATGACTTTCAACCATATTTCTATTCTAGCTAGGGGGTTTCATCCAATGCCAACATGTAGAGGAAGGGTGAAAATAGTGATATCCATCAGAAAATGCATTTTGGCAGGGGTGTCGCTGAGCGCCTCATATGTTAAAAGCAAATAGTAAAATATTTGGGCTTATGTTCCACTTTGTGAAATATAACATGTACAGTATATTAAGAGTTGTCCAAGCACATCCAGTAAAAATCAAAGCTGTATTTCTTTTCTTCTTTGTAAGTTCTATATATTCCTTTTGAATATAACTACTGTACTCTCATGTAAATTTTCACATTGATTAAAGAATTTTTAAGAGTTGCACCAGTATGAACGTTTTCCAAATTCATTAATTTCCTCATTACAGGACAGCATCCTGTCGTGAAATCACCACTATGAAATCACACTCGGCACTGTTTTTGCCAAGGCATTCAGATTATCAGGAGGACTATATATTGGGTTATCATATACTACACAGTACACTCAAGTATAGTTAGAGCTTTTATGATCAAATTTTATGCAAAAAAAATAGGGGGTTGAACTCTATACAGTTCACATAATATTTTGGGGGGATTAAAACTCATTCCTTTCCGTGGGCACAGTACATGCTTACAGTACGCTAACCTTAACAGTAAACTCCTTTATTCAGGGCTTGCCTACCATGCCCCTAGATTATTTGTTTATGTTGCTACATGAAGAGCAGTACTATAATTCTGCAGAATCTATAGAAATATAATCCCATGGAATAGGCAGAATTTACTGTAAATACTTATTTTGCCTAATACTGTATGAATTAAAGCAACCTTGGGAATAATATTAAATACATTCTAGATATTGATCAATATGCCTTATTAAGAGAGTTTACCAATTATTATCCCGAGACTCCAGCACTTCTAATCTTGATCCAGGAACAAAATCTATTCCGGGTTTGAACACATGAAGCTGACGAGCCATAGCATTGGCCTGTGCTATATCTGCTCGACTGATCAGCACATCTGCCTTACTCTGCAAAAAGATCTCACATAAGCTTGCAAGCAAAGTGCATTTATATTACAGTGACAACATAAACAGGTAAGAAAAGATGGGTTCACACATAACATACGAAGGTTAATTTCACGGTAGCTTATAATCATAAACAGATGGGTCTTGGTGCCTAATGAAAGAAATACTGTGGAAAGAGCAAATATGAAGCCATTTCTCCTAATGGTTTTCCTGTAAGATCAATTTCATAGACTCTCAGGTCCAGAACAGAGAAGTTGGGAAAGATTTTCTCAGAATTTAAAAAAAAATTAGAGAATTTTTCTGGAAATTTCTGGGCCGATTTCAATTCCGGTTATTGGTGAGTTCCGGGGATCGGGAATTCAGGCTAATGGAGAGATCACTGTATAAAACTTACATTTCATTATGCTATGCTTGAACAGATAGTGACGAAGCTATAAATTTCATGTTACAACCTAATCTTACTTTGACTGAATTCCCAATTTCAATCAGCTGACTATCAAATCTATCTTGCAACATATTAAACACAAAGGAGAAAACACTAAGTCCTAAAATAAGAGTACACAGACTACTGCATGATTTAATATCCTCAAAATGGGATACCCAACAACATCATCTAATGTGGAACTTTACTGATATCCTGCACCAAAACAAACCAGGATCACCTTTTAGAAGTTTTGGGCCAGACTCTCATCTACTACACAATTACCAAATAAATAGGCTGAATTATACATTAAAGTGTTTATCACAATTAATGCTGAGAGTTGTTATCCCCAAACCAACTCATCCAGTAGCAGAACACTTGAGTCTAGAACACAGTGCAGGTATGGGACAATTTATTCGGTGTCCCGGTATCTGGAACGCTACATAAACTGGCTATGTTCTAGAATTAGTTATTTAAAATGAGCATCAAGTAATTCCCAGGCTGAGCAGGGAAATTTCCAACTATTTTTCCACCAGTGACCTTTATGTTGTGTTGGGGTTATTTTTCAACTCGTAAGTTCAAGTAGATATGAGGAGCTTAGGACCATAATCTCCTATGTGCCAAAATAGAAAATGGAGGAAAATACTCAGGTAGGAATGTGAGACATACAATAGTCATTTCAGAGGACTTATCAGACTTATCCAGGAGACAGAGGTGAGGCTGGGGAATGCAATATAGTACAGCATGCCCTTCAAATTTGCCAGGGTTAGGTTCTCAAAATGGCCACGAATCGCCAAATCAGCGAATAACATTTCCTGACCAGGGGGGGGGGTAACATTTTTCCTTGTGTACAAAGAAATGTAAAATGTATATTCCCCCTTAGGGCAATTATTTCTTTTACCTATATTTACCTGTATTGTATATATGTGTGTGTATGTAGACACACACATACACACACAAAACACATACAAATAAATAATAATGGGAAAATCCTCTCACAAATAATCAGAAACAAATGTAGTATTAAAAAATGTTTATTCTACCCTCAAGTCCACTCTATGCTTTATTAATAACAAAGCACGGAATAGACTTGAGGGTAGACTCAACATTTTTAATACTACATTTGTTTCTGATTATTTGTGAGAGGAATTTCCCATTATTATCTATTTGTATGTGTTTTGTATGTGCGTGTGTTTACACACACACACACACAAATATACAATACAGGTAAAGGAAATTACTGTCTCTTGAACGAATGACTCCCTGTCCCAGCCGCGAAAAAGCCGGCAACTTTAAAACTACCCACAGACATTCTTGGGTACATCCAGGGTGTCATCCGCAATTAATAGACAACCGCGAAATAAAAATCCGTGAATTATCAGGGCGTACTGTATATAATTTTATTTTTATTTTTTTAAAACTACCCACAGACATTCTTGGGTACATCCAGGGTGTCATCCGCAATTAATAGACAACCGCGAAATAAAAATCCGTGAATTATCAGGGCGTACTGTATATAATTTTATTTTTATTTTTTTTACTCACCTACACACCTACATGCACACACAATCCTACATACAGAAAGTGCAAAGCTATAATAAATATAATAAGTAATTAATTATAATAAGGTATACGAGTATCCACTGTGAAGCAGTGTGAAAAGAGTGAGGAGGTCAGAGGGTCCACGGTGCAAAGCACTGTTGCTAGGAAAGCCAACTAGGCTGGTTACAAAGGTGAGCATCGAGGCTGTCAGCATCCCCGAGAACTGTGATACAGTGTGTACTGTATACTGACTTGCATAATTTTTGCTCTGTTTATACTTACATTACTGCTTTTTGTATGCTTTTGTTTTTGCTGTTTATATGCCTATAATTATAAGCTTTAATGTTAGTGTACAGGTATAGCTAATTATAGGGGTGAATCAAGTAATCTGAACAGGCTTCACAGTCAGTTACAGAGGGTTTACTGTACATTTTGGCCTGGCACTCCAAATTCCAGAAATAACCCTATCTGGAAGCCCCCAGGTCCCAAGCATACCTGATAAATGGTCCTATACCTGTACACATTTTTGCAAGACAATTTAAACATCAACATAGTCCCCAAGACCAAATGGTTATAAAACACCATATGTAAGTGTTAAATATCACAAAGAAAACATTTAGTATCCATAGAGTCAGAGCAGGAACAAAACATCCTGACTGCGTAAAGGGGGGGGGGGGACTGGTGTCTGAGGTACTTGAAGAGGTCTGAGCACTTTGTAGCCTGCCAAGAAATGAACAGATTGAAACTTCTTCCATTCGGTTAACAACAAACCTCTCAAGCCTTCTCCACTTTAAATTCCTTCACTAAGGGGATGCCACTTTTAATATTTAATTTGAATAATGCCAGATGATTTTATTCAGCACAGAAGGGATCATGTACACGAGTGGTTAAGTCATTTTCATGAAAGTGGATATCCTTCAGGGCTCCAGAATAAAGGTGAAGAATAATTTATATAAATGTACTGTACAGTACTTGTGGTTAAGATCACAGTCACAAGTTTGGGCCCTGGGATCTGAGGATGTATACTGCATGACCTTTTAGAATCGATGAATACACAGAGTTGGAAGATTCTGACTTAGGTTATAGAATGAGATTTCAGCTGTTTCTCTCTCTCTTGAAACATTCTTTGGTACTTTGTTGCTTCTTATCTTTACTGAGGAGAACCTGGCCATAACTGTAGTCACTATTTTTCATTAACTGTCCTCATTCGACTAATATCCTTCAATTATGATCATCACTTTCTGTGATATGATTCAAACATCACTTTTATTAATCTGTACCTTGTAAAAAGTTTTTTGTAGAAGTAACATTGCTCAAAATTTTCCAAATTTACCAGAAAATAGAGAAATAGGCTCAGCCTATTTCTATGCAATTTTTTCTGAAAGAATTTATAATTACATGACTGAAAAAAAGAGCTTACTTTGTCTGCAGATGGAGAAAATCCCAAGAAATCTTCCTCATGTTTTGTTGAAGACTCTCCATCTTTTGGTTCTCCTGAATGATCTCTCTCTGCCTTCTCACCTTTAGGAGGACCTGCAATGATGTGTACATAATATTCTTACTGATCTATTTGTTATCTACAGTAACCCCATTCATTTTGTTCAGACCCTTACCATTTAGTGTTCTATTCTCTTATGCATTTATGTACAGGGTGTCCCAAGACTTTATATAAATTCTTCAAAAGTTTATCCATTTTCTTCTTAGGCCATTTCCAGTTAAAAATGTTCAAGGAGCATGGGATCAATTTTTAATGATTACAGAACTATGGATATTTGGAGTTAAAGAGAGATTTGCACATAATTAAATTGTTCTATTAAATAAGTGCTACAAATACATAGCTTAGAGGATTGCATCCCCACGTGGGCCTTGAGATGTGCTAGAGACTGTCAATTGATTGAAAATGTCCAAAAAGGCTACCAGACTAGTGCCTGCACTATGGCACCTCAGTTACCCAGAGAAATTAGAATGCCTGCAACTGCCTACGTTATACTATAGATGGGCAGAGGATGACTTAATTGAAGTTTATAAACATCTCAAAGGGCATTACTCAGTCATGTGTTCATATCTGGAACTGGCGGATGCCTGCCCCACTAAGGGTCACAGCTTAAGGTTGAGGAAGTCACAAGTGTGAGCTCATTCGAGACCAAACTTGACCAACACTGGACCAAGTACAGTACAGACAGATACAGTACATTCTAGAGCCAGTACATGCCCAGTACAGTACAGTACTTGCCAACAGTGTGTAACAGAGACATAACCAATCACCCAAATGGCCAATGAGCCAATTAGTGGCAAAAAGGATAAAAGTAAAATGTAAGGTCACAACTTACTCTCCAATATGAGTTGGCACTGAACCCAAATAGGTAGTCTAGCTTTCTTTGGGTATGTAAGTTTGATTTTATCAAAAACCTGTTTGCTATATTCACAATTACTATCTGTTATATCAATATATCAAAATCTTTTACCATCGAATACACCTTCTCTTCATTTTTGTCAGTAATAAAAAAAAATCATCAACAAAAAGAACACTAAGTAAATATCAAGACCTTCTTTCAAATGCCATCTTTTCTCTCACTCTGATTAAATAATGTATGCTTTCATCTCTCATCACAGCTTCACATGTACTGTACTAGAAAGCCAAAAACCATTAATGTTCCACTCCAACAACCAAATTTTCGCTTAGTTTACTGTCTACATCAGTGGTCGCTCACAGAACCGTATTATGGAACCCACAAGGCTTTATTAGAAAATTTGGAATTTTTCGGGATTCTTTGTAAGAGTGAAATTAATGAAAATATGTACATAATAACTGGTACAACTTTATAGTTTGAGAGAGAAAGAGAGAGAGAGGAGCTGCGTGTTTGTTCAGAGTCTATCGTGTACAGGATGTGCGTATTTACCCCAGACCAGACCCAGAGAGAGCCAGCCTTCTCACTGGGATAAATACACACGTCCTGTTAAAGAGTAAATGTAAAAAGTATGTAACTGGTAACAGTTAGATGTGTAAAACTGCAAATAACTGCACAGTATATTTGACTTTTTTCTTGAATGAAGATCCAAAGTTTTGGCGCCCTCCACTATATATACAATGACAAATGTGGCCCAGAGCCTACCAAAGGTTGGAGACCACTGATCCTACATCACATGCTTTTCTACAATTGAAGAATGACGTTGCAATATTTATCTTTCGTCTTAAGTGTATAATTTTAGCATTACCCAGAAAGTATTCAAGTTCACTTTTATCAAATGCCTTCAGAAAGTCTATACTCACTACAAGTAACTTTATTTTTCCAAGTTCATAAATAATTTGAGTATCAATTCTGTTACTCTGCAATCATCACCTTAAGTATTAATTCTGTTACTCAATCCAGTACCATATAGGTTTAGTTATGGTGCCCAGACTACTATTTTCTTTGTGTTTTCTGTACAGTAATACCCCGATTTATGGATTTACGCGGTCAATTGAACCCGCGGTCCACGTAAAACGAGAAACACGTAAATGGAATAACAGAACATATGGGATTAATTGAAATAGAGACTGGGCAGATTCCCAAACTCCACTTTTTCCGACACAATACCTATGTTGTAGTAAAAATAACATCTTAATTTTATGATGGTATGCACACACAATTAATATTTAAGAGAAATACAGTCGCCAGGTTAATGTCCAATCAAATAATGGACTCAACTCACCCCCTCTTCCCACGCTCGCTGGCTCCTCCCTCTCTGAGAAATGTTTGGGTGAAACAATAGATTTTAATGTTTAGTAATAAATATTACCTCAGACTAAAGTTAGGATAATATAATTGACATTGCTGGATTCCTTGCAAGACCAGGAATATTTTGAATATACACGTCATATATTTTACACAAAAGATAACATATTTGCTCTGTGTAAACAAAATTCTTTCATTAGATGTAAAATTTGTATGTCTAATGCAAAATCCATGATGTTTATATTTAAAATGATCATCATATTGTAAGAATTCCAGCAATGTAAATTATATTCTGGCCGGGTAATTTGTATGAATTTTATGAGCTAAATAAAAAATGTATATTTCACCCGCGTATATGAGTAGATGCACCACGTAAATTGGGCATTCCGGTTCTGGCAGGGACCGTGTAAATGTGGAAATGCGTAAACGAGAACCGCGTAAACCAAGGTATTACTGTATTCGAATTCTACTCTCCTTTGAATTCCATCCCCATACAGTATATCACTGCCTTACTCCCCCTTCAATACCATAAGCTCTTCAGTATACCTACTACATCCTACAGACATGATTTCTTTGAACAGAACCTATTATATCATTTTAATTTGGTCACATTAGATTAAATCCATCACAACATCAGACACCCACCGGTTTCAAAAGGTTATTGTTCAGTAAATCCCAGTACAGTACAGGATGATAATATTCTTACAGTAAACATAATTTTGCTTGGGTAATTTTAATTCAATCCTCTATGTTTCAGGAATGTTTTGCCTGATGCACTAACAGAGCACTGTAGAAAATCATTTATAAATTGTGGCAATGACATTCTCTCAGTCACTAACACCACAGCTTCTCTCCACATACTCGTACACTTGTTGCCTGCTTTGTAAAATATTTAGGACATTTTCTCAATATATAAGATTTTATTCAGATATATTTCAATATCATAACTAAATACTTAGCAGTGATTAGTGTCAACACAGAAGTTTGTAGGTTACAGATTAAGATGCATGTTGACAGCAGCAGGTAGGCCAGCTGGCTGTACTCTACAGTACAATGTACAATTGGCTCCACTCCCGTGTTTACCACTTAGCGTTGCCAATCCTCTCTCTCTCTCCCTGAGGTATGAACTTTGAAGAGTGAATTTGGAGCATTCACTAGTGATCGGGAGGGAGAGGGGAGGAGGTGTGCCTTTCTGTGGATGGGAGATGGGGAACTGGAGGTGAGGAGGAAAAGTGTATATCAGTTGGGAGAGATTACAATGCAGGATAACATTTTGACAATACCAATGGGGTTTCCTCTGCTGAGTGTAGTTGTCTAGAGCTAGCCAAATGAAAATATTAGTTACAATAGGATGAGAAAGGGATGAATTCATGTTCTAAGTAAGGTATTACTTTGCAAAAGGTGGCATTTATAAGCAAATAGATTATGGATATGTTTGAATCTACATCTTGTAGATCAAGAAAATTTTGTTTAATCCCTTGTCTACAAGATAGAACTTCACCAGTTAAACAAAATTGTCTGGCAGCAGACAGAATAAAATAGATAAAGAGACATCGTAGTGAAGGGATTACTGAACAATCAAAGCAATCAGGAAGTGGGCACCACATATTTATTGTAATACAACCCCCCCCCCCCCGGAAAGTAATTTTTTTGTAAGTTTTCACTACCCCTGTATATACTAGTACTGGGAAATGGATAAATATGTATGAAAATTATAGCATACAAAGTAATGTTACGTTTATTTATCATATGAGTGATGTCAAGGTTTTGCAAAAAATATCTGGTCTTTTATCTGTAAGGGTCTGATACGAGCAAGAAATGAGGAGTGGAGAAGGAGGGGTTTGAGGAGGGGGGTGGTGGGCAACTGCTGGCAGAGGTGCTGCCACTACTACTGTCTTCACTGAGATCTATCTCTTTTTCAGGATCATAATCACCGTTGCATTCCAGTAAAAATTCCTCTTTATTATCCGAGGTGTCTAATGACATCTCATCAGCATAAAACACAAGAGAATACTGGCCACTAGCATGGCATCAACTAGCTACATAATCAAACCTCTAAGTAGGGTTATTATTTCATAAATTTTCAAAACAATTATAATTGGTCGAGGAGACAGCGTGAAAAATGGATGTAGGTGGTCATTGGATGATATTCGCAACATTTCATTTTGTCAGTGTTTGTCCCGAGACTTTGTTGACGTAGCAGAAGTGTTGCCACCACGTGGTGTAAAAATAAGGCTTAATGTGTTACATGTGCTCACGATCAGCTGTCAAGGTATGATTTGGACAATTGTGCACGCAGTGCACATGTACAGCCTCACCCAAAAGTTTGTTATCTCTCCCAGCCAGCTATTGATGCACTGCTTGCTTCAGATGTATGAACTTGAGTCTGTTACTTTGAACCTTATAGATTCATCGTAGTTTCATGTTCTGGTTGGTACTGAGACAGTTTCAAACATCTGAAGCAGGCACTGCAGCAATAACTGGCTGGGAGAGTTAACGAACTTTTGGGTGAAACTGTACCAAATACTGAAGTAAGATTTCAGTAAAGAAGAGGCTAATAGTTTTTATTTTGTGTAAAGGTAGTCCCTAATTTACTAAGATCTGGTTTACAATAATCCTAGGTTACCCTAAAAATAAAAAAAAATAAAGTCCCAGGTTTTGAAATAATTAAGACAAATCCGAAGTTATGAATAAAATTTTGCTTTTTTGTAGTTTTTACAGTTTTGGAAGGTAATAAGGTGCTGACACAGGCATCTCATGGCTTCCTGTACCAGATCTCATTAGTTTATAAAGACAATTAGACTGAAAACAACATACGGTATTGTATTGCATTAAGAGTGGTTAATTAAGTTAAGTAAAATAAATGTGGAGTTCTAGTTATCATGGGTCACAGGATTACTAGGTGAAGCAGTGCAAAGATGCTGATTCAAGGTAATGTGACTGGGAGCGCTGATGCGTTTAGTATCTTTGAATTTGATCTGATGTCAGTGGAAAGATTAAAAGGTTAAATTGACGAGTTTACCATTTCTTCTCCAGTTAAAACTTCATCAAAAATCAAATCTTGTAAAAGCAAAGCACCTCAAATGTATATGCAGTACTGTATGTACAGTGCAGTAGACTTACTGTTGGTGTGTCACTATGATATTAAAGCCATATGTCATGGCTTAGCTGAGGAGTACTCCTCATTCAGCAGCCAATTGTATTACTTTCCCCAGGTTTCCTTCATTTCGTCATTATCAACAACTATATTACATGGTCATTTCTCATGCACTGCTCACCAATACTGCCCTGTGTTTGACCTAGTAATATTCTGTATACCTCACCTCTTGCAGTCACACCATGAAGCATATCTGCAAATGCATCTTGTTAACACTTGAGCCTTGTAAACCTCTCAAGTGGCCCTGCATGTGGCCTTAAATATTCCCCCTTGCCACTACCCATCTTCATCCTCTAGGCATTATACAATCATCTTTTCTCCTTTATCACTTGGTCCACTTCATCATTTTATCGCCCAGTTACTATACGCCGAGCTGGCCCTTTGTCGAGCCACACATCTCATCAGCTGCACTTTGCAGAACATCCTTTATTTTGCCCCCGTGTCTTGCCACACTACCCCTCACACTGTCGCTGTCTGATTCCTCTCTTCTCACTTCAGCATAAAATACTTCCCTGACATTCTGTTCCTTCAACATCCATATTCTCCTTCTCAGAACATACACCTTTTCCCTTTCCCTGTATATTTAAAATAACAAGTCACACACAAGCAATCTGTGCTGTAATGCACATTCTTTCTCTTCTACTTTATAACTTTTACATCCCTCACCATGGGACCACTATGCAAGTTTTGGGTGAGAAAACCACATTCAAGTACAGTAGTGATCCATGGAGGTGGTGGGGGTCTTCTGTTTATTCATTACGTTGTTGTGAGTCATGTCATTATATTTGTCCATCTTACTGAGCTTAATTTTTTAGCAGTTACTAGTCTAACTAAATATACAGTACTGTATTTGATGTGAGAGAATGCTTATGTGTGAAGGGGTTACTATAATTATCTTCAGCATAATTCTGATGACTGATAATTTTTCACTCACAACACTATACTTGTTAAACAATTTTAAATGTACAACCACTGTCAGACACAGAGTTACCAGGCTGGCGAGGGACCCATAAAATAGTGCCTAAACATTAAAAATTAAATGGGAAAAGTCAAGGCATAATTGTAAGAATCACCATGGCAGGTGTAATACAACAATTGTGGTAATCGTCTTTAAAGAGTTAACACAAAATTATGGATGCCACCCATATGTAGCATAAGCCAAAAAAACCACAAACATTCTTCTCCCAAACCAATTTTTTTCCACTAACAATCCTCAATACAAACACCTGATCCATACATCCTCTTCCCCTAATTTCTCCCTTGTGTACAACACACAGATTTTATGGTCACCTACAAAATTTATGTTTATCAAGTTGTAAGTAAATTTTTATTACCTTTATAAGAAGTAGAAAATTATATTCCAGTGGATAAAAGTAATGAATAAGAATATTTGTTTCCAATGTGTACAGTACTCTGAGACGGTGAGAAAGATATAGTCATTTTCAGCCATAAATGCTATTTCTAGCTTGCTGCATGACAATCAAGCAGCAGAACCCTAGCACATATCAGGGGCAGATCCAGAAATATCAAAAGTTGGGGGGGGGGTCCAAGAAGTTGTGGATGAGAGAACTTGACGACCCCACCCAACTGGGGGCTTTTTTGGTGTGGGGGGGGGGATGCTGTAGGCCCCCCCCCCCAGCACATTTTTAGAAATCTGACCATTATTATGGGTATTTTGAAGCCATGTGCACTTGATATTAGGAGATATTGTGAGGTCAATAGTGATTACTTTTTACTATACAAAAATGCCCGAGTACAATGCTGTATTAAGAAAAAGCATTGAAATTTTCTGATGACAAGGGGGAGTCCGGACCCCGAGGACCCCCCCTTGCATCTGCCCATATATATGTTACAGTCAAAGTGTGTAATCAGTCATTTCGTGTAATGACTAGTCAACTTGTGTAATGCAAACAATTTTAATCTAATTTAACCTGCAAAACCAATTGTATACTAGCTTTATCAAGCCTAGCTTACCATAACTTAACTGAACATTAGATTAGTTAAGTTAGTCATGGTCAGGTTAGAATAGGTTTGGTAGGTTTCATTAGGATACCTAATTTAACCTAACCAAAACTGGTTTTGCCCAACCTAACCAATCAAATGTTAGGTTAAGTTATGCTAGGTCAGGTAAGAAGAGGATAAATTAGGTTTGGATAGGTTAAAATTAGATTAAGTTAGTTTACATTCCACAAGATGGCTAGTCATTTCACGAAATGACTAATTACACACTTTGACTGTAACATACACGCATATGGAGGTGTGTGTGTGTATACTGTACACGTGTGTAGTGTAGACTAAGGGTTGGTTAGTTTGCAACAACTCCTTTATTAAGGACTGCCCTATACAGTACATCTTTCCAGCAGCCTCAGGACTTAAATCATCTATATTCTATGTATTCATTCTTACTAATATTCCCTTTATATAGGAACTCAAGGGTGGATGCAAGGAGGATGAGGCCTGGAGCTTCCCCCTTTTCCGACAAATGGCATCTATACCTTCTTTCATACACTTAAACCCCCCCGTTTTTGTGCATTCTGATATTAACTAATTTGCCCAATGGCTCTGGCAAGGTACAGGTAACTTAAGCTTGGCTTTGACATGTGTTATCCATGGAACCTAACCTAACCCCACAGTTCTTATGAAAAACTGCTTTAGAATTTAACAATTAATTTGTTACTACAGGAATACCCCGGTTATTGCAAGGAATGCGTTCCTATATGTCATTGTGCATATTGGGGCAATTTTCCCCATAAGAATTAATGTAAATGGGAGGGATGAGTTCCCAGCCGGCAACTTTCACCACAAATCTTTTGATATACAATATACTCCTCATTATCCAAGGCTATTCGGTACCAGGATTGCATGTATACTGTAGTACCAGTAAATGCGAGAAATAAATAAAATTATACTAATAAATAAAAATAAAATACATTGGCAATACATGGTAATACAGTAAAGCCTCCAATAACGATGGTTCAACTAACGAAGATTCATATCTAAGACCCAGGTTAATTTAGGACCCAATTCAATTCACGCCATTCTTTTCTTCGTATTTAAGACAAAATTTAAAAATATATATTATATTTTTGTATAAATAATAATTAAATCCTGATACAGTGATCCCTCGGTTGACGAATTACCTTCCATAAGAATATTCAATTCAGTTAACGAAAAAAATTTGGTTAACGAATTCCTTACGAATTTTTCCCAACATGTTTTCGCCTGCTCACCAGCTGTAGTATTAGTCCGCCAATACAGTAATCGGTTTTAGGGCTTAAATTCGTTACCATTTGAGTAAATATCAAGAAGGTTGTACTATTCAATAATTTTCCAAGTCTTATATTAAATTTTTAGTCATTTTAACAATTATTTAACATAATTGAAGTACAGGGAACTAGTTTTTAGCCAAACAGCCAATTGACTTCCCCAGAATGGCGTCAGTTTGTGTCTCTGCTCAGTGGAGGAAGCATCTTGCTTGAGACTCTCTTTAACAAATTAATTTTATGTTTTTACAGTACAATTATTGGTCATTCTGAAATTTATTTTACATATTGACAATATATAGTGCAGTGCAGTGTTGATTTAAAGAAAATAATCTTGAATTACACCAAGTGAACTTAGAATTTTATGGGTGAAATGGCAGCATGGGGTGACTTCTCTTCCACCCCACTGCCTTCTCTTCTCCCTTCTCCTCCACCCCACTTCTAATTCCCATCATCATCATCAACCAGGAGCCTTCTACTTGCACACCTCAAAGTAAGTGTACTTTACTGCATTTTTTTTTTTACTTTCGGTAATTTTCAGTGAGCTGGAACCAATTACCCCAAAACCCATTAAAACAAAGGTTTCAGTTAACGAATGACCTTCTGGAACGAATTGTGTTCGTTAACCGAGGGACCACTGTATTATATAAAAAAAAAATGCTTTGCGCACGGAGGCTGTCGGGCTTGTTAGTGGTGATGCCAGCATTACTAGTAAATAATCGCAGCTGGCGGGCCCTTTGTTTTCACGCATCTGAACAGAAAAAGGAGAAAAACTTACTCAAGTTTCTTACAGCATTTTTGCATCCCAATTCAACATGAGCAAGAGAGCAAGTGATGGTAGTGTTGTTTCAAAAGCTAATAGAAAGTGCATAAGCTTAGCCGAGAAACTAGATGTGTTAAAACGATATGAAAAAAGTGAGAGGTCTGTGGCTATTATTTGGAGCAAGCAATAAACATATTTTCTGAAGTGGATCCATTAACTGAACAAAGCATTAAATTTTAAATAAATGCAAATGACCTCTCCATAAAGATGTATAATGAGAAAAGAAAGCAGCTGTGCAAGGTTCTTTCAACAGCCTTATTATTCAAAGGCCTAAACCATCAACTTCAGCTTGACCATCAAATTCAGCATCATAAGCAGCTTCAACAACAACTTCAGGTTCAGTAAGTTTCAGCAACAGCTTTATGGAAAGCTACAGCTTCAGCCAGAGTTGAACCTGATGACTTCGTAATCTGAGTAAAAACTCACACAATATTCATTGGCTGTCCTTATGTTTTAGACTTTACCACCATTGGCAAAAATTTTTCTTACATTCGTAAATATTCTTTAAAACATATTTGAACAGTAAATTAGTGTTGCTTTCATATTCAAATGTAGAGAAATGACGATATGTTTTCACATGTACGCACTTACTGCACATACGTTGGCGTTCCCAATCATCTCGCTTTATTTCTTTACCATTAGTGGTTAGCTACTTATAGTGTTCCATTTATTAACATTAAATAACATTACTTAAAACATACATAAAGACATTCAATTCACTACAGCTTCAACCAGGTTCTTATTTTCTTCAGTTTCTTATGTAGAACCATCAACACTCACGAAAACAATGCCGTCTTGTCTCCTTGTGTGTTTTAATATTCTACGTATTATTAATGAATTGCATTGCTCATTTCACATATATAAACATTAATTCAATCAAATACATATTCAGTAATAAACAATAATGAATCTTTTGTACACATTCTTAAGATATATGACTATGTTTCCTTGAGTGCGCAAGTACCGTATACCTGTACATGGGCGTTCCACTATCAATCTCACTTTTTTCTTTAATATCAGTGGTTACTTCTGTTGTACATTAAATAACATTAATTAAAACATACATATTTTTTTCAATTAAATTTACTACACAACAACCAGTGTCTTATTTCCTTCCATTTCAGGTCTCTTATCCTCGTGTGTTTTAATATTTTACGTATTATAAATGAATTGTATTGTTCATTTCGCATATATAAAGATGAATTCAATCCAATACATATTCAGTAATAAACAAAATAATGAGTCTTTTGTACATACAGTATTCTTAAAAAGATAAATGAAGCGGTATCCTTAAATGCGCAAGTATATGTTGGCGTTCCCAATCCATCTCACTTTTTTTCTTTACCATTAGTGGTTAGCTACTTCTATTGTTCCATTTATTAACATTAAATAACATTACTTAAAACATATATATTAATTTTTTTACATTAATTTTTCTACAGCTACAACCAGGGTCATATTTTCTTCATTTTCTAGTGTCGAACTATCGTCCCGGATTCCCGGCTGTAAACACAAACGAAAACAATGGCGTCCCATTTCCTCTTGTGTGACCATATTATTATTAATTTATATTGTATAAGGTGCATTCAGAAACATTATTTAAAGAATATAGTTTGCAATTTCCATTGTATTATTTTTGGGGGAAAAAGAGGGTAAAAAGCCACACAAAAGATATGAAAAGGTCACATTTGTGAACACGTCTCATTATTATTGCTTTGTTTTAATGGTACAGTGGTCCCTCGGTTAACGAACACAATCCGTTCCAGCAGGTTGTTCGTTAACCGAAAAATTCGTTAACCGAAACCATTGTTTCAATGGGTTTTTGGGTAATTGGTTCCAGCTCACCGAAAATTGCCTAAATTCAACAAAAATGGTAAAAAAGTTCACTTACTTTGAGGTGTTTATGTAGAAGGCTCCTGGATGATGATGATGATGATGATGTGCATTTGAAGTGGGAGGTGGAGGAGGAGAAGGGAGAAGAGAAGGAAGCGGAGGTGGAGGAGAAGCATTTTATTGCTTCTTGGAAGGTGAGTCACCTACCATGAAAATGTCAGGAACCTCTGGACTGACAGATTCTCCACCAAGAACATCCTCTCTCCTTCTTGAAGTGGAAGGCTGAGGGATAGCATCTTGTTCCCTCTGCCTTTTACTGAAGAAAGTGTCAATTGTGGTCTGTGGGGCATCTGTCCTCCTCACCATTAACTTATGTTTAAAGGAGACCAATGAGTCCTCAACATGACACAAAGTTAGTTCAGTTTTTTCCACTTCTGGGTGCTTTGAAGCCAGTTCCCTGAACTTCTCCCAGTAGTAAATCACATCTTTCAACTGTTTAGCTGACATATGGTCATCACTTTCAATTTCCTCCTCACCACTGTCAGCCTCTACCTGTAACATCTCATCCAGTTGCTTCAAGTCATCAGGAGTAAGTTCCTCCTCATGAGACATCACAAGCTCTTCCACATCCTCCTCCTCCACTTCAAGGCCCAATGACTGACCAATGGACACAATCTCCTTGTCCAACTCTGTTTCTTCCTCAAATCCCTCAAAATCATGGACTACTGATGGCCACAGTGCTTTCCATGAAGAATTGAGGGATCTAGTGGAGACTTCTTGCCATGATGACACAATCAATTTTACAGCCTCCAGGACGTTGAATTGTGTCTTCCAGAACTGTTTCAGTGTTAGTTCAGGATCATTGGAAGTTGCCTGATGACACCTCCTAAACATTTTCTTCATGTACAACTTCTTGTTGCTGCTGATCACATTCTGGTCCATTGGCTGTATGATTGATGTAGTGTTTGGAGGCAAAAACAACACTTTCACAAAGTCAAATTGATACTCCAAATTGCTGGCAAGGTCAGGGTCATGACCAGGAGCATTATCCATGAGGAGAAGAACCTTTAAAGGGAGTTTATTGGTGGTTAGGTAGCTCTTGACAGAAGGGCAAAACACATCAACAACCCATTCATTAAAGAGCTGTCTTGTCACCCATGCCTTACGGTTGGACTTCCAATAAACTCCAAGCTTTGTTCTTACCACTTTCTGTTGCTTGAACACCCTGGGGTTTTCAGAGTGGTAGACAAGCATAGGCTTCAGTCGGAAATCCCCTTCAGACGGTCTTTCATGGGTTTATGCCCAGGTAAAGAGGCTTCATCTTTGGTGATGAATGTTCTTTTGGGCATCTTTTTCCAGAACAGCCCAGTTTCGTCCACATTGAACACTTGCTGTGGAAGATAATTTTCTTCTTCCATCAGTTTTTTAAATGCAACTAAAAACTTTGCTGCCCCTTCTTTATCAGCACTAGCAGCTTCACCATGCCTAACAACACTGAAAATGTCACTTTTCTTAAATTTTTCGAACCAGCCTTTGCTGGCCCGAAAATCTTCAAATTCTGTGCCTGAAGAACCAGGTTGATCTGCCTTTAAATGTTCATAAATCTCCCTGGCTCTTTCACAAATGAATTCAGTAGAAACTGAATCACCTTTCATCTGTTTTTCCCTAATCCAGATGATAAGTAACCTCTCAGTTTCTGCAATTAGGGATCTACTTTTAAACACACTTGTAGATTTCTCTCTCACTTTCACTTCTTTAAATTTGTCTTTCTGTGCAAGAATTGTCGACACAGTTGATGCCGACATGCCATATTCTTTGCTAAGCACATTTGATTTAATGCCTTGTTCATGTTTTTTTATGATTTCCTGCTTGGTTTGGATTGAAATAGCTTTTTTTGATCTCTTAGGCCCCATGCTGGATTCAAACAATGTCAACACATGTTTTTCAAAGTTAAACTTGTTGTAAATAAAGAATATTTTCTTTAAAATAACACTGCACTGCGCTACATATTGTCAATATGTAAAATAAATTTCAAAATGACCAATAATTTGCTTGGAAACACAGAAAAAAAGCATTTAGTTGAAGAGAGTCTCAAGCAAGATGTTACCTCCAGTGAAAACAGAGAGACTAACGCCTGTTTGCTGTGTTAAGAGGCTGGATGCCGCGCATTAAATTAGTCACTTTACCTTCAATTATGTTCAATAATTGTTAAAATAACTAAAAAATTGAATATTAAACTTTTAAAATTATTGAATAGTATAAACTTCTTGATATTTACTAAAATAGTAAGGAATTTAAGCCCTAGAACCGATTAATGTATTGGCGGACAAATAGTAAAGCTGGTTGACCGGCCAGTGCAAGCGAAAACATGTTGAGGTCAGTTCGTAAGAAATTCGTTAACCGAGGCGTTCGTTAACCGAGGGACCACTGAAATTAATGATTCGCGATAGGATGATTCAACTTACACTTCAATATTGGAGGACACCTTACCGTCCTTACTTGAAGCTTTACTGTATCTTCGTTTGCCAGAATCCCCCAAACCCGGAACTCTCCAATAGCTGGAATTGAAATTTTCTCGGAAAATCGCTCCCAAAGCCGGAATTTACCTGAAAATTCCAGCCTTAGGAACAATTTTCCCGGTATCCGAAAAATGATGGGCATTTTTATTTCAGGTTTGAGAAATGAAAATTAGGGTAATTTTCTGGAAATGCCGTGAAAATTTTCTGATACCTGGAAAATTCCGGGGATGGGGGGGGAGGGGACATTTTTCCGGTTCGGAGATAATGTACAGTTGTACCCTGCTTAACGAGGTCAATTGAACCCACAGGGTACCGCGTTAAGTGAATAACAGAACATATGGGATTAATTCCAATAAAGACTGGCCCGACCCCCCAAACTCCACTTTTTGACGACACACAATTATGTTCTAGTAAAAATTACATCTTAATTTTATGATGGTACATGCACACAATTAATACTTAAGAGAAATACAGTCGCCAAGTTAATGTCCATTCAAATAATGGACTCAACTCCCTCCCCTTCTTCTCACACTACACTCGCTGGCTCTTCCCTCTCTGAGAAATTTTTTTGGGAAAACCACTAGATTTTAATAAATAATACCTTAAACTAAAGTTAGGATAATATAATTGACATTGCTGGATTCCTTGTAAGACCAGGAATATTTTGAATATAAATGTCATATATTTTGCACAAAAGATAACATATTTACTCAAGAGTAAACATTATATCTAAAATTTGTATGTAATACAAAATCTATGATGTTTATATTCAAAATGATCATCAAATTGTAAAAATTCCAGCAATGTAAATTACATTCTGGCCAGGTAATTTGTATGAATTTTATGAGCTAAAACAAATATCTTCAGTTAATAAAAAAAAAAATATTCTTCACGACACTATCTGTCAATCAAAGTACCCCACCTTGCCTCCCCCCCTCTTCCAACAAGGGCCAGATGGTCGGTCAGTCCCAACCCTCCCCCCCACCAACCCTCCCTACCAGAGAAGCTTTGGGAGAAAATAGTAAATTAAATTTTTAGTAATAAATAATAACTCAGATTAAAGTTAGGATAATATAATTGACATTGCTGGATTCCTTGTAAGACCAGGAATATTTTGAATATAAATGTCATATATTTTGCACAAAAGATAACATATTTACTCAGAGTAAACATTATATCTAAAATTTGTATGTCTAATGCAAAATCTATGATGTTTATATTCAAAATGATCATCATATTGTAAGAATTCCAGCAATGTAAATTATATTCTGGCCGGGTAATTTGTATGAATTTTATGAGCTAAATGAAAAAAAAAAAATTATACTTCACTGCGTATATGAGTAGATGAACCCCGTTAAGTGAAAGTTGGTTCTGGCGAGGCACCGCGTATATGAGAAATCGCGTTAAGTGAAACCGGTTAAGCGGGGTACAACTGTAATGTGCAATTTCTGGAACTCCAAGAATATTTTTGTTACCCGGAAATTCCAGAAATTATATATTTTTTCTGGCTTTGAGAGATGAAGTAATGCATCATTCTGGAACTTCCAAGAACATTTTTGTCACCCGGAAAATTCCGGGGAAGAGGAATTTTTTTTCCGGTTTTGAGAGAATTGTTTCGTTACCCGGAAATCTCTCATTCCCAGAAGTGTTCCAGCTAACGGAGATATCACAATGTAGTTTCACTATGCACAGGAGATTGGAGCCAGGTGTTATCCGTTTTTATGTTTTTGACCTTATGATAATCATGCCTAATTTTTCTTGGCATTCTGTATGAAGATTGAGCACACACAAAAAAAGAACATACTGTACATACATACATCTACCCGAAAATAAGAGTTGAAAAATAACAATAACCTACTCCCACCATGTGGGTCACTTCACCACTGCTTACCACCACCCACACACATATCCTCCCTTCCCATCCGCGCACTGCGTCTCAAACTACAATCGTCACTACTATTAATAAAATCGACTGTCATTAATGATATAATTTAGTCAGGATCATTATGATGTCAAATTTATCTCTAACACAATTAGAACAGCAGGTGATAGGGGAGGTGACTACACGGCCTGTTTGCCCCCCCACCTCATTCATTCTTCTATGACTGTCATTCATATACAAAATTGTGCAGTACAGCATTTATTTGTTATTCATTAATTAGTAAATATACATTACTGTAATAAACTGTAGTTATTAATACCTGTACCCTTCACATAAATCATCAGGAATGCATCTCCTTATATGCAATGGTATAATGACAGTTCATTAAAAAATACTTCATTTTTATAAAATATATTACCATATTATTAGAATATTTACTGCATCGTGTTGTCTTTAATGGGGATACTGTACTGTACAGTGGTCAAATCTCAAGAGTTGATATAGGCCTAACGAGAGCTAATTGGTACCAGATGACACTTGATCAATTATCATGCTGGAGGTGGGGGGACTGGCCATTGCCATGATCCCAAGTTTATTTATTCATTATTAAAGTGTAGTGTTGTATGATCAGCTTATTATGGTGTCATGTTTATCATAAATAACAATAAATATGCCAGGTGTGTCTGTGCTTGCGTCATGTCAATGTATGAAATAAGTAATTTCTATCAACCGTATATTTTCAACCTTCTGAACTTTTTTCATTTAACCGTTTATTATTTAACTCATACCACTGGCACCCACCACCTTCCCCTCCCAAGACAGCACACTAACTACTGTGGATATGATGTTTATGCTTATGTTTTTGACCATATGATAATTTTTTTGGCACATTATGTATGAACAATTGTGCATAAGTAATACTCAAAAGTAAAAGCTGAAAATAATAACACAACTCTCGACAAAATATGAAAGCTACGGCTAGCGAACAACCAGGGAATGCTTTGCAAATATCGAATAGGGATTTTTGAATATCAATTGTGGATAAGCAGGGTTGCAAAGAGCGAGGTATTCCTGCATTTCACAAAATTGTGTTCCACATAAAATAAAAGCAAAAATAGTCTGGTAGTTTCCAGACACCACTTTCTGACCGAGTTTCTGAAAATTGACATCAATCATCTGGGTGATCGTATCAAACCTTTTCGAATGTTCACATCAACTAATCATGTATACTGTGATGTAAGATGGACTACATGTATAAATGCAACAATTTGGCTCTCCTTGAAAACTAGTTATTATTTTATTTGAAAACCCTTCTTTCATACAACCAGAATTCTCTTGAAAAACCAGAAAGTATCTGGGAATAATTTACTGTTGCCAATGTCATTTAGTTGTACCTGGTGGACACCCTAGTGTTATTACTTCTCGGTTATCATCACTGTCTTCCAGAAGAGTATCCAATAAGAAAATTTGGCAAGTTTTGTAAATCATCAAGGGCTAAGTTCTAAGTGTTCCAGAGCATTGAAGTTCAACCTCAACATTTATTCAATTGTTTGCTTAACTGCAGGTTTGCTTATGTGCATACACATATCAATACAATACCCTATACCCTGTATGAACTTGAATAAAGGTGAGCATTTGAATATGTTTGTGAACTGTGATATGACAAATTTTCCTGTTTCTCATCATAAGTCGACCTAATTTCTAAACATTAGCTCACTTATTGCTTTAATATCATAATTTCACTTGTGAAATGACAGGAAAAACATAACATGCAAAATTGAGTGCTGTAATATTTTTAGATGATGGTAAACTCATATTGAGGCAGGTCTATGAAGGAGACAGCTGTGATGCCAAGATCTTGCTAAATACACAAGCTAAGTGAAACCTCGATAACTCAATGGGTAAAAAATGAAAAGCTATAGCCTTAATGTGCTAGCACCAATAATTTACCCCATACTAAGGCATTTTAATAAGTCTCTTAACTCCCTTCACTTTGTCAAGGAGTCAGAAATCTCTTGAAACTAAAAAATTAAACAGAGTAAACCTTCAGGCAAAAGCACAGAACCTGAGGAAGAATTGACGAGGTTTCACTGTGCTGCCATATCTTGGCTTGACTTTCCACCCTAAGGAGTAATAAAACACATATAGGTAAAGCTTTGTGGTTGTATTTTTTGTAACCAGCTCATTTTAAAGTGCAATTTTACATGTGACAGTTATTTATGAGTAAATTACTACCACGGAACCAGAACTAAAAATATAGCCATGACCCTAGAGTGAAACCTTGTTAACTCAAGCTCAGTTCCATACAAACTGATATAAAACAGAAAAAGAAAGGAAGATTTACAAAAGAAAAGGTACAGTAGTTTACTACGCTTTGATCAACTATTATGAAGTCCAGTTCATACAAGAGGCAGCTGTACAAGTTTGAACTTAGACTTTGTAGCTACGGGTGATATTTCCTCTCACCACCGTCCCTGGGCTAAAACAGGTAGACGTCAAAGTCCATCAAGTCGCTCAGACTGAAATCAAGATCTGGAATGTCCACACTACTATCAAACGTACTTCCTGTAAATGACTGTTTCCTGGGACGTCCACGTTGCCTTTTGGCTGGAGGTGGACCTGTATGGTCATCAGCATACACTGCCTCCGCGTGCGAGACCAAGGTAGGGGTGGTACACCCTACCGAGGTCAGCCGAAGGTTTGCATCTACCTCCATACTGCCTACGCTATCTAGATCACCCAGGGCTTCCTCTAGGGCCTCCTCTAGGTCCAAGATGGGCTCTAAGCGTTCGTCCTCCTCGAAGTCAACCGGACAGCCGCTAGACAAGCTGAAAGACGATGATGCTTAAAATGGTTTCTTGATATTTAAGACATGGACAAACTTCATTTCTGAGTCAGTAAAATAAGAGAGAGTAGTAATTAGTTTGGAAATGGAAAATCAGCTCAATACATTATCTCTATTCTATACTGAATACTATAATGAAACCTTTGTACTTTTTTTTCATAAAATATATGTCAGTATTTAACAATGAATACATTCAACTTACTCTCCACAATATAAGATGGTTGACAAGACGACATTGTTATAAACTAGTCAAAAAACTAAAAAAAAATTTCCTGGGCTGGATAACATTTACTAATATTACAAACTCTGTTGCACTTTACCAAAATGCATTTTACTGACTAATTGAAAAGCAACTCACAGCAGCAAAGAACCCTAATTTTAAATTAACACTTAAAATTAAAAGCCACTTTAGTTGCGAGGACAAGAACAGCATTAAAAAAGGATTAATATATCAGACCCTACCTCTTAATGAGTTCTGTTAACCTGATCATGAGTCATCTGGTCTGGTGAGCAAGAAAAATCTAACAAGCAGGTGTAAGTCTAGTACATAAACCTCAGAAAAAGCTGTTCTCTTACGGTATAGCTTGTGAAATAAATCCAATTTCCATTGAGGAGGATGAAGCGCAGCTGACTAGTACTAAGTTATTTACATCAGTGATAAACCACTTTAAAAATTAAGCACTATTACTGCCAAAGTTTCATCCCAACCTTGCAAAATGGAAATCAGATTCCATTATCACATGCTAATTAAACTGTTGGCTCTATGTCAAACCAATATCAGCTGGACAAAAAGCTTGATCATTGGTGTTGGCTTTGGCCAATTTCTGCCTGCTCTGATACTGCTCAACTAAGAACTAGTTCATACACTGATCTTAAAATAATACTTTACAATCATTAACTTAATGTACCACTATAAGATGACCATTTTCTGGACACCTACCCATGCATTAATACCTGAAAATAAATGACTGGTCATTTTCTATCCAAAAGCGGTATGCAAGAAGTTTCATACCTATTTAGAAGAACTTCGGCAATAACATTCGAAATTATTTAACAATCAAGGTAATTACATCTATGTATGAAAATTCTAAAACGTTTCACTAAACTCAGAAAAGTTAAAATAAAGTCACCAAAGAAAAGTGAACGTACATCTACATGAATGTGGTTTAGGAACGTGCAATGGGTATTGGGTTGATGTCGAGTTAGATGTCAAAGGTTCAAACTAGTGATGGATCAGTCGACAATGAGATGAAGCGACCCACAAGTTCGCTAGCCCCGTTGTCGCCACTCCGACAACCGGCTACAGCCAAGATTTCTGAAATTGGGAATTTTGGCATAGGTATGGTTGCATGAGCAGGAAGAGAACTGCCATGAAACTGCTGTGCTCCGACACGGTCACAAGTGAGGGGAACAGAAATATAAGCTCCATCAGTTGAGTCCATGTGTTATAATTTTTCTTTGAAGCAAAGTTAGACTTCATTTTAATAATTTGGGCTCATATTAGCTGGTCATCTCACAAGGGGGTTTTAATGCCCTTATTAAAATGCCTCTCCATGATCACTTGGGAACGATCATCTATTACTATGTGCTTGATGCTTGCAGACTGGGAGAGACTACTGTACCTTAAAAGTAACATTACAGTACTCTCACTACACTATCGTTAAATCTATTGCAATGCAAATCAGAGCAGTGGTAAGCATACCTTAATATTAATACACATGAAGCATTGCAAACTCTCTCCTCTTGTTGGATATTAACTATTTGCTATGATTCAAGTGTAATTAAACTTAAGACATTAATGAGATATTCTGGCTTGCTTTCTCTAACATTCAATGTTATGAAAATTGCATAAAAAATAAATAAATAAACAAACAATATGCAGTTCTTCAAGTTAGAGTCAGAGCAAGCCTTCATAAGTGTTATGCCATACACAGGTGATGGCCTACCTCGGAGAGATGGGTGAGGGTGGCAGGTACGAGTACTGATCGACGGAGTTATTGAGTGAACCCAGCTGATCAAAGTTGGTGGAGAGATCGGGAGAGCTCAGATGGTCAGGTGTATCTAAGTGATCAGGGGAATCCAACTGAATCACCTCTGCTTGCTTCTGCCGCAACTGCTGCTGCTGCTGTTGCTGCTGCTGCAAGTGTTGTTGCAGCTGCAGCTTCAGTTGCTGCTGCTGTTGTTGATACTGTTGTTGGTGGAGGTGCAGGTGATGGAACGGAGACTGTCCCAACTGAACATGAGACTCTGTGTGGTCCAGACGACTCTTTGTCTTGTTGTTAGTACTACTGGTCACACGTTTGTTCACAATGTAACGGACGGGCTTTCGCACAGTTGTGCGATTTTGAGTCTTTTTGTACAAGCGCCTAGGCTCTTCATGTAATTTCTGGAAAAAAGAAACTTAATACTGATCTAATTCATTTAAATTAATATGGAAATGACCGCTTGTTTTTTCTTCTTCAGTTTTTACAATATTACATACACATTCACACAAAAACATATACATCTTACTTTGCCTGGTTCATGATTGTGTTCATGACAAATCTCCTTTACAACAAGAGCTTGGCCATCATTAGATGTCGACAAACGGACCTTGAATGGGCAACCTCCTGCTGATGTTCTAAAAATGCAAAATAATTTTATTGGTTTAAAAAGGTATCAAAAACTGAAGGTAATAAATCATTTTATCAATAACCAATTGAATTATATGAAAAGCCTGCTGGATCAAACACTGTAGTCCCAGTCAATGGTAGCTAGGGAGTTTTGTAGTAATTCTCTTTCCCCTTTGCAACTGCTGCCATTTTAAATACTGGATAGGAAGGTTATCCTCTAGCGACATGCTCTCTGAAAGTAAGTCTATCTACCTGGCATACACACCACAGCTAACTGGGCTGCCATGTTCACTTTCCCACTAGTTACCCATTTACCATTGATTAGTGTGGACGGTACCTGAGCTCCCTGGCTATGGACTTGATCAAAAGAAAAAGGGATGACAAGGACAATATTTCTATTTATGATCTGTTGCATTCTGTCGGACAGGACTCATATTTGCAGCCAGCTATAAAAGTGGTACGTGGTGGTGGCAGCAATACAAAAGCTTCAAGGGCCAGGCAGGCATCCATACCAAAAGAGGCATTGTCCCATTTAATAAAGGGGAGATTGACAAAAAATTTATTGGCCGTGTAACTCCTCTTCATTACACATTTCTTCAATGTGATCAATCAATGTCCAAATCCTTTTGTAGTATTGGTGTATAACACACTTTTAACAAGTTCATGAAACCAGTTCCAAGATTATTAGCCAATGTCATCCAGGACAGATGAAAACAAAGAACACATCTATGAAGAAAAGACAAAATTCAAAAAGGAACTCCGAATCCTATAAAAACCCCAAAACCCCACAAAGCAGTGTAACACAAACTAAAACTCTGTGTAGACTAAAATATAACCGAGACATGGTCAAACATACAGTGGTTATAATACTTAAGAAAGTCACATCCACCTCTACTCTCACAAATCAATGGAGAGGAAAAAACATGTTTCAAAGAAAGCTGAAGCAGAAGAGGAAACTAAAACCTGCCTAGACAGAAAGGCAAAAGCAGAATAATAACTCCACCATATTGAGCTTCATAACTATCAAAACCAGTCAAAAGAGAAGAATGTCTGTGGTCTGCCTATGCTTACACTGCAGTATAAGTACGACATCAGCACATAGGATGTTTAAAGTGCAGATGGGAAATATGATAGGTATATTTACAATACCAGCAGTTTCATGCATATTGTACTATGAAGACTATAGCTGTTCATGGGAAGTTAAAATTATTTTTAGAATTTTTCTCCATAACTATGGTACTCACCAGGTGCTGTAGCTAATTACAATTGCCTGGTGAGAGTTGAACAAATGTAATATCAGTCAACCCCTACAGGGTATACCAGGGGTTCTCAAGCATTTTTCAGTGCGACCCCATCTAGTACTGTTGCCTATCCAGTTTGACCCCAAGTCATTACATACACTATGTTGTATATATGAAGATCCTAAGAGTAAATACGGTCATATTTAACTGTAAAAACAAGTAAGGAAAATGTATTACAACTTGAGGTCTAAAAGTGTACAATACACTGGCAGAAACAGGCTACAACTCTGCAATGTTTAATATGTGACATTATATGACCATTTAACACCCTATAAGTGGGGGATATAATTACATTGTTAAGTAACACAACATACAATTTTCTTAGCTACATCTCTGTCATACTGTACGTATTTTGTATGTGACTTGTGTGCATCATCATAAAAATAATTTTCATTATAAGTTACAGTACATTAGTCATAATTCATATGTAACGTGTGTGCATTATCATTTAATAAATTTTCTGTTAACTGAGGGTATGATAATTATTTTATAAATACCATTGATGAGAAAGCTGCCTCACAGACTTCCAAATCATATCAGAACCTTAATAGCTTGATTTTTAACAGCTGAATGTCAATTTGATAAATAACCCAAAACACTAATGTCATCATAGATGGCAAAAATCATCCTTGCCTCGTTGCCAGCCTGTAATTCAGCTACAGTATTTCGAGGACAAATGAGCAACACTGTTTTACATCTGTCTTAAACAGAAAGTGAACAAAATCAAACAATTCAGTAAGCAAAGCAAGGAATCTAGCATTGAAATTTGCTGCCATTTTTGTCAGCATCCATGGGAAGTACAGAGTGCATTGAGCTGAGAACAATTCAAAGGAGAAATGTGAATTTTCTGCAGTATAACGTGTCATCAGCGTTTGCCTTCCCTGGACTGACCTGACTAGACACAAGGAGAGTAACTGCATTATTCCCTTGACCATAATTTATGGTCCCGAATTATGGAGACAATACCTGTCGGCCACGTCCTTCAGTCCTTGACACCTGCTTTATGGGACCCATCGACCCTATGACCTCTGTGCGACCCCTACGATGCCCGGGTTTGGGAACCACTGCACTATACCAAGCACTGCCAGTTCACTAAACATCCATATAGCCCAATGACACCATTCCCTAACACAGATAATTTGTGGCCAGTTATCAGAATAACTAAAAGCTCTTACATGTAATTACTGTACAGGTGCGGTGCAGTACAGTATACCTCTTCAACACCACTGGTATGTCTAGTTTATTTTATTCTAGTACTCATTTTCATTCTTCATTTATATATTTTTGGAAGACAGCAGTTAAAATTTAAGGTACACATTCCTGTTTCCTTTTTTTTTTCAATAAGAATTGAGGACACATATATAATGCCTCTACCAAAGAAATAAATGCCAAAGACAGAACTTTAAATAATTAATGATCAGCTACTCAACATAGTAAAACAATGAAGGCCTAAAAAACATGGAGGCTACATTGTAATACATACTGATTGTGTATCTTTGTTTGGTCCGAGGGTCTCCGCCCACCGAAGACACATGAATAGGTCAGCTCGGCATATTTGAGAGCTGGGTTGAGGGACTTGCGGCGCGCCCTCTTAGCAGCAGCAACAACAGTCCTGGAATCGCGCACCCAAAGTTGTACTTGTTCTAATTCTTGAAATTCCTCCAACCGTCTGCTTAACTCATCAAATGTGTAGAACTTGCTGCCCACTTTGAGCATCGCCGCAGCCTCCACACCCCTGAGTCATAAGAGGAAATATTTAATACAAATATTGTACATATGGAAAAGAAATAATAAGATGTAATGTTTCTATTGAGTAAAGTCAGAGTAGTTAACATTATTAATAGGAGCAAAGCATAACAAATTAAAGTTCTTTTTAAGTTCATCAGTCAGATGTTCAAGTCTATTAATGACAGACTGGACATTCTCCATGATTTCTGAATACTGTGCAACACTTACAAATATAAAAATTTTCCTAAGTAATTTTGAAACATTCTATTACTGCATTTTTAAAATACTGTACCAGTCATTAGTTATGTTTATCTATTTCATTATTCTCTTGATACTCACAATGTTATTAAGCTTACAAATAAGCTTTCAATGTGTCATCAATCTCTCACAATTACCCTATAATTTCTCCTTCACTCACTGACAACAAGTAGACTCATCTCCACGAAGTAGTCACTTAACCAGTTCCCAATTGTCAGATTTATCCTCACTACATAAGAGTAAATAACATTTACTCATATAGTATGCCCAGTATGGAAAATTAAATAATAAAATTATTTAGTATTCTTAATTTCATATCATAATTATGAGCAATTAATGTGAGGAGTTATAAAAGAAAGTGTGCAATTGGGAAGTGAGTAAATATTTGGAGGTGTGAAGAATGGCAGAGTCTGCTGATGACTGATATGTTGGCTGGTGTACAGTACTATTCAAGTTTCTGTGTTCTGACAGTTTCCCTCCATTGGCTTTAAGGCACTGCTCTTTAAACATTTGAAGTCAGCCCACAGTGAAATCACAGTTCCTCCAAGACGGATGTTGGTTCATTTTTTTGCAGAATTCCTTCCCCCCCTTTTTAACAGTTAGCACTTAACATTTCTTTTAACACTGTTAAACTCAGTTATATCACATTTGTGTTTGTTTGAGGCCATGGTGAAAGCAATATAAAATCCACATTAAACATAGAGTATAGAGCACATGTGGCCTGATGCTTAAACCAACATCATCCTCGTTCAAGCATGTGACCATATCATTTGTGCCATGCAAACTGAGCAGCAAGAATTTAGGGTGACAATAACCCACCCTTTCTAAATATCTTGTGAAATACAGGTAGATAGCATAACAGTATAGGTATACAAGTATTATTATTATTTCTCTATACAGTATGCTTTTATACTTAAGTATTAGGATATATACTTAATCAAACAATAAATCATTTATGAACTCTTACATCTTGTAAATGTCTCAGGACTCATGAGAAGCTGCTGGGAAGTATGTACTACCTATGGAACTCTCAACTTCTAAAGGCTATATAATATATTTGTTTTTCATCTAAAGAATGCATACAGAATGTTTTTCTTTATTTTGATATTCAAGAAGTAAAACAAATGGTCAACTGAGTTTGTGGAAGCAAACCTTGTAGCCTACTGGTAGGCATAGCATAACAGGAAACTGGGAAAACTTCCTATTGGTTTCAAGTTTCCTCCCAATCAGTGACTTATACAATCCAACTAGTGTCAAAGTACCGTGCCAGTAATTGGGTGTACTGTATATTGCCTAACTCCAGCCCTTGGGAGTGGTGCTTTACATGTTTCTTGTGAGACCATCAGCCAACTGGCTAGTGTCTTCTAGGGGGACTTGACATTTAGATAAACAGTTACTGTCCTCAGGAAGGCCCGTCTAACATAATATCGACTTTCTACTTTCAGTACAAACTTTGTTGTGACCCTCCAACAAATGGCTATTGTTAACCCTGACCTTAAAAGCCAGAGATCCTAGGTCATTACTATTGCAAAGCATATAACTTGTAAACCCCATCATCACTGACCTACATATTGTTAATTACCACCATATTTTAACTCTTTTAATCTACAGGTATCCCTTGCTATATGAATGGGTTAGGTTTTTTAAAGTCATTCATTAAGTGAATATTCATACAGTATATCAAATAATATAACATACTCCCCAATGACAAGAAAATTTCAATGTTATAACTAGAAAAATTAAATAGATTCACAAGCAAAAAAAAAATCCTACCAGTACCTAACTACTGTAAATTAGTACTGTACTTGACTACAATAGTTTAGTAACTAACTACAAGAAAACCTGCAATGTACACACACAAAAAATTACAATCAGCAAAAACCTACCTAATTACTGTAAATTAGCACCTAAGTACTGTAGTGTAATTTAGTAGCTGTACTGTAATTTAGTACTGTGTACATTAAGAAATTAATTAAATATAAATTTGGTACATTACCAGTACAGTAACAGGTACCTTAAGGGACCATAGCTTTTGTAGCTATAGTGAGAAAGAGGTAAAGAATTGAATATTTGTATTAGCGAATATTCACAGAGTGAACGTTCATGTAGCGAGGGATACCTGTACAGCATTAGTAAGAAAAATATTGTTTTGCTTTCCACGTGCTCAACAAACACAAGGCCCCCTTGAGGTAATAGGATAAAAATCTGCTAAAAAGAACCTACCAATATCAGACAAATTTGGCTATAAAGTATCCTAAGATTGTTAGGTTAGGTTTAGTAGGTTCATGTCATTAATAAATGGCTCAGTGTCACTGTCTGATTTAAAGGCAACCCACAGAGAACAGACCTTCTCTTTTGTACTACCTTACAGATTTGGGTAACAAGACAAAAAGTAATAAAATTTTACTAAAAAAATTATATTATATTAATTAAAATTAACAATGAATAGGCCAGTAAATAACAGTTATCACAAAACTGCATTATCAAAGATTGTCATCACTGTCAACTATACAAAAACTGAGAAATACATGTTAAAAAAACTAATGAAAAAGATATCAAATAAAACGCATACTACCTCAAACGTCACCTTATGATACTGGAAAATAGTGGGCAGCGCTCACCAACAGTTCCTGTAATTTATTTTAAAATGGTAATACAGTACCTGTACTGTCCAGTACTGTACTCTGGAACAGGGGTTCAGGTTAACCAGTAACTTTAGAAATATTTTCTTTTGACTACAACTCTTACCTTAAGAATATCCCATCACACGTAAAGGATTTGTAATTGTCGTACTTTTGTTTACCCAGTTCTTATTGTAAATATATACACTCTGCCCACCTGAGGACGCTAAGTATGTGCTTCAACTGTTGACAAATACTTCACAACATTAAGTAATTGAAATGTTCCAATGAAGTTCCATAAGTTAGCTAATGGAATCTACCTAACCTAAAATAAAATAATATACAATATGTACAATAATGTACTGTATATCCATACCAGGATAAGTAGGCTTAGTTGGTTCGTCTTATCTACAATACACGTCCATGTACTGTAAAGTGTGAGCTGCTGAAAGTATTCATTTATATGAAAGTTGCTGAGAAGCTAATGTATTCCAGTCTATGAAATGTTTTACAGTCTTGTAAACGGTCAATATGGCATCGTTAGGAGGTAGTGCATCGACAGATTGGTGTTCAGCTGAAAAAATATACTGTAATAATAAACAAAAATTAACTACTATATTGTATATTACAAAAGTTTCAAATCCTCACTTGTTTTTGGATAATTGCTAATACTCGAGGACACTGTCCCCAATAACTAGCAACTTAACTAAACTTTCCTCTGGAAGAAAACTTATTTCTTGCCTTAACCATTTAAGGAGTATTGTTAGCCGTCACACTTAGGCTAAGTATTTTATTCTGGCTAATGTCAAACAATTCGTTCAGCTAAGGGAAACCCCTATCACTCAATGGGTTAAGAATTACTATAACCACCAAGAAGAGGATTTGCAATTTTCATAATACCCTTTCTGCAAGTGCAGTATTTTCTGTAATAAACACAAAACATTGTTGCTGAAGTAGCTCCCGACAATGCCATATCGACCTGTATAATTATATGATTTGTCACAGATAAGACAAATCAACAAAACTTACTTATCATACAATGAAAGAACTGTACAGTATATTACTTTATGATAACCATGCATTTAATGGGCATAGTCACAAGAGCCATTGCTAACATTAGACGAGGCTTGAAACATTTAAAAGTATCACAAACTGCTGTATTACATAAGAAGCCATTCATAAAATGAACCGAATTACCCTGCCAAACCTAACCTAATTAATATAATAAAGTTTAGGTGAAGTTCAAATTTGGGTAGGCAGGTAAGTACAGGAAGGTCAGCTTGGTTATTAATAAATGACAAATTACTGGAGCAGGGCATATAAAGCAGCAGGGTCTGTTGCTTTGGATAGTTCCCGGTCTCGCTGAATGTCAATAATGGTACTCATGATATTTCTGCCAGCTAAATAAAAGACTGCCCATCTAAGGTTAGGTTAGATTTGGAAAGGTTGTTGGGAAGTGTTTGTAAAATCTGATGCATAGTACAGTAGTGGCGTGGCATCCATGGGTACAGAATCTGTTTACCAATAAAAAAATCCAGGAAAATTGCCATTTATATGAAAGAAAGTTGAAATTCCTTTGCCTGATTTTGGTTATTGTTAAGATAAGAAACAAGTTTTCTTCTATACTGTACTGTACTGTATATGTGTCAGTAGTACCACGTTGGAAACACTGCTTCTTGTCCGATCAGCAAAGTTAAGCAACATTGGGTCTGGTTAGTACTTGGATGGGTGGCTGCCTGGCCTTACGAACACCAGATGCTGCTGGCATTAGGACTCGACAGGAAACAGGCCTCTCATATATAAAGTTGCTAGTTACTGGGGTTTGTGTCCTCGAGTATTAACAGCTATTCCTGAGATAGCTTCGGAGTTATCTCCATAACAAATTTTTTCTAAAGTTGCTGATTAACACACACTTCTGTTGCAAAGTACAGTACAGTATTACATCTAAAACTGATGCATTAAATAGTATTTTTCTTCATCTGGCATTTATAATTTAATCAAATTTAAAAGTAATAAATATAATTTCTCTTATAAATTCACAATTATATTAGTTAGGGTAAGAAAATAAATTGTAAATGGCTGGGCAGACTGGAGACTACATAGCCAGGATTTTAAGTTATGTTGATAAAGACAAGTTAGGTTTGGTTCCTTAGGTTTATGTGAGTACCGTCGGTGCCAGGTCGTGTCCACTTTTTTACGTCTTACAACTACCAAGCTAACCTGACTACAAGAAAAAAGGTTAAAAAGTTACCCAGTACTATATTAAGGAACCTCTTAAAAGAGGTGCACAGGTTAACAAGCAACATTATGAAACTTTTTAATAGAAGAAAACTTCTTCAATTTCTCTAGAGCCTCCCCAAATTTGATAAGAGGAATTGATTTTTACCAACTTAACAAACAAAAATGAAAAACCAAAAGAACCTAGGAACAAAACCTAATTAGTGCCTCCAGTCTGCCCAGCTGGTAAAGGAACTTATGGAATTGCACCAATATTTCTAGAGATGATATTTGCATGAAAATCGATACAATAATACACAGAACCTAACCTAACCAAACTGGGACCCCACCCCCAACACACACACACACACACACACACACCATTTGAAGTTTCACTGCAGAGAAACTTTGCTCGTGACGAGGTGGACAAAGAGTGTCAAAGTCATGCCACGAGCTCATCTCTTGCGGATGCAGAAAACACTGCGGTGGCAAGTGTAGGTGCAAAAAAGCTGCACTTAAATGCACTGGACTTTGTGCATGTGAAGGTGGCTGTTAAGGCCAAATATCTACAGAGATTCGGCCTCAATAGCCGAATGTTCAGAATTTTTTTTTTTTAAGTTTTGGGAGTTCGGAAAATTTGTATGTTAATTTTCCAGTGTAATGCTTTTACTCGACTTTTTCATTGTAATAAACTTCGAAAACTATCACAAATGATTTTCGTAACCCGGATTATGTATACTGATGCATCGGAATGAAATATGCAACCGTAAAAACAGAAATACATAGTTTAGCGTATCCCGAACGGCGGCCACCTTGAAATTCAATATGGCGCCCACAGAGGTTGAGTTTCTAGTGGTTCCATATCTGAAAATATTCACCATGTATTACTCTATATCTGTGACAAAGTTTTTAATGCTTTCATCATAAAATGCGCAATTGTTTGGCTATGCCCCTGTACTACTAGACCCCTTGAAAGCAAAAAGATTTAACTTTAATACTGTAGTGACATCCCACATTACAGAAACAAATCATGGTTGAATGTCACTTTCCAGCGGCGCATTTTGGACACTTGCATGGCCTTCCAAGAAGTCCATGATCACATAATATGTCAAAGTCATAATCCTCAATAAGCACAGACGACTTGCTATAACTTATGGATTTTCTAGTAGATGACGCCACAATTTCATTCACGAGGGAATGCATCTACGACTCTCCGTGTGGAAGAACAATAATAATAGGAACATAGTCGACTTCAATTCCAATGCAATTCAAAATTAAACGTAAGGTATCCAATGCCCTATTATGGAATTCAATCTCAACCATATAAAACTGATCCTGTCTTGAACATGTTGACAAGACTGGATTCACTCCCTTATATCTTAAGAGTGGACGAGCACGATGGTCGCCACTGACACCACCATATTTGCGGTAAATCATTTATTTCTTCACCTACAAAACAGACATTTTATTACTGCCATATGATCAGCTTTTCACCATGGTGTCCCTCTTCATGCCCTGCCAACTACAGGTAAGATTTATGATCGAAGGGTGTAGGAAAACGAAATTAAAAAATAAATAAATAAAATAAAGTTAAAGGAAGGAGTTGGAGTTGTGGTATAGATATATCACTCAGCTACTAACATCTATTTCTATTAAATTCCTACCTGTGATACATTACTGTATCAGAAGCCACTTGCTGATGTTTTACATTTTAAGATGTCAGTACAGTGCTGTACACTACTCTAAAATCTTACTTGTACAATGTAAGGTTATTATTCGTTATTACTACCTACTCGTTTCAAACATAAATAGTCTTTTTTCTGCTTGTTTTCACTTGGGATATGTTTAAACTAACCTTCAACATTCATTGAGTCATTGTTTCGGGAGGAAACGACGAAAATAAAAATTAATGAAAATATAAATTACTGATCCCCCCAGCAGTCGACCAATCACCACGTGGCAAGTATGAACTGACCAATTTAAAAATGGCATGTGACAGAAGTGCTATTGACTATTATCAACTCCTCAAGGATGTTTATCGAGACAAAAAAGCTGCTGCAGAAGGATTTAAAGCTCATGGCATTCTTCCTTGTCATTAGGTCATGGGAATAGACGTCCCAACCTATCCTAATTACTGTACTGTATTTGGCAAGATACTTATTTATCAGAGTTTCCTGAGCCCCAGCATCATTTCCTGCTTACTGCCATCAATTTGTACCATCACCTCAACTCTCCAGCATAAGTTATGCCATAAGATAAATTCACAGGGGTAGCTAGGAAACATGGCTCTAGGTTTAAGATTGGTTAGGTTAGTCTAGTAAGTGTCAACAAATATTAACTAAATGTTTTCAACCCCCATGCTCTCCTAAATTGTCAACACAAAAACATATTTTCATGGTATATTTTCTTTCTTACTTTCAGTTTCTTTAAACGACCATCATATCTTCATCTATATATAAAAAAAAAAAAAAAAAATGGTCAGATTTGAAGAAAACACCCAAATAGACCAGAAAAATATTTTCATGTCAAAATTGAGTAGGCAGTAATACAAAAAAAATTACACAATGTAATTCCATGTGCAATTTATAGTAGATGACAATTATATTTATGATTTTTTTTATTTTGGGGGGGTGGGGGGTAATGGTAATTTTAGACTAAAACAAGATAAAGTCCTTATGCAACACTTTTTTCTCATATTTTACCTAACTGATTTCGTGAGTTTAAAATCAGAAAACTAGAAATTTTGGGGGGAAATTTACAATGTCACCCAAAACTACTATTCGCCCATAAATCTTTGTTTTTCAATCTAATTTGACTATCATTTCCGTCGGTAATAAGTCGTTTTGGGCTTCCCCCCCCACCCCAACAACCAAAGAACCCTACCTAACTTCCTAGCCGCCCCCGCTATATTAAACAGAAAGTACTTATTTTGATATATGGTGCCAATGAAAGCAACTTTGTTGAAGCATCAAGGTGTAATTTTACGTTTTTTGTGGACGTGAGAGTACGTTCTGATCGAACGCGTCGAGTGTAAACAAACAGACGACACGCAGTGACTGCAGATTTGTTAATTTCTTAAGTGAATTTACTTTCTTGGTTAATATCCATTTGCGACGTTTGTGGTATTAGAAAAAAGACAAGATATAAATAATGGTAAACACAAAATTGCTCTAACCGGGATGTGGCTGAAACTGGAAAGCCAATTTTTTAAGCAATGGTGAGGGTATTACATATTGTGTGGGTGGTCTAAATGGGGAGGATATGCTTTTTTTTTCAACCAACCAGAGCTTGTTATTGTGCATGGGGGCAGAGCTCCTGGGTTGGGAAAGGTTTAGGTAGGCAGTTGGTTAGGGTGGTGCTACCAACCACATATTACTAATTAAGTTATCCTAACCAACCTAACTTGCTAACTGAGGCACTCTACCCCCGTCCCCTCCACATATTAAGCACAGAAAGAACTTACTTTGATACCTGGTCCCATCCATGCACAGTAACAAACTCGGATTGGTTGACACTTAAGCACATCCCTATCTAGATCTTCGGCTCATTGCCAAATTAGTCAACAAATGAACGAAAAAAAAAGTAATATCTCAGTTCAAGGTCATTTACGAGGGATACGGCATAGAAGTGTCTAAAAATTGTTTAAACTATTGATTGCAAAGACAAAATTCCCAAGATTTAGTTGGTGGCAACAAAAAAAACAATACCCTTGCCACTGCTTACAGTATTATTTTTCTAGTTTTCTCATATTTAACTCATATCTTGGTTACAGATAAAATTCAAGAAAAGCATAGATGAATTTTGGGTAAATTTTTACTTTAGGACATGAGTCCCTAGGAACTGACCAATATGTTTTTCCAGTGTATTTTGAACGAATCTGACCTTCATTTTTGGCGGAAATTGCTAGTTTTTGCACCCCCCCTCTCTCCAGCAATTATGGGGAAGAGCCTGGGAAATTGGAGTTTTTGGGTGAAGAGAAAACAAAAAGAGTCATCTGACCTAACAAAACCTAACCTAACGCCTAGCTGGACCCCGGTAGACCAAACCTGACCCCTAGCCGGGGCACAGATCTCGGTAGGCCTAGCTTAAACTAACCGAAATGTTTCAGTAGTTAAAAACTTTGGGGCGCACCATGTCCTAAAGTACAATACGTAGTTAGAAGTGGAAGGACCAGGGATACGTAAGAATTGGATAGAATAATCATGTTCTCGTAAAACTCGGCAATAAACTTAAATTCATCGTAGAAGCACAAGCGACAACCAACCTCCACCACGGCTATTGCGAGACTGGTCAATAAAATTACCCAGGCTGCTTCCTTTGAAAAAATAAATAAAAATCAAATGTGATTGGTCGGAAAATTTTTTTGTGAAGACCGATACCTCATTGGTCACGACTGGATAACGTCAGTCAACATTGCGCATGCGTGATGCGCAGGTAACATCTCCTCACAGATGAAGACTGAAAACTACATAAAATCAAGTGTATTTTAAAAGAAAGGTCATCCAAATATTTCACGGACAAATATGTTAAAATGTAATATCTATGTATTTATGTAAATTGTAAACAAAAAATAAAATAAAATTGAATTGTGCCGCTATTATCCATTTCCGCCAGGTATATATGGGGTTCAAAATGCTCTGAATAGCGAGACTTAAATGTTTCAGGAGTTTATAATTTTCGGGCGCACTATGACTGCAAGTAAAATAATACAGTTTTTCTTGTTTTTGTCTGAAATTATCATTAACACGCCCCCCCCCCCTCCCCAAATCTAATTAGTGTATCTGTATGTCCTCTCCTATAAAATGACCACTTCTACTGGTATGTTGTCCACCAGTTTTCATTAAGTCAACATGTTAAATGATTTACCAATAAAAATAGTGACGCCCATTATTAACACTTATAATCTGATTGTTTACTGAATTTAAGAAACATGAAACCAAATCTAACACTTAACAAAATCAATTCTAAGATCACGAGGAATTGTTACATAGGTTAGGCCTGTTTGTTGTTTTCTAATACTTTTTACCAACACTTTACCAAATTTTAAGACATTTGATACTGTATAATAAATAGTTTATAAACGACTTTTCTTTTGAAGGAACAAATTCATCAATGGCAAACTTTCACCCCACAATGTCTATTGTTTTCCTAATATTTTCATATGGAATTAAGGTACTGTACATCATTAACAACTCTAAATGTAATTAAGAGTATATTTGTTGTTAAGTGCATGTGGTTCATGAGCCTCCCACCCTGCAGGGCCCCACATGCACATGGTCACAGGTGAAAGCAAATTACCTTTCCAACCATCAATGGCACACTATAAGAGTTCGGTACAAAAAATATACCTATTTGGACATGACAAACAGAAGACATTATTGAAACATTACGGTTACATTGTATTTCCTATGGATTCACTTTGATAAACTTCTCCCCACGCCTCTTAAGAGAAATCTACCACAATTCATCGTTCAAGTTCAAGGTCATAACTTGGGACCAATTGTATTTTCTCATGTTTCTACCATTACCAAAGTTATCATAATTCATTACCCATTAGTGAGTAAACTACCATACCTATTTTTCACCTCTAGGAAGGTCATATATAATCATCAGTTCAAACTCAACAATATATTCTGTAAGTAAACCGATTCCCAGCCAAGGAAACAAACAAGACTCCCCCCACCGTTCGTTCACTAAGGAAGCCATGCCCCTTATTCAAACACAATTCCCACAAAAAGTACATATTACATCTAACCATAAAATACCACAAACCACACAATAGACCTTAACGATCATACCTTGCTTAATAGTTGTGTGTTGAATGGTGATTTTCTTGTTATTTACTCCATTTTGCTGTTTAGTTTCTATTGCCTCGTGCACGCCATATCAACACACAACTATAGAGGAGGACTTAACCTGAGCTCCATGCCAAGTGAGGGAGGCCGTGCGCACCTCTACCACACTAACAATATATATAAACCACAACATTTATACTATATATATCATTTTAAAATAAGTAAATTCAGTCTATTTATCATGAATTAATAGGGGTAAATACTCATATAATTTGTAGATTTTATTAATATTTACTGTAAATAAGTTAAAAGGGTTTTGAAGACAAGGAGGATCTCAATACTTAGTAATAAAACAAACTGTCTTATGATCCTGTACTAACGAGTGGTGGTAAACATCTATGATAATTTGTTCAACTTGAGAAGGAAAATATTAAATGAAATATAAATAAAAATCATCATGGCAGCGTTACTGAAGAAGAGAGCTTTAGCGGAGTACTGTCAGACTATTGTGGTAAATGATAACTACTGTATATAAACCTTTCTTGGCTACTTGGTAAATGATAACTACTGTATATAACCTTTCATTGCTACTTGGTAAATGATAACTACTGTATATAAACCTTTCATGGCTACTTGGTAAATGATAACTACTGTATATAAACCTTTCATGGCTACTTGGTAAATGATAACTACTGTATATAACCTTTCATGGCTACTTGGTAAATGATAACTACTGTATATAACCTTTCATGGCTACTTGGTAAATGATAACTACTGTATATAACCTTTCTTGGCTACTTGGTATTTGTAATAAGTATTTTAAACGTTTCTAAACAAAAAGTGTATGATTATGATTTTCACATTTTTCATGTCAGAATTTTACTTTCCTGTGTTGCTATTAATTGATTAAGTTTGTACCACAGACAAATTATTTACTGAATATTTGCAAATTGTATCATGAATTTGTATTATCTCCACTGTTGATTACATGTCCCATTCATCCCCACTGATCTAAGACATAAGAATCATTTGTTATTGGGAGGAGAGGTTATGCAATGTTCTAGATAGTTTAATTAGGCAGCAAATGCAACAAAATAATTTATATTGTTTTGTCTCGAGTATGTATTATTATAATTTTTAGGCCTGGCTAAATCTAAAATATAGGTTTACCATGATTAACAGATGTAGAAATTGGGCCATCTATAGGAAGTGACTCCTAGCCCAGTCAAGCTCTTCATTTAATAATTATAGAGAAAATGAGAATGACAAAACCAGTCTTGGTAACACATGACAAGTGTGGTCTGGACTCAGCACCAACTTGATGAAATTTCTCCATCGTAGAGAATAAGATCTTTACTTATATAAGCTTTCTTTCCTCAAGAAACTGACAAAAAATGCAGGAGGAAAGCATTTTGCATAGTTTAATTTTATTTTTTTTTCGTTTAGGGTAATTTTTTGATAGTCGTACTAAGTTTGGAAACCCCACTTCTTGTCGATCATCGGGTCTGGTTACCACAGTACTTGGGTGGCTGACCGCCTGACCCTAAGCCTCTAATGGCTTTGTCAGTTGTCCTTGGTCAAATTGACGGTATTATTTTACTTTCGGACATAGCACACCCGAAAGTTATAAACTACTGAAACATTTACATCTCGCTATTCTGAGCATTTGGAACCCCATATAGGGAGCCACGAATTACCCAAATGTACCCAAAAGTATAGCAAATAAGGGTAAAATCTTAATGAATATCTGTTATACATACACAAAACATGTTTAATAATATTTTTAGTGTAATTTTGTAAAAATAATTTGTAAGATGAAATAATAAACAGCGAAAAACTTTCAGTATTGGCGAGCGCTAAATTCCAAAGAGTTCGTGAACAAGGGAGATAACTCAGATCCATCGTGATGCACTTCGCTAACCTAACCTAACCTAACATAAAGTAAATCCTACGGCTATGTTAAATACCCCGAAGTAACAGAAACATCGGTAATTATATCTCCAATTTGGAAAGGTGCCTCTTTGGAATTTAGCATCTTTCGCTGTTTATTATTTCATTATTTTGATTACATTTCAATGAAAACATTATTAATCAGGTTTTATTGATGTAAAACATATATTCGTTAAGATTTTACCCTGATTTAATATACTTTTGGGTACATTTGGGTACTTTTGGGTAATTCGTTGTACCGCCCCATATATATATACCAGGCGGAAATAGATGAGCGACACAATTGAATTTAATTGATTTTACGTAGTTTTCAGTCTTCGTCTGTGAGATGTTAACGACACATCACTTATGCGCAATATTGACTGACATCATCCAGTCGTGACCAATGATGTATCGATATCATCAAGCAAATTTTTTCGACCAATCACAATTGATTTTTTCCAAAGGAAGCAGCCTGGGTAATTTCATTGACCAGTCTCACAATGGCCGTGGTGGAGGTTGGTTGTCGTTTGTGCTCCTACGATGATTTGAAGTATTGCTGAGTTTTACTATAAAGACGATTATTCTATCCAATTCTTACGTATCCCTGGTCCTTCCACTTCTAATTAAGGTATTGTGCTTTTGGACATGGCACGCCCCAAAGTTTTTAACTACTGAAAAATTTAGGGTAGTTTAAGCGAGGCCGTCCCGGGGGCAGAGCCCCCGGCTAGAAATTAGGTTAGGTTTTGTCAGGTTAGATGACTCGTATTCGTTTTTTCCTCCACCCAAAAACCCCGATTTCCCAGGCTCTCCCCCATTATTGTGGGAGGGGGGGGGGGTGGCAATTTCCGCCAAAAATGAAGGTCAGATTCGTTTAAAACACACCAAAAAATTGTACACTGGAAAAACATATTGGTCAGTCCCTAGGAACTCATGTCTTAAAGTAAATATTTACCAAATTGACTGAATATCAATTATTATTCCCTACTCGATTTTGACATGAAAACATACAGGTATTTTTCTGGTGTGTTTTCTTAGAATCTTACTTCATTTCATTGGAAAATCGGCATTTTTTTAGAAAATGGAGAAATGACGATTTTCACAAGAAAACGAAGGTGGGAATCGAAGAAAATACAATGTACACCAGAAACATATGTTTTCGTGTCAACTCTTTCGGGTGAATCTGGGGTTTTGAGGGGGAAGGAAAACATTTTCCATATTCATTGACATGTGCTAGACTAATCTAACCTATCTTAGACCTAGAGCCATGTTTCCTAGCTACCCCTGTGAATTTATCTTATGGCATAACTTATGCTGGAGTGTTGAGGCGATTGTTGAAGGCTAGTTTAAACATATCACAAGTGAAAACACTAGAAAAAAAATGATCCAAAGCAAGTAGGGAATACCCTGTACTGTACTTTAATAGAGAATAATAACCTACAGTATTTTTATCTCTGTAGGAGCTGCCGCTCCATCATGTTTACTTTCTATTATCAATTGTAGGCTGGTTTTACAGTTATGTTTGGTTCAGATGCAGCTACCGGTACCCAGTTCAATATTTAATTTATTTTTCATGAAATAAAAAAGTAATTTTTCAAATCTAACTTAACCAAGCCTAATTCAACCTCAATCAATCAGAGTACCATCCTCATATCTGAGGGTTGGCAACCACTGTCATAAGAACAGCAGAAGGATCTCTGTGAGCTTCAAGAATGGTCGCAGAAATGGTTGCTGAGATTCAATGTCACGAAGTGTAAGAGGATGCACCTGGGGCGTGCCAACGGTTGGGAGGCATATCATATGTCCCAACGTGACGAAGAAACTGCATTAAATGAGGCAGAATGTGAAAAGGACCTAGGTGTGTACATTGACAATGAACTGAAGTTCTCGGGCCATTGCAAGAAGAAGGTAAATCAGGCAATTAATGTATTAGGTCTTATAAGAAGGTCGTTCAGATATCTACATGGTCCCTCGTAATGATCTTCAAGAGTGAAGTGCTTCCCTGCCTGGAGTACTGTCACCCCGTCTGGTCCCAAAGATATGCCAGGGACTGTCAACTTATTGAAAATGTCCAAAGGAGGACCACCTGACTGGTGCCTGCACTGCAGCACCTCAGCTACCCGGAGAGATTGGAGCACCTGAACTTGCCAAGCTTATACTACAGACGGGCAATGGGAGATCTGATTGAGGTGTACAAGCATCTCAAAGGGCACTACTCAGTCGAGTGTCCTTACCTGGAGCTGGAGAACACTCGCTTCACAAGGGGACACAGCTCAAGGTTAAAGAAGCCGCAAGTCCGGAATACTGTTAGGGGTAACTTTTTCGGAGTGAGAGTTGTGAACTCTTGGAACAATCTGCCAGAGAGTGTTGTGACGGCACCGAGTGTGAGCTCTTTCTAGACCAAACTTGACCAACACTGGAGCAGGTTCAGATACATTCAGGAGCCGGTGCATGCCCAGTACTTGCCAACAGTGCATAACAGAGACGTAATCGATCGCCCAAGCGGCTAACGAGCCGATCAGTGGTGAAGAGGATGAAAGTAAAAGTATGAGAATGAAGGAAATTGCAGTGGGCCTTTTGGCCCATACTCAGCAGTCCCGTTTACACCCAACCCATATTGCTCGTATATCTGTCCATATTAAATAGGAAGAATGGGAAACTTCTCAGTGAGTTCATGTTAATCCTTAAGCCCCGGGTTCAGGTGCTGCTGGCAGTACTACCCCTCCCCCCCTCGCGTGGGGATAAATCAAGAAAAAATCAACCTTTCTAAAAATAAAAATAAAAAAAATGGCAGGAATAGGCGGACGTTCTAGAACGTCACCCGGGGCGCGTTGGTCGGACGTTGTGGAACGTCACCCGGGGCCTAAAGGTTAATGATGGTGTTCGGTAACTTGTTCCACTCATCCTCAACTCTATTCCCTAATCATTGATTTCATATCTCACGCCTAAATCTAAATTTGTCGAATTTAAAACCATTTCTAGATGTTCACTCCTGTTTTGAGGAACTCCTCAGATTCGGGGTTGCCCGTAAAGTCAGTCCAATCTATTTGGCTAAAGTTAAAGTTCCCTACAATAACAGCTTTAGCTACCATGTCTGAATTCTCATCATATTTCATACCAAATAAATTGTCCTTCAAGCCTTTCCTATGATTAATTTTTCCATACCATTTGTCAAATATATCCACACTTTCTGTATCCAATTGGGTTTTATTTTATTTTTTGATTCCACACTTCATATTATCCCTGACATAGATTACTGTCCTGCCTCCTTTCCTGATCTTCCTATCAGAATGAAATAATTACTGTAGTATATCCTTTAATTTGCTATTTGATAGGTACTGGTAACTCATGCATGTCTTCATTAATCCAGGTTTCAGTGAATGCTAATACAGGGTACAGTATTACCGGTATATAAATTTCTTCAGTGCACACCAGAATTCTGATTTCTTCCATCTTGTTTTTCATACTTCTACTGTTCGCAGAGTACAATAGCCGCCAGAATATATTTAAGTTAGTCGTGATCTAAGTCTTCTCTCCCCTACGATTTGGTTTTAATTCCCTATTTAATTTTTTTTTTGTCATTCTTGGCACAAAATCAAGGAGCCTTTTCAATATGTAACCCCAAGCCCACTGCAGTCTCCTCGACCCTCAGGCTCTTATGTTTGCTTAGCAGTTTAAAGACCTGGGCATCTTTTCAACTGCCCTCTTAAGAGAGCTAGCTAGCATTTCCAGCTCCTCCCTAGATAAATGCACCCCATCCTTTGCATACAGGTCTCTGCTGTAGAAGCTGTCCCAGTTGTCATTGAATGGAACTGATGTTGACTTGCAATACTGTATCTGTCAAGATAGTTGTCGACACCATCTGCCCTTGACAACCATTCATTGCTAACCCTCCCTTTTAGGCAGGACACCACAGAGGATAGGGATACCTCCCTTCATCCTAACCTGGTCAGTAGCTGCCTTGAACTTATCAAGGAGCTCTGCACTCCTAACCTACCAATATCACTGTCTCCTGCACAGAGCCAGATAATGGGTTTGTTCCAATTTCCACACAATATATTGTACAGCCTGTCTACTATGTCATCCTCCACAGCTTCTGTCAAACACACCTTCATCCTCTTACTCCTGTCTCTGCCACAGAAGGCACAATCCATATACCTTACCTGCGAATCTCCAACAATTAAATTTTCTTACCTTCAAACTCTGCCTTATCCTTGACTTTCTTGCCATCCATTTCGTCCTCCAGAGGGCTAAATAAGTTGGAACACTTAGCTGATACATTTCTCTTCTTCACCACCAGCCTAGTCACCCCTCTCTTCATTACTTTCAACTGGTCAGTGTCTTTGTCTTCCACAGACTCCCTCAGTTTCACATCTTTCTTCAGCCTCTCATTATCACCTTTTACCTTAACAAGTTCAGCCTTCAATGTGGCACAGAGACACTCCCAGCTAACACTGAACATGGTAACCACCACTAGTCAATCCCCAGGAGATAATTTGCCGTGACCTTACTTTGAGAGAGGTCAGTTGAAAACTCAAAACATTTTTGCCTATTTTTACAAATCCTCCAAGATTTTGTGTCTCTCTAGGGACCCAGCTTTTAATTTCATTCATCCATCCTGGTCTCTGCCTTTCCCTGGATCAGAAACTTTCTTCATTACTGCAAGCATTGTGTGGCGATTAGTGGCATGATATCATCATGCGTAGCAGTGACAAGCAGAGTACCACAGGGCAGTGTACTGACCCTATTACTGTTTGTTTGTTTCATAAATTACATGTTAGAAGCTATACACTCCTCCATACAAATGTTTGTGGACGATGCCAAGTTATTCAGGGAAATTAAGAACCAAGCAGACTGTGAAGAGCTACAGAAAGGTCTCTGTTAGCTTCAGGAGTGGTCAGAGGAATGACTACAAGTTCAGAAAATTGGCAGGACAAACTTTCTTGGAGTGAGAGTTGTGAACTCTTGGATCAATCTGCCAGAGAGCGCTGTGACGGCACCAAATGTGAACTTTTTCAAAACTAACCCATGCAAACATGGAAAATGGCCTTAAAACATTAATGATTATGAGTAACGTATTCCTCTCCTTAGTCATCAAAACATATATCTTAAGGTAAAAATTTTAGTATCCTTTGCTGTACAGATGCCGCAGCTACTTCACTCCTGAGCAGTTGCTCCAAGTATATAAGGGATTCATTCGTCCTAACTTGGAGTACTGCTCTCATATCTGGGGTGGCTCTTCTTCTGTCCAACTATTAGATAGGGTGGAATCAAAGGCATTTCGTCTTATTAACTCTACTCCTTTAGTCGACAATCTCTCTTCCCTTTCTCTTCGCCGCAATGTTGCTTTTACAGGTACCTTAACGGTCAATGTTCGGTGAATTTGGCATCCTGTGTACCGCCGGCAAGGCCGTGGGTTCATAACACACGTCTTGCCCGCGGTGCCCACCGTTTCTCTGTGGATGTCGGTCACACGAGAATAACCCGTTATAGTACCTCCTTTCCTCACACAGCCAAACTGTGGAATGCTCTGCCTTCTTCTGTGTTTCCATGCTCTTACAATCTGTCTCGCTTTAAAAGGCTGATTTTCCAGCATCTTCATGGTGTAGATTAATACAGTATAACCTTTTTTTTTCTATATTTACAATTTCTTTCCGTCTTTTTTTTTTTTGCCCCCAGGCTCTGTTGTGGGTCGTTTGACTTGTGCCCGGGTGGGCTAATTCCTGTAAAAAAAAAAAAAAATATACAGTACTCTCAAGTAATTTGTGAATGCAACTAATTTCTGGGGAAAAAAATGAGTTACTGATCACTGAAATGTAGTGCCTACTGTTAAAAAAAAAACTTCTTTCGGTTAATGAAAATACAGTACTGTACAGTATCAGTAAATTAGAGGATGGTATTGACATTGTTTACAAGGGACGCCTGTGATGGCAATATGATATGCTAAAATCAGTAGGTTGGAACATTATTCTCTCCATATCCATAAAAATTATTATGGGGAATAGATACTCTCATGTTTCCCTTTAATGAGTTTGTTTCTTTGACAGTAGATTTCCTAATTTAGGTTCTAGTGACTGATGTCCATAGTTGGTAGCTCCACTGTATATGCATTGGCTTGGTAAACACTGCTGACTCTTAGAATCTCCTGCCTGTAGAGGGTAATTTTTGCATTAAATGAACTATTTTGGGGGAGAAAATGAAGAATGTTCATATGATCAGACCTCCATCTTCAGTTAAAGGTTGCATTTTAAATCCCCTGACCTTCCAAAACAGTTTGATCATTAGTAGAGCTGCCTGGTTACAGGCTTACCTAAAAAGTAGGATTTCAGTAACAACCCTTTATTTATAATTGAAGGAACAACAGTGTATGGATCCTTCATGATGGGAGTCCTGAAGGCTAGTTGATTCCAGAAATGTCTTTGCCATTAGTATGATTGGTCAGGGCAACTATTTAAAAGCCCTTCTGTTTCTTTTGCACTGTGTGGTTACACCATATGTTAGGGGGATGCTTTTCCCTCTGGGAATTATTTGATTAAGATATACAGTAGTTGGAAAGATAACAAAGTTTAAGCATCACAGATAGTTATATAGTGGCTTTGTCATGATGTATTGTTAGTGTCACATTTTTTAAATAATGAATTCTGTTTTTATCTAGGAAGAAGCCCCAAAACCAGCTAAGAGGTTGCAGTTGGTACGACGGCCCCGTACAGTCGACCATAGTGAGTTCAATGTGTCATCTTTAGAGACTACAGATCCACTGCAGCTCCTCCCAATATTAGTGAACCTTCATCATGCTCTCCCCATTTCTGTAAGTTGTGCATTTTTATTAATTTACAAATATATTTTTCATAGCTATGTACAGTACAGGGTTCCCCGGGCGTACGAACGGGTTCCGTTCCTGGAATGTTCTTAAGTTATATTTGTACGTAAATAGGAAAACATGCTATGTGCATACTGTATACTTACAGAACAATGATTAAAATCCCACTATATCATAGCCTAAGTCCTTGTATACATTTAAAATCACTTAATTTATGACAAAAGAGGAAATAGAATGACAAAATACAATAAATAAAAGTAAAAAAGTAAGTCATTAGGTAAATAAAATACAGTACTGTAAATCTCAAGTTTAACCTCGTTCGTACGTCGGGGACCTTATGTATCTAATACAGTCTCTCCTCGACTTACAACAACCCGGACATACGACGGTCATGGTCGTATAAAATATTTTTCACCTTACGTATTTTCGAGTCCCGAAATTAGTGATCGCCCTGTGTACTGACAAAATTTTCTTTTGTATTTCCCTTTAAAATGGCTGGCAAGCATAAAAGTGCGAGTTCTCGTGGTGCTGAGAAGAAAAAGAGACACCCATTTTAGAATCTATGTATTATTTTCACCTTTTCGACTTGCGACCAAATCGACTTACAAACTGGTCGTCGGAACCCAGTCGTAAGTCGAGGAGAGACTGTATAATGCTCATATTTAACCCTACGGTATGGGGGCAGATTTAGGAATATCAAAGGGGGGGGGGGTTCAAGTTATGGGTGGGGGAGCGTGGGAGCATCATAAGCCCACCCAGTTTTTTTTTGGGGGCTTACTTGAAAACTGACTAATACCATGGGGATTTTGAGGTCATGTGCACTTGATATTGGGTGATATTCTGAGGTCAATAGTAATTACTTTTTAGTTTTAAAAAATGCTTGTTTGTTTTTTGTTTTTACCCAAAAAATTTTGTAAACATTCCCACAAACAGATGGCAGCACTTTGACCTTTGCTGCTCCTGCCTGTTAGCTTCCTTAAACTACTGATAGAGTAGCTACCTATAAAGTTTCTTCCACATCTAGCCGAGCTGAGCTGAGGTCAACATGAGGTTTGTTGTGGCTTGGAATGAGCAAAATAACCTATGGTACTGTACAATACTGTACTGTACTACACTAGGTGTGTTTTCCTGGATGAACTGTCTCTATTATTTGGTATTTATGATACAATAAGACTAAAAAGTTTTAAACTTCTACATCTTTATTTTTTTTGGGGGGGGGTGGGGTGGCATTAGTCCACCTAGGCACAGGTTATTGACCCACATCAGGGCCTTAGGAGGGCGAATATATTATAATAATAATAATTATAATAATAGTAGTACAGGTAATTACTATAAAATAATAATCAATAAAAAAATGAAAAAAATAGAGTGAGAAACGATATACATTATGTATGTTGTGCTGTCAAAGTAAGAGAAACAACTGAGACCCTGCAATTGTGTGTAAATGAGGTAGAAAGTCAGATCAGTAACCTGGGACTTGGTCACAATTTTTGTGATGCCATATGGCAGCAGGGTCTACCATTAGACAACACTTTATGCTTGTAATATCTTCCCAGGCGGTAGTACCTCCCTGTTTGGTAGCTGCCTACTACCTTTTTAAAGAAAATAAAAATTAAAAAATGTGAAACAATATTAACTTAACAATGATTATGGAGAGTACTGTACAGTATAGAATGTGAGGGCAATAATGTGCTGCACATGTATTTTATTTATTTTTTTATATTGAAGATGTACCACACTGTACTGTATAGCAACAGTGAAGGTGAAAGAATTAGGAAGATGTTAACATTAGAGTCTGTTAAGAACCTGACAAAGGAGACCGCAAGAGACCATGCAGCATGGAGAGCTGCCATGGAGGAGATGATGAAATCCTTGATGTCTCATTTTAAAATTTGGGTGACTATGAGAAAACTTAAGCTGAATGGTGGCAAAACTGAGATTCATTGTCATCTGAGGAAATAAGAGGGTCAGAACACAGATGATTTTGGTTATTTAAACTTTGGGGAAGTACAGTTCATTCCTGTTGATTTTATTCATAATCTTGGAGTGTACTTGACTCAAAACTGAATTTTAAAGAGTATATAAATTCAGGAGTTAAGAGTTGCAACTTTCATATTCAAAATCTCTACTAAAGTATACTGTTTGCTGTTAAACAATTTTTGGATAGACAGCATCTTGTGACACTATTATTTTCACTTATTCTGTCTCGGATTGACTATTGTAACTTATGGATCTTGTCCTTGTGCATGTATTAGGACCCATAATGAGAGAGATATTGGTGCAAGAATTGGAACTGTGAACTTAGGCTCAGAGAAGGTCTCCATTGTGTATAATCATCTTTTTGTTCATGTCTATTAAAATTTCCAGCAAGACCTGCCTCTGTCTTATTCCCTTTTCCTGTGTTTGTAACTCCTGCACATTTACTTTTTCTTCTCCAATGAAGGTCCGTACGACTTAAAACAACCACTCCATACTCCTTAGAGTGGGTTCTGTGTTCAGTCACCCACATGAGTCCTGTCACCTCTCCTGCTGTTCCACGATCCCCAAGATTCAGATGTGTGAACCTGAGCCTGTAGAAACTGATGCATTATTCTGTCTAAATGCTTCGGATTCAAGAGTCTGAATCTTGTGGTTTCCGGTTCAGGAGGAGAGGCAACAGGACTTAAGTGGATGACTGTACTGTATTTTACAGTTTTATTGTAACCATGTAAAACAGTGTAAAAAATTTCATATATTGTCTGTGTCCTCACTCTTGAAGATGAGAATTACACAAAAGCACTTGGGAACTTTGTGTTTTCTTTTTTCGTATGTGGTTATCAGCATATACAGTATTGTGTAATATAAACTTCTTCACTTATTTCAACTTTCAGGGTGAAGCAGAGAGTGAATTAGTGCCGGGGTTGATGAAGTTGGTGACAGATGACTCCCATCCTCCCATCGTCATCACCAAGGTGCTGACACTCCTGGCCCACATGATCACCACGCACTCACAAGCACAGGTTCTGACAGACCCTAGAATTTTGTACAGTATCTGGTATACAGTACAGGTATTTCTGAATGTACAGTACTGTGTCTAGAATAGTTACTCAAATTTTTTACTTGTCCAGCTTATTCCCAGATAAAAGACCCTCAGTCTCTACAGTATTTGTTTATTGGAAAGAGAAGTGGTGTACTCATCTCTTTGTCAACTTGTGGCTTTTATTAGATGGAGTTATGTAGTTCCAGATGTTGCTGTCAGGGTAATAGCGATTCATCATCTTCCATTTTGCAAGTGTTTTAATGTACAGTTGTACCCCACTTAACGCGGTCAATATAACCCAGAGGGTACCGTGTTAAGTGAAAACCGCGTTAAGTGAACAACAGAACATATGGGATTAATTCCAATAGAAACCGGCCCGACCCCCAAACTCCACTTTTTGACGACACATAACTATGTTGTAGTAAAAATAACATCTTAATTTTATGATGGTACATGCACACAATTAATACTTAAGAGAAATAGAGAAATACTGTCGCCAAGTTAATGTCCATTCAAATAATGGACTCATCTCCCTTCCCCTCTTCTCACACTACACTGCTGGCTCTTCCCTCTCTGAGAAATTTTTGGGGGAAAACCACTAAATTTTAATAAATAATACCTCAAACTAAAGTTAGGATAATACAATTGACATTGCTGGATTCCTTGTAAGACCAGGAATATTTTGAATATAAATGTCATATATTTTGCACAAAAGATAACATATTTACTCAGAGTAAACATTTTATCTAAAATTTGTATGTCTAATGCAAAATATATGATGTTTATATTCAAAATGATCACCAAATTGTAAGAATTCCAGCAATGTAAATTATATTCTGGCCGGGTAATTTGTATGAATTTTATGAGCTAAAACAGGCAGTCAGGCAGGGTGGCGGGTGGGGCAAATCTAAAAATAGCTCTCGAGCTGGACACTCACCGCTTATATGTGGAAAAAACCCGCGTTAAGTGAAAGTTCAGCTCTGGCGAGGCACGGAGACACCGCGTATACGGTAAAACGCGCTAAGTGAAACCGCGTTAGGCGGGGTAATACTGTAGTATGTAATAGGCAGCTAGCAAACAGGGAGGTACCTGTACTACTGCCTGGGAAGATATTGGAAGCATAATGTATTGTCTAATGGTAGACCCTGCTGCCATATGGCATCACAAAAAATTTGCCCAAGTCCCAGGTTGCTGATCTGACTTTCTGCCTCATTTACACACAATTGTGGGGTTTCAATTGTTTCTCTTGCTTTGACAGCACAACACATAATGCACTATATATTGTTTCTCACTCTTTATTTATTTTTTTCTTTTTGTGTTTATTCATGGTTATTATCATTATTATTATTATTATTATTATTATTATTATTATTATTATTATTATTATTATTTTAAATTTTATTTTGTTATTATTTTTTATTAATTATAATTATTATTATTATTATTATAATAATAATAATTATATTTTCGTCCCCCAGGCCCTGATGTGGGTCATTGACCTGTGCCCGGGTGGGCTAATGCCCGTAAAAAAAAAAAAAATAAATAAATAATAATAATAATAATAATAACAATATACAATAATAATAAGGCTTTAACTGGTGTAGAAAATAGGAGTCATCATCTCATCCAGCCATGGTACAAATTGCAATGTGAATACAGTGCATGAACTGATCCTGTGTGTATTAATGAAGTTTTTGATACATTGTACAGTATCTCATGTATTGGGAGATCCACCTCATGTTGTGAAGTAGTTTTATGACATAGTGTGGGCAGTATAGTTTGATTCACTTCATTCCAGGTTGTTCATTGCTGAGATTCCAGCCTGGGAAGTTAGTTGAGATTATTCATAGGACTATGTTCTGTAGTGTAGAACATTTAGATCCCTATAAAAACAGCCCAAGAATATTTAGAGTGGAGGACTGTGGCTGCCAACCCTCAGGTATGAGGATGGTACTCTGACAGATTGAAAGGAGGACCTTATTAGCTACCTATCATAATTTGTATCCATGGAGGAATTGGGGAACACAGCTAAGCCCTGTTTCTCTCATAAATCTGGGCTATATCCACACATCCCATAACAGTATATTGCTTTCACTGTTTTACAGTTAGTACATACATTAATTATTTGGCAAGCTTGGGATGAGAAACTAACAAAATTTGAGAATTATCCAAATTTTGGAACATATGCTGAAGGCTGGTGGATGAGATCCCCAGATGACCCCAAAATGAAATGCAATGCACTTTTACTGATACTGTATTAGGTTCCTGGAAATTTTAATGATTTTGTGAATCATAGTTTATCAAATTTAAATTCTTTTGGGAATGGGGAGTTAGGTTCTGGTCCTGGACTTCAAAAACTTAACCTTTGCCACCTACCACACATATTATGTCACTTTTTACTAAAGAATTGTGGCATTCAGACAAAATGGTGTCACATCAGTAGAGTACACAAGAATACTGTTTTGTACATTACATAAATTATGGTAAGGAATGATTTACAATATACTGTAGTCCCTCGCCAACCGTGGGAGTTAGGTTCCTGAAAAACCATATGGTTGGCTAATCTGCAGTTGGCAATACAAAAGGCTTTTGGGAAATAAGGGGTTAGGCTCCATGGTTGCAGATAACACTCACCAAGGCCTAACTAAGTTGCCTTTTCCTTCACTAAACAATACCTGTATTGTACATTTTTTTAAGTTGAGTCATACATATAAAATAGGTTAATATAAATTAAATAGTAATAAAAATGAAGAGCATGGGTGGGTATGTGTGAAGTGAACGTGTGAATGTGTGTGTAGACTTGGCAGGTTGCCAAATCCCTGTAACTACGTCTCCCTAGCTCTCCCCCCTACCAGTCCAAACTGTTATTATATTATTTTTCAACTCATATTTTTGGGGCAGATACAGTATTGTATATGTAATTTTATTAATTTATTTATTTGTTTTTAATGTTACCTGCACATGTACGGTGATCGTTCATACAAAATGTGTAAAAAAAATAAAAGAAATGATTATCATAAGGTCAAAAACCTAAGGGGAATAAACATATCTTAGGTCCGTGAGAGTTAGCCCATGATCGTGGGAAGGGGAGCACGCTCCTGAGTCCTTAGTGAAACAATTGCCAAATGGCAATGCAGTATTTTTTATTTTATTTATTTGTATTATTTTAATTCCTCACATTTACGGAGGAATATGTTAGACCGCAGAGGGATAAAGATGCCACGCTAATCCGTGGATAGTCAAAATTAAATGCCGTGGTTGGTGAACTGGTATACAGTACAGAGTAAAAACCAAGGATACCCAGAATCTGCGGATGAGAAATCCGTACTTGGCGAGGGTCTACTCAGTCTACTGTATTGACAGCATTTGCATTGTATTCTCCTCACAGCCGATCATCAACCCACCACCACCATCTCCTTAGATATCATACATCTGTATAATATTATAGTGAATAGATAGTGAAAGGCATAGATGTGTTGTAGAATTATGAAGAAGAAAATATAGGCTAGATGAATAAACATTTCAGTCATTGTCATTTATAGTGTATTAACCTTAGCATGACATACAATACATTACAGATTAAACATGTACTGTTCACAATTTATGTATAATAGTATTAAATGTAGTTGAAAATATAGATATAAAATATTGAAAATTTATGACAAAACCATACCAGTAAGCAAATGAAAACATAATTCACATAACTCACTGTGACATTTACAATAAGCAAATACTGCGAGTCACTGCGTTAGGAACAGGTTATGTTCCTGGACCCTGTTTGTAAGTCGTTTGTCAATAAATTTGCAATAAAACATGAATATAACTTATCCTTACTTGAGGCTGCAGATCTTTATGATATATGTTCCGGTGTAATACAAACATGATATAACTTGACTAGACATTGTTCAAAAATTCTTGGTCCGTTTTTCACAATACCATATATATCTAGCGTCTATTGTATTTATTTTGTTGCTGAACGTACAGTGATCATTATACTGTGAATTAACACCAGACCATCCAGATGTAATGTTAGTCACAGCATTACAAGTGATGCATAACCATTTGTGATATTACAAAGTATCTCTTCTGCATTTGTAAAGTTTGGTATACTGTACTGTATTTAAGTAATTAATACATTACTACTGTACCTAGACACTAAAAGTTCTTTATTTCCTATTTTAGATTATATTTGAAGAAGTGGTGAGTGTGACCCATAGGAGCAAATCTCAGAAAGTGATTGCACAGGGGATTCATACAGCTTGTGCCTTGTCTCAGTGTGTTCCTCCAGACTCAAAAATGCAGGACCAGGTCATCCAGTTGGCCCTTTCACAGTTTGTCAGCTCAACTTTTATTATAAAGGTGAGTACTATGTAATATTAAACATATTTTGTTATATTTAGAATTTAGATGTTTTCTAGTGCTTTAGAAGTTTTCTTAAAAACAATACACTAAACTGAAAAGTTCTATCTGACCAACTAGACTTTACTAGATGGTTCAAGTATAATGTGGTCACTAAGCCACTAGACTAGTTCCAGGAAACTTGACATTAGTGGCTTGGATTAATGAATATTATTAATAAACTTGTGCTATTGCAACTGTAGCTCAGAAAATAGGTACTTGAAAGCAAGCTTTTCCCTCTCAGACAGTAGAGCAGGGGTGGAAAACTTGGCTCTTGGGCACTTCTGGCCAGCTGAGGGTGTCAGGGTGGCCCACATCTACTGTACTGTATATTCAAATTCATTGTTTTTTCTCTTTTAGGGGAAGAAAAAAAGGAGAGGTATAGAATTTATAGAGTTTTCATTGCAATTTAGCTACAGTAATTTCCCCATTACGTGGAATATACGATTCCCGGAACTCTCAAATAACTGAAAAGAATTAGCCTTTCAAGAAATCCCGGGAAAAATCTCTACATTCCAAACATGGTAACGAATTTCCTAGGATGGAATCATGTGTATTTTCGGAAAATTCTGAGAAAATCTCTCCATTTCGAGCAAGGGAACGAATTTCTGAGCGATAGCATAATGTTTCCAACATGGGGACACATGCTAGGCGCATGGGTGGCTAGGCTCAGAATGCTCATGAGCTATGATTGGCTACTACTGTTATGTGGCTGCATGGGATGCCTATGATTGGCTGAATATCTTGCAGCCTATCTCTTCCACTTGTGTATGCTAGTGCAACAAGAGATGGTACAGGACAAAGGCAGGCCATTCTATATCATCATATCACCATTTGGCCTGCCTGGTCAAGACGAAACCATCTGGTGATGAGTACAGTATAGTGTATACAGTGCAGCTGTAGTATATATTGTTTATGTGCAATATACTGTACATGTACAGTATTGTTTGAATAAATACCACTCTGTCTGTCTGACTGCAGTTAAATCCCCATAGTAATGATGCTTTGTGAAAGATAGGTAGCTTAGTTTTTGAAACATTCACCATTGCCCGGAAAATTCTGTAGATGTGCGATTTTTTCTGGGGATAAAAGAATTCGTCTCAATACCTGGAAACTCGCTGCACCAATTGTTTGGGCTAACGGAAATATTACTGTATTCATAGGGAAAATGTTGGTATAGCAAGGGATACAGTACAGTACCTGTATTGTATCATCCTAAAATTACCTCTGGTTTGTTTACATAGTGTGAATACTGCCATCAATCAGCTGATGCTATACTCTTCCTCTCTGTTGTGTTGTCAGCAATATCAACACCTCCAAACTTCTCTTCACTTTCAAATTAGCATAAGAAATTTAAGAACACATAGTGATAATCTTTTATTTAATTTGACATATGGTACATAAGAGTAAATGAGGAGAAATTGTTCAATGAGGCAACTGGCTGAGTGACTGTGTGTGTGCTGATGTGGAGACAAGTCTACTTGATCACACTGAGTTTGAGGAATAAGAATTGGAGATTGTAGGAAAATGGTGACAAGGTTAAAGCTTATTTGTAGAGCTTAATAAAATAAGAGTGCAATAAATAAATAAGCAAATAAGGTAACTACAATACAGTATTTAACATATTTTCATTATTACTGTACTAAGGAAAAATTGCAAGAATGACCAGAAATCTATTTTTTATTATTATTATTATTTGCTCATAAAATAAATCATGGGACAAAATTTTTTTCTTGTAACTTTGAATTTTTGTAAACCATACCTTCATAAAACAAGGACTGCCTGTATACTGTACAGTATATGTACCGTGTATTCTCTGGTTGTATGTTCTGATGTTCCCGACAAGGATAAGCATGCATTTGGCAATACACCCATTACATGTTACCACTTCATTCCACTCCACCTTTCTGCTTTCTCACTCCATAATTTAAAATTTATGTATCGTAATATGGAAGGAATACAACGTTGTTCATTTATACTTACACTCAGTTTTGTGGGGAGACATCAGCTGTTCAATTGTGTCTGGCAGTGCTGCAGCCAGTGTTACCTAATAAACTGACTGACGCATCTCCTCACCACTTAGTGCAATCTTCCCCTTCACCACCATGATCACCACTGTTACGACCCTTGGCCTCTTAGGTTGTAACAACGCACAAATTCAATTTCTCTTTGTACTATAGGTCCAAAGAATAGATCCCACCAAACTCATCACCTCATTACTATGGGGTATATTGAAATTCATGAATTAGATTTAATTACAGAATTTATATAAACAAACAAACACTAAAACAATAATAATACGACAAGATGTTTGGAAGTGGCTGAGTATGACTGAAGGTCCAACATGATCACACAATATCAATATCAAGCAAAACAAATCACAATAGTCAAATGCCAACTCCCAAAACATGAGAGAGAGTGTATATTACTTAACTTAAAGACAGCTGTGCCTAGACTGACTACCGACTACCAGTTGGTCACCGACGTCACCTTTCTACCGCCAAATACTGACGTAACATATCCCGATTGGCTAAAACATAAAACTACATTTAAATTACCCTACTGACATTACTTCCACATATCTAACCTATTTACAAACCTAATGTAATAAAACAATACAATAAAACATAATACAGTGTAATAAACAAAGTTAATATTTGAATAAGGGCTCAGTTGGTGTGGGCGAGTAGTGAGCGAAGCTGCCCGAGACACCCACACACCATCCGAAACAACGAATTTTATACAAAGAACAGAGACTAATGGCGGATATTCGTAACACCACCAACATCGCCACCTAAATCATAATTTCAGTGATGGAGAGATGGATTTGTTTTAGTCAGAGCAGATCAGTATGATACCCACTGCTTCCCACCCACTGCATCTCACCGACACTGCCTCTCTCACTCATTCTACTATGACTCATTCATGATACGATACAGGGGGTCCCTGGATTACAAACGGGTTCCATTCCTGAGGACGTTCTTAAATCGAATTTGTACGTAAGTCGGAACACATGCTATGTGCATACTGTACTTACAGGACAATGTTTAAGATCCCACTATATCATAGCCTAAGTCCTTATATACATCTAAAATCACTTAATTTAAGCCAAAAGAAGAAATAGAATGACAAAATACAGTAAATGAAAGTAAAATATAAGTCATCAGGTTAATAAAATACAGTACTGTACTGTAAATTTCAAGTTTAACCCCATTTGTATCGGCGGGTGTTCATAAGTCGGGGACCCCTGTATTGTACAGTACTGTACATTGTTTAATTGTTATTCATTAATTAGTAAGGATATGTTACTAGTATTACATCTTTAAGTGTATCTACACATTTTTGGTAGTAAATTTGGGTCAGTTAGGGGATGCATCTTTGGGGTTGTGGGATGAAACCAATTTTTCCCATATGTTGTATGTTTCAATATACTGTATACGGTTTTGCTTATCACGGTAGTTTTCTGGAACCTAACCTACGCGACTATCAAGGATACATATAATTACAAAATGTGCTGTGTGTTAACCTTAAAGTGAAAGGAACATTGTAATAAATAACTAATGTAGTGAGCACATGTTCATATAGAGGGGTCCCTCGGGAAAATGTTGCTCGCCCCACTACAGTATACTGATATCTGCTCACCACATCATTAAATTATCACAATATTTTTTCCTCCAGAATTAAAATTAAACACACTCCAATCCTTCTAATTGCTATATAATTTATATGGAAAATAGCATAGAATTATAGAAGTGTTTATATATGACTGTGTGCATGCCTAATTGTTTATACTGTAGTAGGACTTGGCAGATGTGTGGTTATTACCCACTCAGGAAGGCCATACAAACATGGCTCAGTAACATGACTACACTCACTTTAGGGAGAAAGCCTTACGTATATTTGTGTGTGTATGAGTGTACACCTAGTTTCTTGAAAATCACCTCGGTATGCACTGTATGTGTGTATATCAGACTGGCCAGGTCTTGGAGATGTGTAACAAGAGATACCAGTGGTCTATATGGAAAAAAAAAAATTATACTCTGTGCAAAAGTTTCTGTCATTTGAAGTGTAAAGAAATATTATACAGACACTTGTTTTTATAGGTGCGGGCATTAGAAGCAGTTGGAAGCTTGTGCCCTGTTGAAGCTGGGCGCATGCAGTCAGCCATAATGACAACTCTAATTGAACATACGTCACACCAAGACAACAGAGTTAGGACTGCAGCCTTCAATTCTCTTGTTAGTAATTAATGGTGTCTTTCTTTTTGAGTCAAGTATTTCCTGGGTGCAGTTATAGTCATGCTCTTATTGAATTATGTGTATAATGTGTCATAGGAAATAAAGTTGTAAATGGAAGATTTCAGTGCTTCACTTTTACTCTCAAACTTAATAATGTAATGAAGTGTAATATTTGACATTACAATTGAATATAAGACGGGGTGAGGGTCTGAGATCAAGTCATACGGGAGCACAGAATAAAAAAGTTTAAATATTGCATCACTGATCTAGACCTTTATTGTGAATACAGTACAGGTATTAGTAATCCCAAGAAAGTGTTGCAGACAGATGTAATAATATGTATCTTGAGAATTAATAAATGTTATAAATTGATATTTGGATGCATTTCAGTTTGTTAGTAACCTTTTCCAACAGCTTGTTGTGCAGGAGAAAGGAGTAAAACTCCTCCCAGAAGTTTATGATAGTGCTTGCCTGGCCCTCAGTGATGACTATCAATGTGTTCGAGAAGCAGCTCTTCTTCTTGTCAAGGTACTGTATGTCTTAATATACTGTAATGTGTATGAACTAATGCATGGAGCAGACACCAGGGCAGGGAAAACTTTTGCTTTTAATTTGCTATGGTGGGCTCTACAGTATTTGATATGAATATTAAATAATAATAATAGCTTGTCTTTTGTTTCTCAAAAGTGTAAGTTATATTGATTTACCTGTACAGTACCTATATATTTCAGTAGGAAATACAGGTTACAGAATTTCATCCCCCCTCCCCAAAATAAATAAATAAAGAAATATATATACTGGTATGTATATATATATATATATATATATATATATATATATATATATATATATATATATATATATATATATATATATATATTTCTTTATTTTTTTTTTTTATAAAGATCACGAATTAGAGCAACGGGTACCTTGGCTTTAGATAACATTTGAGACTCGTTGTTTCCCATCTTCCATCATTATCAAAAGACTATCTTATCACGTTGTCATTTATTGGTTGCATGAAATATATATATATATATGTATGTATATGCCATATATATATATATATATATATATATATATATATATATATTTCATGTAAATCACAATATTAACGTGAATAAAATAAATATGATAAAAATCTGCAGGGAAAGATAGGCTGCTTGAGTCTTGAATAAGATATTTCCTCCCCGTGTGTTATAAAAAAAAAAATACTATATATATATATATATATATATATATATATATATATATATATATATATATATATATATATATATATATATATATATATATATATATATATATATATATATATATATATATATATATATATATATATATATATATATATATATATATATATATATAAAAAAGCAGTTGCTAGAATATTATGAGAAATTACCCCACCCCCTTATTTTAAAGGAAATAAAATAAAGAGCAGGTTATGTAGCTGAACATCCTCTTGAGTATTTTTGCATGATATTGAGCCTCTTGTTCTTGTTCCAATTTGTATGTATGACAAACACACTAATAAACTACTCAGTAACCCTCACTCACACCTGGGCCAGAGGTTGTTGTGTGTGAACTCCCAATGTGTTGATGTGACACATACCAACTTCCTTGTATGACCCTTGCTCACAGCTCCAAATCCCTCCCTCCCTAAACCACCATTTTTCAAAGTGAATTTTGGCATTTTTGGATGTCTCACATTGTTTCTGACTTTTTTCTTTTTTTATAAACAATCTCATAAAGCTTCTTTCAGAGTTTATGTGTACATTTAACACCCAGTTCAGATATATATACACTGTATATATTTTTATGATCTGGGCTTACATTGCAATTTAGGGCATACAGTACATGTTACATCAAAATTGTAGAATTGATTGTTAAATTGGAATTCTATTGTAATATGTTTTGTGTTGGCAATTATAATATTGTACGAATATTTTGTTGTATGCAGTATTAATTCTTCTCTTGCCTCTTTGAAGCTGGGAGAGCTATTATACACCACCATTGCTCATGTCTACATTTGTTCCAGAGTTGCAACAGTGCAGACCAACTTTGTAATTAGAGGTTACAGTAAGTGTTGACAAACCACAATCTTTTGCAGGTAGCAGCAGATAGTGACCCTGAACGTTTAGTGCCCATCTTAGACAGCGATCACCATGTACGCCTGATTGACCATGCCTTCTCACAAATTTGTAATGTTGTTAATGACATCAGTGTAAGAGTGAGGACTCAAGCTGCCTCACTCTTGGGGAATATGACAAGTGTTTCTGAGAGATTCTTACAACAGACCCTTGACAAGAAGCTTATGTCCAACATGAGAGTAAGTTAATTTTATTTTTTTTTCTATATATTGCACTGTACATACAGTAATTATTTTGATATGTTTTTCTTATCATGATATTGATACATTATTGACTGTATGCTGTGAGAATGATTTAGATAAATTGTTTGTAATTTCACCAGTTTAGTATGTATGTTTTGGTTAAGTTTTCTTGATATATTGTGTAATTTTAGAGACATGCATTGTGTGTCCAAGTTTACATGGATCATGCTGTGTGTTTGGTCATATGCTTAGTCTTCTTTTTTTTTCATATATAGAAAATTGACATCCCTGTGTTTGTTGCCTGTGTGTGTGTATTTAAATTACCTAATCCTTATTTAAAGCATAAGAAAATACACTGAAAATTGGGGAGATTCCACTGGTAATGGTTGTATTTTAATTTGGAGAGAGAGCCTATCACTACAGTAGTTTTTAGTTTTATTTCATTGGATTTCTGAAGTGCAGTATAGCCCAGTTGCATAAATGAAGATTTCCTTGGAATTTTTTGGTTTGAACACACAAGCTTGTTGATGCAAGTACATGAGCCTCTCAATCCATGCTCATTCTGGGTTATTTGAATTCAAGTTTGACTTCTTTGTTTGATCAAGGCTTAAGTGATAGGTTAGATAATTATTATTTTAAAATAAAAGACATTGACAACGAAAAGAAATATTGTGTTAATGTGAGTGCTTGTTTTATGCAAAGCATACAACGTTTCTGACCATACAGTATATAGCCTCTCAGCAGCCTTTTCTTAAATTAAAGTTATTGTCCCTTTTTGTTAAGTCTTTTGGATTATTAAATGCTAATTTTCCTTGACTTATTCTAGTTATGATTTCTTTTGCATGTCTACTACCACAGTTAATGTTACTTCCCAAATATGCAAAAAAATTCCACTTGTTTAAGTTCCCTGTTGCCTACCATAATTCTTATGTTTGGCTTTATTTCCAATTTAGAAACAACTATTAATTTCGTCTTCACAGCATTAACTCTTAAACCATATTCTTTACCATTTCCCACTGAACTGTTTACCAGTTTTTTTTATGCCTTTTTACTAAAGATGATAAGAGCAGTATCATCTACATAGTGTGTACAGTACTGTACTGTACATGTCAATAGCTATAGATCTTTCATTTCCCACACCTGAAGTCTGTTTGATAACTTATGTTTTATTGCTTGTTCCAAAAAAGTTAAATCTGAGAGTTTTCTGTACTTCTGAACTTCTTCATCTTGAAGTTGTGACCTCTAGTATGAGAAGGCCAATACAAGTTAAGAATATTGTACTGTACTGCAATGTTTTTGAACAAAATTAAGACAAGTTTCCTTTTAACCTTATAAATTTTCCCCTCAACTAAGGTAACATTGGTAACTTAATGTAATCTATACAGGCATACCTCTTATAGCACTCTTAAGATATGTTCCTGGAAAACTGAGCTTAAAAGAAACCCCTGTATAAAATGGTTCCAATAGGGATATGTGCATGGTGGCACTTTTCCTAATATTTGAGTGATATTTGAGGGCTTCATTGGATATTATTAATGGTACTACTAATTATACTGTACTAGAGCATTTGGTCAGACTTGTGTAAGATTGACCTTCTCCTCCTACATAGCATTGGTAAGAAATGCTCAATGAATAAGTTCATTAGTGACTGTTAATGAAGTGATTGATTGGGTAGTAATCCATTATCTTGTCTGCTTTCTTGAGAATAGTTCTGATGGTTAATACAGACTAATGCATTCTATGACTAATATCAACTCACCTCCACACATCTTATAATATGCATTACCCACACTATCACTTGCAGGCCTTTTTTATAGATATTATGGGTCATTTATAGTTTAAAAAAGAAAGTTGGTATCACAGTAGAGTAAACACGCATCTCCAGGAGTGTGGAGTGTTCAAAATTGGCATAGAGGTGGGCACTGATTGGCTAATTGGTACATCATTTTCAGTGGTTGAAAGAGTTGAGGGTTGCTAGTTGCATACACTTCTGATCTGCTTCATATTTTTTTTTCTTGCAGAACAGCGAGTGTTTTAATTAGACAGTGTACAGTATATATATATATAATATATATATATATATATATATATATATATATATATATATATATATATATATATATATATATATATATATATATATATATATATATATATATATATATATATATATATATATATATATATATATATATATATATATATACCATTATATATATATATATAATGGTATACCAAATCTTACAGAGAAAACGGTCTGCTCATGAGCGTGCCCGGGCCATGGTCTCTTCAGGAGAGTGGTCAACTGGCAAACGATGGTCTGATGATTCCCCTAAAGAGCATGTAGAAGCAGATTCTGTGTGCATTATTAATACCGGTGCTTGTGGAGCATTTGTACATGGTTTAGAAGATGAATTCCTTGGTAAGATTAAGCAGTTTTTCAACTACAGGTATTGTAGTGTTTTATTTGATATAATATTTATTTTTTTGTTTTATTAGGTGATTTTTTTAATATATATACAGTGACCCCTCGGTTAACGAACTCAATCCGTTCCAGAAGGTCGTTCGTTAACCGAAAAGTTCGTTAACCGAAACCATTGTTTCAATGTGTTTTTGGGTAATTGGTTCCAGCTCACCGAAAATTTCCTAAATTCAGCAAAAATGGTAGAAAAGTTCACTTACTTTGAGGTGTGTTTGTAGAAGGCTCCTGGATGATGATGATGATGATGATGGGATTTAGAATGGGGGTGGAGAAGAAGGAAGAAGAGAAGGCATTGGGGTGGAAGAGAAGTCACCCCATGGCGCCATTTCACCCATAAAATTTTAGCTCTCTTGGTGTAATTCAAGATTATTTTCTTTAAATCAACACTGCACTGCATTATATATTGTCAATATGTAAAATATATTTCAAAATGACCAATAATTTGCTTGGAAACACAGAAAAAAAGTTTTTAGTTGAAGAGAGTCTCAAGCAAGATGTTATCTCCAGTGAAAACAGAGAGAGACTAACGCCTGTTTGCTGTGTTAAGAGGCTGGATGCCGCGCATTAAACTAGTCACTTTACCTTCAATTATGTTCAATAATCGTTAAAATGACTAAAAAATTGAATATTAAACTTTTAAGATTATTGTATAGTATAAACTTCTTGATAGTATTTACTAAAATAGTAAGGAATTTAAGCCCTAGAACCGATTAACGTATTGGCGGACTGATACTAAAGCTGGTTGCCTGGTCAGTGCAAGCGAAACATGTTGAGGTCGGTTCGTAAGAAATTCGTTAACCGAATTTTTGTTCGTTAACCGAATTGAAGATCCTTATGGAAGGCAGTTCGTTAACCGAAATTTCGTTAACCGAGGTGTTCGTTAAACGAGGGGTCACTGTATATATATATATATATATATATATATATATATATATATATATATATATATATATATATATATATATATATATATATATATAGATAGATAGATAGATAGATAGATAGATAGATAGATAGATATATACTATATAGATAGATATATATATATACTATATAGATAGATAGATATATACTATATAGATAGATATATATATATACTATATAGATAGATATATATATACTATATAGATAGATATATATATATACTATATAGATAGATATATATATACTATATAGATAGATAGATATATATATATACTATATAGATATATATATATATATATATATATATATATATATATATATATATATATATATATATATATATATATATATATATATATATATATATATATATATATATATATATATATATATATATATATATATATATATATATATATATATATATATATATATATATATATATATACTGTATATTGAAGTGATGTGGTGGTAAAAGTGGGTCTGGGGCGCCACAGTATTAGTTGTGGAAAGCATCCCAATTTTTTTACATTTTTGTAGATGTTCCATTTATGTGATTTTGCCTTTGCAAACTTTGAGGTTAGAAATTTCTGAAAAAAGCTGAATTATAATAAATTACGAATTATGGAGTTACAAAATATGGAGGCTTTAAACTGTACTTTATTTCATTAATTATTTGAATGTTTATAAGAGTTATTTACTGTTTACAAACAATCCACTTTGGATAAGACTGCTGGTTGGGAATGAGCATCACCCTCATTAAACTAATATTTTTTTTATTTCAGAGGTTCGTAATGCAGCCCTTGACTCTATATGTGCTCTAGCTCTTAACAATGAGCAGTTCGCAAATCACTCACTTGATTTCCTCGTTGATATGTTTAATGATGAAATTGAGGAAGTTCGTCTGAAAGCCATACAGGTATGAATTTAATTGTTCATAGCAGAAAATTTACATACAGGTATTGTTCTTTTTTAACTGGGTGCATATTTTGTCTTATAATCATTGCCTTTTAAATTTTCTGCAAATTTCTGTGTTTCTAAGTACTATACTAGTATACAGTAACACCTTTCTGAGGCACTACATTTGATGTGTGGGGTATTACAGCTACATGAGGTTTTGCAGCTAAGTGGTTCTATAAACGACCATTGGGACTGAGCATATATGTACAGCCAGAAGCCCTAAAGGCTCCCAGAGTTCATCTAGAAACATAATGATTTTTTTTTTTTACTGGATGCCATAGGGATACCATTTCACATGATGGTATCCTAAAATAGGGTGAAAAGGGAGTAGCTTTTGTTAGCAAGCATAAATGTATATACTGTACTGTAACCCTCTTATTTATTTGATATAAGCTAGGAAGATATTGGAAGCATAATGTGTTGTTTAATGGTAGACCCTGCTGCCATATGGCATCAAAAAATTTTTGACCAAATCCCAGGTTGCTGATATGACTGACATTCTGCCACATTTACACACAATTGCAGGGTCTCAATTATTTCTCTTTCTTTGACAACACAATAAAAACTGTATATTGTTTCTTACTTTACATACAACCTCTGACAATTAAGTTCGCGAACTTGCCGTGTGGCTCAACAGACGGCAGCACTGTAACGAGTGTGAGTGATCGTGCATGTGACCTTGATCCCTTCTCTTACTACCTCAGTTGTATTAGAGTGTTTTCTGGTTTGGTTGCAATAATGACAGATATTGTTTTAGAACAAGGAACGAACATCAAGTTTCTCGTGAAACTTGGGAAAACTGGGCATGAAATTTGGGACATGTTTATAGGGATAATGCACTAAAGAAAACATCAGTTTACAAGTGGATAAAGCGATTTTCTGAGGGAAGAGAAGACGTGACAGAGAAGGACGACCAACAACGAACAGGACTGAGGAAAACTCAAAGAATTTGTTCCTCCGGGGCAGGGTGTGAACCAGTTTTACTATCTCGACGTGCTTAAAAGACTCGGGGAAAAAAGGTTAGACGAAAACAACCAGAACTTTTCGCTGGAAACAAGTGGATATTGCATCGTGACAATGCCCCAGCGCACACAGCATTGAATGTGCGGGAGTTTTTGGCCGAGAAACAAATTACCTTAGTGGAACACCTTCCTAGTTCACCTGATCTGGCCCCGTGACTTTTTCTATTTCATTTGCTGAAGAAACACATCAAGGAGGTGCATTTTCAAGATGTGGATGACATTCAGAGTAGCACAACGGCAGCTATAAAGCTATTCCAGAAAGTGTGTTCCAGAAATGTTTCCAGGGGTGGAACAAATGCTGGCATTCGTGTATAGCGTCGCAAGGAGAATACTTTGAAGAGGGCCACAGCGCTCATCCTCGGTAAGGTATGTACCGGCACCTGTAGCATGAGTTCGGTAACTTAATTGTCAGACATAAATATTTCTTTAAATGTACATAAAAACTAACAAAGTAAAATAATACAGGAATAAATAAATATAATTCCGAGCTGAGCTGATGAGGCGAAGGGTGAGGTGATGAGGCATTAGGTGAGGTACTTGCCAAGACACTTACACAGCACTGCTAAACCATTAAACAGCACAAACATTAACAGCACTACTAAACCATTGTCTTATAACATTTTAATTTGTAATTTCTATTTTAAATTTAATTGGTACACGATGGTCGATTTGGCTACTTTTGCACTTAGACAACTGATTAATGAATAAACCAGGGCATATGGAGATGCATTATACACGTCACTAATATTTATTAAGTTCTGAAAAATAAGCTACAATATTACTACTACGTATATCACGGCCTATAAGGCGGCGGGGTGCATAAGACGCCCCCCCCAATTTTCCATTTAAAAAGTAGCTTTTGAGCTCTATTTGCTGTATAAGACCAGTACCCCAAATGTGACACTTAACCACGGACTCAGTAGTCCTTTACCAACCATCCTTGATTTTTTAAAATAAGGCCAATTCACTTCAAGTAATGTCATCAAATTATACCCGCTGGTGTAGTGTAAACACTAGTGACGTCACTGAAGCGTCTGCTATTTACCGATAACTGGAACTAATGTCGGTATCGAGTAAAATTTTTCCATTTACTTGAAATGGATTTACCGATTTATTTGTTTACTTATTTATTTATTTATAATATACTGTAACATATTAAACACACTGCAAGTATTTTCTTTCATTTATACGCTTGCTTCACACGAGACGATCGGTGGTGGGAGTGTTCCCTCGTCTCGGTGGTGTGGCTGTGTTCCGACTATTTATACAACATGTAGTTCAACAGCAACCACCGTATTCTAATTGTGGTGTTTCATTAGGATTTGAGTGAAAAAGGTTACCAGTATGTACTTACTACATACATTTATTACACAAATATATATATATATATATATATATATATATATATATATATATATATATATATATATATATATATATATATATATATATATATATATATATATATATATATATATATATATATATACAAAAAATGAATGTTCAATGAATTATTTATGGTGCATTAGGGTACTGGTCACTTCTGATGGGCTATAAATAGCCTTCTTTATCTCCCCTACATCTCACCCTGAGCCAGACGGAAGGGTCTTGGTAAATAACATGTTTGCTTATTTTCCATTTACTTTAAATAGATTTACCGAATTATTTGTTTTATTTATTTATTTATAATATACTGTAATATATTAAACACACTGTAATTATTTTCTTTAATTTATAAACTGTTTTGCGACAAAGGAATGTTCTCCAGTAGTGTTTCATTAGGATTTGAGTGAAAAAATATTACGTACTTACTACATACATTTATTACACAAACATATTTATATATACTGTATGTATACATACATACACATGCACACATTTAATTTACTAAGTCACAATATTTTAAAAGCAAATTACCCGACAAGTTAAAAATGTTATTAGCACATGATTATTACTGACGTCATCATGTATTAAAAACCTTCAAAATCCACATCATCAACATCTGACATCATAAGTTCTTCAAGTACATCCTGAGATACATTTATGGCTGCTTCATCATAAGGATCAAATTCCAAATCAGATGACGTGGCTTCGGCTTCTGTTTCATCCTCGTCCTCCCACAACATGTCATCCTCCATGCCATCCATTGAATTAGATATTCCGCACTTTTTAAAAGACTTGATAACTGTCTCCACATTAATATCATTCCATGCCTTGATAACAAAATCACATAGTACATCCAGTTCGGGAGCACGCATATTCCCACCTTTCGTGTAAGACTTTTTGCCGCTGTTCATCCATTTGTTCCATTGTTCACGAACGCGGTCCTTGAATGGTTTGTTTAGACAAACATCAAGTGGTTGTAAAACTGAAGTTAATCCACCAGGAATAACTGCAATGTCACTGTTGTTCCTCGCCATGTTGGTTTTTGTTCCCTCTGTTAAATGACTCGCGAACATATCCCATACTAACAGGCTACGCTGTTTTCGAAAGCCACCAGGTCGCCTACACCATATATGATCAATCCATAACTTTATTCCTTGTTCGTCCATCCACCCTTTCTCGTTGACGTGAACAAAAACTCCAGCCGGGAACTTGATTTTGGGCATTGTTTTCCTCTTGAGAATTAGCATTGGGTTCAACTTGGTTCCGTCTGCCATGCATGAAAGTACTACTGTAAACCGTGTCTTTTCGTGTCCTGTTGTTTTCACTAACACTGTTTTTGCACCCTTTGTATCGACAGTATGATTACCGACCATGTCGAAGTTCATAGGTGTTTCATCCATGTTCCCGATGTTGCTTAATGGATAACAATGTTTCTTACGTTGTTGTATTATGTAGCGATGGAAATTAACAATTTTACAGTTAAGATCTGCTGGTAATTTTTGTGCTATTTTTGTCTTCTGCCTCAGTACCAGATTGCTTCTTTCCATAAAACGGCTACACCATGAAGTCGTGGCTTTGAAGTCTTTGCTGTGCTCTTGATTTTGTTTAGCCCACTTAAGTGCCCACATACGTATCATGTTTCTTGATACAATATACCCATTTTGACGCTGCTCATGGACCATGTCTACTGCGTGCTTCTCTAGAATCGGCCAGTGTGCAGTGCCTCTTCTCATTGCACATTTATTCCTGGGCATACTTCGTAGTAAGTGTTCCTTTGATCTCCAATCCCGCACCATCTTCTCAGTTACACCGTATTCTCTTGAAGCAGCACAATTGTTGTGTGACTGGGCATATGCTATCACTTTCAGCTTAAAACAAGCTTCATATCTCCTGCGTTTAACAATTGGAGCCATGGTGAGGTTTTGTGGTAGCTGGATACAGTATTAATATACCGTAGTGTTCACACGGAGAGAGTGCTATTGCTTATGGAGTGATAACTCAACAACTGGACAAGGCAAATGAGAGAAGGGGTCACCTTACACATGACCTGACGTGGTCACCTTACACATATATGGTAATCATTAAGAATCAAACTCCGAATCAGATGACCTGCCTTCTTCTTCATCATTGTCATGCTAAATTTACCACTGTCGGTAGTTAAAAGAATTAAAAGTCATTTATTGAATATTCTATGTAAAAAAATAAATGTTAAATTAATTATTTATAGGAGAAACGTATTATGATCAATAAATATATGGTATTACTGGCCACTTCAGACACAAAGACGGGATAAAAATAGCCCATCTCCCCCTCTTACAGCTGCCAATGGGAAGCGTGTTGGTAATTAAATTTGATGTTTATTTTCAGTTTGTCTAATTTATCATGTATCAAATTAATATTACTAGAAATTGTGTAGGTAGTAGGCAGCTACCAAACAGGGAGGTACTACTGCCTGGGAAGATATTGGAAGCATAATGTGTTGTCTAATAGTAGACCCTGCTGCCATATGGCATCACGAAAATTGTGACCAAGTCCCAGGTTGCTGACCTGACTTTCTGCCTCATTTACACAATTGCAGGGTCTCAATTGTTTCTCTTACTTTGACAACACAACATACATACAGTATATTATTTCTCAGTTTTGATCTTTTTTTTTAATTTTTGTAACTATAAAGTTAGTTACTTAAAATAAGGCCAATTCACTTCAAGTAATGGCATCAAATATTACCAGCTGGTGTAGTGTAAACACTAGTGACGTCACTTGAGCGTCTGTAATTAACCGTCGATAGTTTCAAGAATTAATGCACTCAGAGGGTCATTTACTGAATATTCTTTGTAAAAAAATAAAATCTAAATCAATTATTTATAGGAGATAAATATTATTATGAGTAAATATACCGATACCGGTATGCATTACTGACCACCTCCACGGCTAAAAATAGCCCAATCTCGTGGTCACTTTCCCTTTCTTGTCTCCTCACTGGCAAATGGGGGGGGGGGGCGTGGGGAGGGGTGTGTGATGATAGCTGTGTTTATTACAGGGGTATAAATCTCTTTTACGGTATGTTAGACAGGTTTATAATACATTTTTATTATTTTAATATACCGGTAATCTTAATTTGAATCCAGCTTGCCAAACGTAAGTTTCAGTATAAAATAATTAGTGGTAAGACCTTGTGAGTGGCTTACGATGTTTTCATCACCACTCTTGACACACTAAACCACAATATTTAAGAGGTAAGAATTTTAAACTTGGTGGTTTAGACGACCCCCTAACTTTGGGCAGATTTTTTTAATGTTCAAATTTCGTCTTATAGGCCGTGATATACGGTAAGTGCTTAAAGACAGATCCTGTTGTAAGCACCATTTTCTTGAGCAGTGACAACAAGGGTGATTGAGAGACGGTGAGTGCTGGTTACATTATTAGGGAGAGCGAAGTCAGTTCTTACCTCTTTGTAAACAAGAGACTGAGAATATCGGTACAGTACTACAGAGTAATCGCTCATCAGAGTTTGAGTGAGAATTTGGGGAAAAATTATAAAAAAAATTATAATGTTTTATTAACCCCTGCATGGATTCCATAAAGTAAACCTAGATATCTCCCCTTGGTTACCAAAAAGGTAATTTCATTTTTTTGCTGGAAAAACTAGATAATGATGTCTAAAATCATGTGAAATGGTTAGAAAGTGGTAACTCGAGTCACATGTTGGCTGAATCATAGAAATTATTGTCTAGCATCTCTGTTTCTGTGGAAACCAGCCCCAGTGTTTTAATTCCAACGTTATCATGATCTCTGCATGACTTGGGAGACATATCACTCAGAATTTATTTTATATCAGTATTTTGTTATTTCCACTTTTTTTTTTTTTTTTTACTAGAATTATGATTATATAATAAAGTACTGGACAGGTAGGTGAATAGAAAAATGGAATTCAAACATAATTTTTATTTTATTTACATACATGTGGCAATTCTAAATGGAATGCAACTTAGAGAGAGGCCTATGCTCCACGGCAAACATGCTGCCGTGAGTTACAGACATCACTTACATAAAAAAACTTACATTTACTTAATTCTACATTTATTTTACTATTTATTGTACTCAAATATGAAGATATTATTCACCGAGGCACTTTTTAGGAGTCGATATAGAACATATGCTGTCGGATAAGGCACAAATTTATACGGTACAGTTTTACCACCAATATGCTGTCACAATGCCACCACCACATCATGTTGTGCTAATAACCTAAAGTAATGAAAAATTATATACTGTATACGTATTTATACTATTTACGAAAGTGTATCCTGTGTTTTAGTACTTTTGAAGGGTGTGGTATTGTTGGAAGCATGGATTCGGGCACGGAGCAACATCACACTGTGTACACTGATGGGAGTGTCTTTGCGTACTTTGGCATGGATTTCACTCGTAAGGTTCACGCAACATTTTTTCTGGGAATGTTGCTTTGCCCCAGTGGTAGGAAACACTGAAGGGAAGTGTCGAGCAATTGGTCACAAATGGAGTTCACCGCCAGCTGCGCGACGACCTCCAGGTCTCTGATGAGGTACTGCATTGGTCTCCAAAAGCTGCCTTACCACATTCAATGAAAACTCATGGAGTGTAGGTTTTTACCTGTCTTCACAAGATAAAGATTGTGCACGTTCAGAAGGGACATGTCCAAAAGATGGAAGAATAGTTTTTTACCATTTCATAGTCTTACTTACACAATCTATACTGGAGATCATTCTGTCAGACTTGTTCAACCAGACGCATGTTGGAGGTGTAGTCGAGGACACAGTGTGACTTGTATAGCTTCATCCTGGTCTTGGGGTCAACGTTGTGGGTGATGGAGTGATGCATTTGGTGATGGAGTTGTGAGTTTGGTGTCAGGGTCACCAACATCACTCTCACTCTCTTTGTCATTATGTGGGTAATCAGGGTCATTGACATCATCAGAATCACTCAAATCACTGTCTGCTCCTAATGGCTCCTCAGCATCACTAGGATCATCCTCATCAAAGAAAATACAATTTATTTTGGCATCACCGATAGCACGAAGTGACAACATCCTTACAGAGTGGGACAGGCAAGGGTACTGGTACTGGCATGTTGCCATGAAACTCGAGGCCTAGTGATGTGATTGCCTGTCGGGGTGTATGCCAGACAACTCAAGATGTTTATTTATAGCTCTCGGGTCCATAGAGATTAGCGGGAAGTTAAAATTTTCAAGGACATTGATATACGCCCTAGACCTGGGTGTCCCTTTCCTTAATGGACGTTAATCTACCCCCCAAACCACGTAGGGGTTAACCTGGCTCCAAATGGACCTTAATAATATGGGAATTATGGTGAATTGCATACTGTTGTTATTAAAGGATTGTGGGCTGCTGAGCTGGAGATGGTGAGTTGTCTTCCCTCCTTCCTCCCCACCTCCTCTCCCCAGCTATACACCAAACGTAGTTTTGTACAGTATCTTGATATAATTCATATTCTATTCCCATAATTAATTCGTCGGTAATTTAGGAGGAAACCGCTACCACCAGAAGGAGTTGTTCGATTTCACTAATTTCATCTCAGATGTTCTTATCATTATATAAATTATATAACACTTTTAACATAACATTACATAACATTTTAAAATACAGTATGGAGTAAGGAGAGTGGTGCTGGTGGTGGTGGAGGAGGGGGGGAACTGAATGCTCACCCCCAAAAAAGTTCATCTCCCACTCCCGCCTCTGTCATTTCTACTATAAATCGAAGACACAATATTGTTTATTTGTTATTTATTAATTAGTAAAGATATGTTACTACAGGTGGCCTATCAAAAATTCGGCAACCTCGGGACCTGAGGAGTGCCGGATTTTCGAAAATGCCTGAAAACTGATGGTTATATTTGCTGTATAAGTTTAACAGAAAATGACTACATATATGTGATGGTTTCTGGGGTAGATAAATCAGATCTCTAAAATTACCTATTTTCCAATAGCATCTTGGTCAAACATTTTAGATTCCCGATGCTCGATTGTATAGTATAAATATTTGATCGGTAGCCACAAAGTGCCACAAATAAGCCGCAATCTTAAATTCAGCATTTGATAAGTTTGTCTCTCATATTGTCAGCAGATTTTTCACAAGGCTATTTTTTCATGCAGGTCTTGCAGCAGGTTGCTCACCATATCACTCTTCGAGCCGATCAGCTGGAAGAGATACTCCATGCCTTGAAAGATATGTCATTAGATATTCGTGAGTGTCTTCACACCTTCTTAGGCACCACTATTCTCTCAACTATATCTTGTGTCAAGTTGTGTGTCACAGGTCTTCTTGATAATCTCCGCAGATATCAACAGGTGAGTTATTATTCTTAAAAGTTTGCCAAATTAATATTATCATATCCTTTATCCTAATTCCTATTAACAACAATCACTTCACTCCAAATACTTTCCCCAGTTACAAATGTAGGGAACATTTTATATTATGTAAAATACTGTACAGTATGGGGAAAATTTGATTCAGGTTGAACCTCTCCAATTGGGCACCCTCGGGGTCAGACCAGAGCTGGACTAGAGAATTATCCCAACCATGGGTGGTCAGTATATTATACATTAATATCCCCTGTAACCAGAATTAAAATTTTCTTTGAATATCGTTCCCAAAGCCGGAATTTTCCAGAAAATTCCGGCTTTGGGAACGATTTTCCGAGGGGCACATTTACCGTAAAATTCCGAGCAAATTTTCCCGCTACCCAGAAAATTCTTGGGATGGGGGAGTTTTCTTTCGGGTTTGAGAGATGAAAATCGGGCACCTTTTCTGGAAATTCCGAGTCGTTACCCAGAAATCTCTCATTCCCAGAATTTTCTGAGTTACGGAAAAATTTTCTCAAAATTTTCCGAAAAATGTGCCCCTTGGAAACTCATTCTCAAAGGAGGATTTTTTTTTTAATTCTAGCTTTTTGAACGATTTTCAAGAAAATTTCAATTCTGGCTGTAGGAGTTCTAGGTTTGAGGGATTCCGTCTAATGGAGATATTTCTGTAAATACAGGGGATCCCCGACTTATGAACGCCCGCCGATACGAACGAGGTTAAATTTTAAATTTATAGTATTTTATTTACCTGATAACTTATTTTTTTTTACTTTCATTTACTGTACAGTATTTTGTTATTCTATTTCTTCTTTTGTCTTAAATTAAGTTATTTTAGATGTATAGAAGGACTTAGGCTATGATATAGTGGGATTTTAAACATTTTCCTGTATGTACGGTATGCACATAGCATGTGTTCGGACTTATGTACATTTTCGACTTGAGAACGTCCTCAGGAATGGAACCCATTCATAACATTAACCCTTTCATGTAGACCAGTGGCTCTGATGGTTTTAAAAAATGGGTAAAATTTTGAAGTTTTCTTATGAGAAGGGCAAGTTTTGCTACAGAATGCACTGGTGTAATCAGATTTCCAGTACACCTGACAAGAGCCACAAACAATTGGTGGGAAGATACCATGTACGTGACCAGGTTTGGACTAGCTTTTATTGTGGATTCATTATTAGTCTCGTATGATCAGCCTCATATGGTGTACGACTCATTGTAAAAAATAGAAAAAATATATTACAGTGAGACCTCCATATAACATGTAATTCGTTAGATGGAGGTTTTCACATCTAATGGACCCTCAACAGAATGGACTTTCATATCTATATAATTCATTAGATGGGGGTTTCACTTACAGTATAGTGGACCATTGGTAAAATGGATTTTCCTCTCCATTTAGTCCTTTAACTATTTAATTTGACCTGAGAATAATAGGTTAAGCTGTATCAGGAGATTTCTCATACCTCACCCCCTCATCCTCTCTCTCCATCCTGCAATGTTTCAGGCTAATGAAAAATTTTAATATCATCGAAACTATTTATTATGATGAGAAATATAAATTAAAGGCATCAAGATAAAAATAATCATATAGATTTCTATTGTTTTTATTTTATAATAATGGAGACTGAGACTTTATAGGGCTGGGCTTACAAGGAATATGGATTTAAATCATGACAATGCTGCTGGTACCTATTCCTGTCCATGTACTTCCCAACACAGGTGTTCTCATATGGTCATGCTGTATGTCTTTCAGTAATCTTAAAGAACAGGTTAATGGACATGGGACATCAACATGATAGGGGTGAAAACGAACAAAATTTCATTCATGATGGTGTCATACCATCATTTTCCCATGATAATTTTGCAGTCCAAATCATTGCCACTACTGCAATCTCCTGCACTACAAACACCTCCTACACATGTTGGTGATGCATTCCTATCTGGTATATGTACCACACTTGTACCTCACTTTCCTCTTGGTATGTGGTCTCTAAGCACATCTTTTATGATGATGTTTGCTGAAACTCACACACAAGTTATCATTTCTAAGTTTACTGAGTGAATCTACCAGTTCCTAAGTCTCACCCTCATGCTCTGATTTCCATTATATATTTTACTTATTTTTCTGGGTGTGAAAGTAGCACTACTGCAGTGAGGGGTCTTTTCTCCAGACATGTTACTGGAATTGCTACTGGTGGAGGGAAGGATCAATGTGGGGAAGGAAAAGATGCCAGGAGTTGAAATAAACCACTTGAACAGAAATCAGGTGCAATCTGATATGGATTTTACAGTAAATTTTCAAAGTTCCAGCCCACTTCCTGAATGAAGGCTTCAGCCCGTCATAAAAGTGATTATCGTATACACGTTCAAAGACTCCAGGGGTGTTGTGAATGCTTGTGACATTGTCTTAAACTCGTTGCCACAATTCCTCACGCTTTTAACATGACCCCATAAGTACAAGTCAAGGGGATTTAGATTGAGCGATCATCTAGTAAGAAAATGTGACACCAAGTGCAAGTATTTGTAACACCATTGGAGTCCTCGAACATGACTGACATTCATTTTTGCGATAGGCTGAACCCTACATACAAGAAGAGTGCCAGAACTTTGGACTGACTATAAAATCTCTATTAGATTGCATATGATTGTAAATAAATTGTACGTACTTGCAACACTAGATTATTTCATTTGTACTCCATAAATTTTATCACATCCAACCTTAACTGTCATGTGTTATAACTCCAAAATTATGGGATATTGACACTATGGTCATGATGTCAGTCATCCTTATGTATACCTCAGGAATACACCCCCAGAATTATGAAACGTATTTCCGAAACACCCTATAGATATTCTCTGGTAGGTTAAGAGTGCAGCTATCATGGCATTGCACCTTATACTGTATGGCAGGAAATATGGTATGCCACTGAAATTCTGCCCAAGAAAATTTATCTCCAGAGAGGGAACATAGATTAAGCCTTTATGTTTATTGAGGTTTATAGACATTGCACAGTGTAAATGTTCTGTGCTGTACAATATTCTATTTTTTTTTAAGGAGTGTTATGCAGTGTTAAATCTGGCAAGAAAATAATGATAACAGGTATTCAAATTACAGTAAGTCACCAATAGGAAATAATATTTTTTCGAATAATGTTTCACTAGTGTGTATTTAAATTTTTAGGACCGACGCAGTATTCATCGTTGTTTACGTCGCCTAGGATCAAACCATCCCATCTTAGTACAGGCTTTAGTACCACAACTACTTGTCATCCATCCTTACTTTGATGGTGTTGAGCCCAGCGTGCAGGACGGTGAATATATTTGTAAGGTAAATATTCACCTCTTATGTTTGGTTTCTATAATGGTGTCACTAATTTTGTTTAATTTATTATAAATGAATACCGTGGTCCCTCCATTAACAAGCGGTTCAATTTACAAGATTTCGGTTAACGAATTAGCTCCCATAAGGATTTTCAGTTCTATTAACAAGTACAACTTCTATTAACGACAGCCTTACGAGAAACATGCCTTGGTGTGAGCATCAGCTGATCGGCTAGTCTGCCAATACAGTAATCGGTTCTATGTTTACATTTGTTTCCAGTGAAGTAAATATCAAGAAAGTTATGTTCTTGAATATTTTTGCATTTTTACTTTAAAATTAATTATTGGTCATTCTGAAATTTAGTTAATTTGTTGATACAGTAATATACAGTGTAGAAATTATTATGAAACACGAAGAAGGCATTAGAACCAATGCACTCTTTAAAGAATATGACATGTCATCATCAACTGCCTCGACAATCGGCTGTTTGCTATGTAAACAAAGCTGCCGGGAATACGATATACACACCTCAAAGTAAGTTAAAATACAGTATTCTATTATTTTTTATTTTTTATTGTACAGTATACTGTACAGTACAGTACTGTATTTAGTTTATATTTAATGTCTTGTTAATTCTATTCCCGGTATACAGTACTTTGAATGTAATTTTTCTGTGAGTTAGAACCAATTACCCAATATCCCATTGAAATAATAGATTCAGTTAATGACTGACTCTGTGGAACCAATTGTGCGCATTAATTGAGGGACCACTGTACATGATATTGTAAATCCACATTTTATGACTATTTATTTTCAGGAATCAAATAAGAAATTAATAGTTGGTGGCTGTTGGTACAAACATATGTCCTCGAGCTGATGGACCAAAGTATTTTCATGTGATAGGAAATGATAAATGAATGTTAAGAGCTGTATTTAGTGGAGATTTTGTTGGAACTATGAGAAATTCATCTCAATTGACTTAACCAGTGTTTTTTTTGGTTCTGTAATTAATTTAATAATCCCATGTAATTACACAATGATCGGGTCATTTCACATGGACAAGTTAGTGTGCCGTGGTGTCTCAGTTTCCTCAACCAGAGATACATGTAGTGATCAAGGGCGGGGAACCAGACTCAGCTTATCATGAGATTTTATGGATGATAACAAGAGAGGTTAGATTAAATAAGATTGATGTAGCTGGTTATTTTTAGGTAATATAAAAAATATTCGGTACCAGATGTACCATGCATACAATGCTGGTGTATAGTTCAAATTTTTATGATAAAATTTGTATGCAAAAAGTAGGGGGTTGAACTTTACACACAATACTTTTTTAAGGGGTTAAAGTTTATGTATTTTTGTAGGTCATTTACAGTGAATAATAACTACCTGGTGCATTGGTTTGAGCAAAGTGAAGGGACAGTGGTGATATAGATGTATAATGTGACTTTGAGAGATAGGAAGCCCTGTTTGGAGTTACAGTAATAGGACAATTGAGTATTGAGAGTATTGGCAAGGTTATCTGTAGAGGTAAACTGAGTTGGTTTGGGCATGTGCAGAGAATGGAGGAGACCAGTTGGGTCAAGAGATGCCTGAGATTTAATGTGGAGGGGAGGAGAGCTAGCAATATGCCAAGAATGATAAAGGGAGACATTTTGCAAAACCATCTCAGAGATACAGTAAAATCCTGAGGAAAGGCTACTGTACAAGAGACCATGCAGCTTGGAGAGCTGCCATCAGGTAATCACAACCAACTCATGCAAGTGCAGAAAATACCCATAAAATGGTAATGATGATGGTGATATGTTAAATGTGTAGGTATTATGAGTATCTTCTGAGTTGTGTAGCAAGTCTAAGAAATAAGGGCAAATTTTCACTTTGTGCTCTTACCCCAGGAACACATCATCTAGATCTATGGCTACACTAAGTTAGGTCCCCATTATATTTAGAATTAAAGAGATACATTACTATATAATTTTATATGCTTTCTTCCTCTCTGAATGGGGGAGGTAGGAATAGAATGTTTAATATTTTGCATTATGTTACCTGTGAAGTAGCCACCAGTCTCTAACCCTACAGCTTTGCCTCCAGTACATAGGTTTCCACACCTTGGCCTTAAGAAAATTTAGAATTCAGTGAAATACAGCATCATGAGCTCAATTTTTATATGACACAGTAGTACAAGGGTTCATAAGAAAGAGAAAGGATTTAACCTAAAAAAAAAACTACCTAACTGTAAAGTGATATATTGTCAAAAAAAAGTGTTCACTAGAATAGTAATTCAGCATTAATTTCCCCAGCTTATACTGGTGCTTAATGCAGCTGTGCATTGCCCTACCATTCTGCCTCTCCTGGAACAGCACACCCTTCGCCATTATGCCTATCTTCGTGATACTATGCCCCAGTTGGTGCCAGTTTTAAAGGTAAGAATTCTGTTGTATCTATTTAACTTCATTTGTAATTATTTTTCCTGAATAATTCTATACACATTATTGTTATTCTTTCTGTATATGTATCTTATGTACTGATATCTGCGAGGATGGTTCAATACAATATTTTAAACACGACAAAAAAAAAAAATAATAACCTCTGCTTCACGTTTAAGTTCTCTCACTGTCTTTCCACCTAAATTTGGTGCTTTTGATTTAATTATTTCCTCACCCTGTGAGGAAATAATTAATTAAATTAATGGTGACATCTCATCATGTGATGTGTCACTTTAGAGGTTTGGGGGACTATAAAAGTAGCTTAATTATTTAGTGGGATTTCTATTTTCTAAAGAAACAGGTTTTTAGAGGAAATGTGTTATCATCCAAGACAGAGATAACTAGATCAGGATGGTTTCCCTGAACCATCCCCCTTTGTTTGCTCTGCTTTATAGTGAAGTTCCTCCACAGCTTTCCTTCTGGCATCTCCAGCTGAATACTTATCAGTGAAGGCACTTTGCTTCCTCTGAAAATGTTTTTAGAAATTTGAGTTTTTGTTGTTGGAACAATTCCTCATTACAATTAAGACATGAAGGAAGCACTCTAAGAGTTTTGTATGACTACAAAACATTTCATCCATTTATTTTTTTATTTTCTTTATTCATCTTCTCTTTACATTCACTCTGCCAGCTTCCACATACAGTATAGTCTCGGTTTACGCGGTCAATAAACCCATGGAGGTCCGTGTAAAACGAGAAACGCGTAAACGAAATAACAGAACATATGGGATTAATTGAAATAGAGACTGGGCCGATCCCCAGACTACCCTTTTTCCAACACAATATGTACGTTGTAGTAAAAATAACATCTTAATTTTATTTTGGTATGCACACAATTAATATGTAAGAGAAATACAGTCATGCGCCGGTTAATGTCCATTCAAATAATGGGACATAGCGAACGTAAGTGGCCTTAGAGCGGGCGCAGTCACGTTTGCATCTCGTAGACATTATGTTACAGTATTTTATTAGCCTTCCTAACCTCTGTGTTTCATTAGTTGTGTACGTTATCTAGTGAATATTGTACAGTACAAGTACACTGCAATACAGTGGTCCCTCGGTTAACAAAGGACCACTTCATATATTTTCATTCATTTACATGCACACACCATACTAAAAGAAATGTAAAAGAAATAAATGACCTAAGTGCAAACCTGTACTGTACATGTACTCAATGATTACGGTACTAAAATTTTTACGTCTATTGCAAATATAGCTTGTTTATATTCAAATTAATCACTATCTTACAAGAATCCCAGCAATGTAAATTATATTCTCCCAGGTTGTTTGGGCGGCAAATTATAAGAGAAAAGCTTAGTCACTCTTAAGAATTGATAAATAAACACACGGACCTTCAGCGCCAACTGTCAAAACATATCTCCTCACCTCCCGCTCCACTCCACCCCCCCATGCTCTCCCCCATCTGCCCAGCCAGGGTTTTAGGCTTTAAGTTTTTCATATAATATCACAGACTAAAGTTAGGAGAATATAATTGGCATTAATGGAATCCTTGCAAGACAGAGAATAATTTGAATATAAACATCATATATTTTGCACAAAAGATACAATTTTTGCTCTCTCTAATAAAATTCTTAAATTAGATCTAAAATTTGTATGTCTAATGCAAATTATAGCTTGTTTATATTCAAATTAATCACTATCTTATAAGAATTCCAGCAATGTAAATTACATTCTGGCTGGGTAATTTTTATGAATTTTATGAGCTAAAAACAAAAGTCTCGAGTAAATAAACAAATTATACTTCACCAGACACTACCTGTCAATCAAAATACCTCACCTCCCGCTCCCCCCCTCTTCCCACCCTCCCTCCCTCCCTACCCCTGCCTTCCCAGACAAAAGTTTGGTGGTTTGTTAGGGTTTAAAGTGTTTATCTTATATAATATCTCAGACTAAAGTTAGGAGAATATAATTTAAATTGCTGGAATCCTTGCAAGACAGCGAATAATTTGAATATAAACATCATATATTTTGCTCAAGAGATAAAAAAATTTGTACATTAGTGTACAGTACAGTGACCCTCGTTTAACGAACGCCTCGGTTAACGAAATTTCGGTTAACGAACTGCCTTCCATAAGGATCTTCAATTCGGTTAACGAACAAAAATTCGGTTAACGAATTTCTTACGAACCGACCTCAACATGTTTTCGCTTGCACTGGCCGGGCAACCAGCTTTAGTATCAGTCCACCAATACATTAATCGGTTCTAGGGCTTAAATTCCTAACTATTTTAGTAAATATCAAGAAGTTTATACTATTCAATAATTTTAAAAGTTTAATATTCAATTTTTTAGTCATTTTAACAATTATTGAACATAATTGAAGGTAAAGTGACTAGTTTAATGCGCAGCATCCAGCCTCTTAACACAGCAAACAGGCGTTAGTCTCTCTGTTTTCACTGGAGGTAACATCTTGCTTGAGACTCTCTTCAACTAAACGCTTTTTTTCTGTGTTTCCAAGCAAATTATTGGTCATTTTGAAATATATTTTACATATTGACAATATATAATGCAGTACAGTGTTGATTTAAAGAAAATAATCTTGAAATACACCAAGAGAACTAAAATTTTATGGGTGAAATGGTGCCATGGGGTGACTTCTCTTCCACCCCAATGCCTTCTCTTCTTCCTTCTCCTCCACCCCCATTGTAATTCCCATCATCATCATCATCATCATCAGGAGCCTTCTACATACACACCTCAAAGTAAGTGAAATTTTCTACCATTTTTGTTGAATTTAGGAAATTTTCGGTGAGCTGGAACCAATTACCCAAAAACCCATTGAAACAATGGTTTCGGTTAACGAACTTTTCGGTTAACGAACGACCTTCTAACGGATTGAGTTAGTTAACGGTCACTATTACTGTAGTACATTTTATAATATAAAGTTTTTCAACTATATTTTTGGGTAGATTTACATAAATTTCTTCATTTATTTTCATCCATTTACATGCACACACCATACTAAAAGAAACGTAAAAGAAATAAATGACCTTAGTGCAAAGCTGTAGTGTACATGTACTAAATTGATTACGGTACTAAAATTGTTACTTCTAGTGCAAATTATAGCTTGTTTATATTCAAATTAATCACTATCTTACAAGAATCCCAGCAATGTAAATTATATTCACCCAGGTCATTTCACTGGCTTTTTATAAGAGAGAAGCTTAGTCACTTAAGGATTGATAAATAAACACGAGTCAGACCTTGGGCGCCAACTGTCAAATGTACCACCTCATCTCCCTCCCTCCCCCCCACGCTCTCTCGCTCGCTCCCTCCCTCTCCCCCGTCTGCCCAGCCAGGGTTTTAGGCTTACAGTTTTTATCTTATATAATATCACAGACTAAAGTTAGGAGAATATAATTTGAATTGCTGGAATCCTTGTAGGACAGCGAATAATTTGAATATAAACGTCATATATTTTGCACAATAGATAAAAATTAATCACCTGTATCACATTACAGTAGTGATTTGAGAGTAAAAGTGTATATGTACGTATATAGTATTCCACATACACGTAAGTATAAATACAAAGTTTATGTGATGATCGGACAACGTCCATTTCGGTTAACACTTACGTTAGTAGAAGAGATGGCTAGGCACACGGGGATGGGGGGTTGGTTCCAGGCAGAGGGCAGATTATTAACCCTCATCTGTATCACTATCCACCACAGAGGATTGCAGGGCCTCTTTGTCAAACCCCACAAAGTCCATATCCTCACTATCACTGACTTGGGCTGACTGTGGTGGGTGGTAATGTTTTGTTGACTGGGCGACCTAGCGCGCACCCTGTCCGCGCCACTTCCCGCGTAAATGATGGAATGTACCGCGTAACTAATAACTGCCAGTCTGGCCAGGTGCCGCGTAAAGGAAATCCGCGTAAATCGAGACTATACTGTATTTAATTAATTGGCGGTGATTTATAAATTTTTGATCAGGTGCCAGAAGGTGCACGACTCTCCTGAAAGATCCGCAGTTTGCCGACCTCTGTGCTTCACCATATCCTCTAATAAACATCACACATCTCAACACTAATCACCATTCTTTGCCACCAATTTATGTATTAAATATAGAAAAATAATCAGCTGTCTTCCAAAATTCTTTATTTAGTATAAAAGTAAATGTTAAATATGGAGCAACTTATTTACTCTATATCATAATTTTGCAGCTTGGAGAAGAATGGCAGCCAAAAGGAGAAGCTGTCCCCACAAATACACTTCGATTTCTCAAAGAATCCATGGAAAAGGTTGCACATGTGGACCGATCCTCTACACAGCTTCGCTTGACTGTTTATCAGACGGTCCACTCTGACTTAGTCAAGCTTGCAAATATTGATCCAGCACTGTCACCAGCTGCTAACTTTGCTGCCTTATACACGCAATGTATGTTGTTATTCAGCAAGATACTGTCAACAAGAAATTGGCTCACACCATCCTCACTCTCAATGCAGCAGAGTGGGGCCCTTAAGAGTAATGTTGATCAACTATTAAAGAACACCTTTCGACTGCGCCACGCATTCACAAACTTAAGTCCTGTTGAAGAGGCTAGTATCAGAAATCTTCGAGTGCGTACTTTAGCCCTTCAGTTAGTATACGTGGTACATGGCTCGACTGGCTCAGCTTTAGGTCTATGTGATAATTTCCTTGAACACACTGAAGCCCTTCATAGGTATCTTACTGATGAAAAATTGAGTGCAGATTCTTTTCTGGAAGCAGTGTTTGAAGAGCTAAGCCAGTTGGAAGAGCCTCGTCCTGGAGCAGTTGCTCGCATTCTGCAACCACTTCTTCTTACCCATCCAGTTCATGCTTTAGCCCCTGTACTTAACCCTGCCCAGGTTTGCATGTGTTCTGCAGAAATTATTGAACCTCAACCAGACAGTGAAGCAATTCATAAATTGAGTGCAGGATTGGTGGTTGGGGTACCTCTTGATGCTGAAATATCTCACATCCCAGATCCCTCTACATTACGCATACGTGTGGCCTACCCAGATCACTCCACTCACCTTGTAGTTCCTCCAAAAAGTCATCTTCGTTTAGTAAGTCCTGGCACATATAGACTTCTGACTACAGTATTAGTGTCTGCACAAGTTTCCTGGTCAGAGGCTTGTCAGGTAGGACTGTCATTAGTGTTGGACCTCAGTGACCAAGAGGTCCTGGCTGCCAGGAGACATTCTGTTGTTAAAGCTGATGACTCGGCTACCATTATACAACTTGTCAAACCAGTGAAGGTTCTTGTCTGGCCTAAAGCTATTAGAAAAGGAATCTAAGTGTTTCTTCTGTGCAGTTGAAAATGCTTTGTAGTTAGTAATGTTCTATTTAATTAAATTATTTTATGTTTGATAAATCATTTAATTATAATATGAAACATAAACAATGAAACACCACAAGTTTATTGACTGAGGATTTACAAATTGGCGCAGATCATGTTGATTCCACCAAATCACACACGTGCCATTTTGCCAGAAAATTGTGATTGTTGGTTTCTAATGTATATATTGTATATGTATATTTTTTTAATAAAAAACAATTTTAAGTTAACATTTGCTCTCATAATTTTTATGTAAATTTGGAGTACATGTACAAGCACTTTTTTTAAAGTATAAAACATTACAATAATATTGTTTTTTATTCTTTCTTGGTAAAAAAAATTGAAGATGTATCTTTGTAGTCAGATAAGTTTGAAAGATGAAGCATTAGATGGATTTCTTTAACATTTTAGATGTGACAAACCTGAGAGTGGTCCTCAGTGAAGGCTAGTGCAGGCTACCAAGATTTCGGCATCAGATTTTTAATTGCACTCCAAGTGATGCATTTATAGACTGTCTCATAGGCCTTTAGGTACCCCTACACCAGCCCTGCATTCCAAGTCATGCCGCAGTACACATGCAGTCATCATGGAGGAAGTACATTTGTCTCCTTCTCCTAGTGACCCACTTTGTGCAGTTCAGGAGATGCTCGAATAAAATTTAGTGCCAAGAAAAGACATGTAATTCTTTACTGAAAGAGAAAGTGTTAGTGACTATGCCTGCCATCTCATCTCATGTTTACACCCTCCACTGTACTGTACTGTCTGCCCGAGTCACCGCTAAGACTACCTTCAGCTCTTCACCATGGCTAAACCAAACAAGATAAATTATATATATTTTGTTTCCCGTTAGCATGCATTCATACTGTACCTTCATTTTTTATAAGATGCTAGTATGTTTTATCTTTAAGATTTTTTCTTCTTAAGCTGTACATATGGTCTGAGCCACCACAAAGATGGCATTCAATTCTTCATCACGGCAAAGTTACGTTATTTTTTATTTATGTTCCCATTAACCTCCGTTCAAATCTTTATTTTTTGTGAGACGACAATACCGTATGTATTTTAAGTACAGTATAGTCTGGATTTACGCGGTCAATTGAACCCGTGGAGGTCCACATAAAACGAGAAACGCGTAAATGTAATAACAGAACATATGGGATTAATTGAAATAGAGACTGGGCCGACCCCCAAACCACTTTTTCCGACACAATACGTACGTTGTAGTAAAAATATCATCTTAATTTTATGATGGTATGCACACACAATTAATAATTAAGAGAAATATCAATAATATTAGGTTTTTTAACACTTACGTTAGTAGAATAGCTGGGTCGGCACACGGGGATGGCGGCTGGTTCTGAGGCAGAGAGCAGATTAGTTGCCCTCCGGTGAATCACTCACTACTCGCAGAGGTTTGCAGGGCCTCCCAGACAAACCCCTCAAAGTCCATATCCTCACTATCACTGACTTGGGCTGGCTGTGGTTGTGGTGGGTTGCGGGCGAGGAAGTCCTCAATACTACGTTGACAACTAGCATTGATGTTGTCGAGATAGATCTGGATATACGGCTCCATAACGTTCGACAGAAGGTTATTAGACACTTCATACCGATGCTTGTCTGGGTCGTTGTTAAGGATGAGCTTAATTTTCTCCCCCAACTCGATGATTTCTTTCACATTATCATGGCTTGGTCCAGGTTCAAGGTTTTTCTGGGGTGGTGGGGGTCCAGCGGAGGCCATTGTGAGGGGAATAGCGGGCACGAGAGAGAACTGTATACGCGGAGAACTGAGAACAATGAGACAGGCTTGGCTAGGTCAGCGACTTCTACCGTCTGGTGGCAGGGGACGTCATGGTACATTAGACCAATCACAGCTAGCGGTGGAGGGAATGCGTGGGTGGTAAGGATGCGTGGCCCAATCACAGTCCGATATGTCATATGACGTCAGTGATAACGTAAGAGCGGCCTAATGTGCACCACGCCGCTTCCCGCGTATGGACAAGAATGGACTGCGAGTAAAAAATGGCGCAGCGGTCTGGACCTCTCCAGCCGCTCGCCGCGTAAATGATGAAATTTACCGCGTAATTAAAACATTTCATTCTGGCAAGGCACCGCGTAAATGACCAAACGCATAAACAAAAACCGCGTAAATCCAGACTACAGGTATACTGTATTTAAAATTTTTGTGAAAATTGCACTTATTATATGTTATTCATACCTCAGCATTACCTCTTAGAACATTGATTCAATACAGTGGTCCCTCGGTTAACGAGCACAATCCGTTCCAGCAGGTTGCTCATTAACCGAAAAACTCAGTTGACCGAAACCATTGTTTCATTGGGTTTTTGGGTAATTCGTTCCAGCTCACCGAAAATTGCCTAAGTTCAACAAAAAAGGTAAAAAAGTACACTTACTTTGAGGTGTGTATGTAGAAGGTTCCTGGATAATGATGATGATGATGGGAATTAGAATGGGGGTGGAGGAGAAGGGAGGAGAGAAGGCATTGTGGTGGAGGAGAAGGGAGAAGAGAAGGCATTGGGGTGGAAGAGAAGTCACCGCATGATACCATTTCACCCATAAAATTTTAGTTCTCTTGGTGTAATTCAAGATTATTTTCTTTAAATCAACACTTCACTGCATTATATATTGTCAATATGTAAAATAAATTTAAAAATGACCAATAATTTGCATGCAAACACAGAAAAAAAGCATTTAGTTGAAGAGAGAGTCAAGCTAGATGTTACCTCCACTGAAAAGAGAAAGAGACTAACGCCTGTTTGGTGTGTTAACAGGCTGGATGGTGAGCCAGAAACTAGTTTCTTTACCTTCACTTATGTTCAATAATTGTTAAAATTACTAAAAAAGTTAATATTAAACATTTAAAATTATTGAATAGTATAAACTTCTTGATATTTACTAAAATAGTACGGAATTTAAGCCCTAAAACTGATTACTGTATTGGCGGACTAATGCTGCAGCTGGTGGACCGCCAAATGCAAGCGAAAACATGTTGAGGTCGGCTCGTAAAAAACTCGTTAATCGAGGGATTGCTCGTTAACCGAAGTTAAGAATCTTATGGAAGGTAAATCGTTAACCTAAATCTCGTTAACCGAGGGATCACTGTATAGAACTCATTGTCCTAGAGAGAAAATTTGAAGGTGAGGAATGAAAAAAGGGACGAAAAGTCATTAAACCCTTCAACTGTTGGCAAAGTTTTGCATAGAAGTAGGCTGAGATGGTTTGGACATGTTAAGAGAATAGAAGAGACCAATTGGGTCAAAAGGAGCTTGATTCTATGTGGAAGGGAGGAGAGCCAGGGGCAAGTAAAAAATAGCATGAGGAGAGGTTGTAAGAAATGACATCAGAGCTAAGAACCTGTCAAGAGATGCTGCAAGAAGTCATGCAGTATGGGGAGCTGCCATCAGGTAATTATGGCTACCCACTAACTTAACTTTTGAAAAAGCATGTCAGATAGCTACAAGCATGGAATTAGCAGAGAAAACACCAGATAATTTGTTCCTAATGCCGGTAGTGAAACAGTTGGCAGTAGTGGCTCTGTGTAAAGTAACTGTAGCTAAAAGGAAGAATTATGCCACAAAACAAGGAACACATGTTGATTTAAAATGTAAGAGGTGCCGAGGGAAACATGAAAGTTTTCAGTGTAAGTTAAAAAATTCAAGATGTTACAATTGTAAGCGCATTGGACATATTGCTCCTGTCGTTGAAGGTGATGAGAAGGAAAAGAAAAACAGTATTCATAAGAGTGTTAGTAACTTTGAACCTGATAATGATGAGAGTGCCCATGTGTTTACTATTTACACCAGTCATGAAGAGAAAGATAAATATAGGTATAATGTGGACTTAAGCATCAATGACACAACTGTAACCATGGAAGTGGATACTGCAGCTGATTTCTCCGTAATGAGTAGAGATATGTATGAGAAGCTATTTGCGATGTGCCTTTAGAAGACTCAGGAGAGATTTTGAACACAGAAGGTAAATTAGAGTGTGAGCAATATCCCTTACCCACGTCTCAAGATTTGTGTGCTGCACTAACAGGTGTAACCATTATCACCAAGTTAGACTTGTCCCAAGCATACTCAAATCGTGGACCATATATTAGAAATCAGCATGCTCAGGAGTACCTATACAGTTGTACCCCACTTAACGCGGTCAATAGAACCCAGAGGGTCCCGTGTTAAGTGAAATCCGCGTTAAGTGAACAACAGAACATATGGGATTAATTCCAATAGAAACCGGCCCGACCCCCAAACTCCACTTTTTGAAGACACATGCACACAATTAATACTTAAGAGAAATAGAGAAATACAGTCGCCAAGTTAATGTCCATTCAAATAATGGACTCAACTCCCTCCCCCTCTCACACTACACTGCCGGCTCTTCCCTCTCTGAGAAATTTTTGGGGGAAAACCACTAGATTTTAATAAATAATACCTCAAACTAAAGTTAGGATAATACAATTGACATTGCTGGATTCCTTGTAAGACCAGGAATATTTTGAATATAAATGTCATATATTTTGCACAAAAGATAACATAGTTACCCAGAGAAAAAATTTTATCTAAAATTTGTATGTCTAATGCAAAATATATGATGTTTATATTCAAAATGATCACCAAATTATAAGAATTCCAGCAATGTAAATTATATTCTGACCGGGTAATTTGTATGAATTTTATGAGCTAAAACAAATGTCTTCAGTTAATAAAAAAAAAATAATCTTCACAACACTATCTGTCAATCAAAGTACCCCACCTTGCCTCCTCCCCTCTTCCAACCACGCGTCAGTCCCAACCCTCCCCCCCACCCCCCACCAATCCTCCCTTCAAGAGATGTGGGGTGAAAAAAATAAATTTTAACATTTTGTATTAAATAATACCTCAGATTAAAGTTAGGATAATATAATTGACATTGCTGGATTCCTTGTTAGACCAGGAATATTTTGAATATAAATGTCATATATTTTGCACAAAAGATAACATAGTTACCCAGAGAAAAAATTTTATCTAAAATTTGTATGTCTAATGCAAAATATATGATGTTTATATTCAAAATGATCACCAAATTATAAGAATTCCAGCAATGTAAATTATATTCTGACCGGGTAATTTGTATGAATTTTATGAGCTAAAACAAATATCTTCAGTTAATAAAAAAAAAAAAATATTCTTCACAGGGTAACAGATGGTCGGTCGGTCCCTCCCTCCCCCCCACCCCCCACCAACCGTCCCAAGGAGATGTGTGGGAAAACCAGAATACTTAACTTTTTTGTAATAAATAATACCTCAAACTAAAGTTAGGATAATATAATTGACATTGCTGGATTCCTTGTAAGACCAGGAATATTTTGAATATAAATGTCATATATTTTGCACAAAAGATAACATAGTTACTCAGAGAAAAATTTTTATCTAAAATTTGTATGTCTAATGCAAAATATATGATGTTTATATTCAAAATGATCACCAAATTATAAGAATTCCAGCAATGTAAATTATATTCTGGCCGGGTAATTTGTATGAATTTTATGAGCTAAAACAGGCAGTCAGGCAGGGTGGCGGGTGGGGCAAATCTAAAAATAGCGTCTCGAGCCGGACACTCACCGCGTATATGTGGAAAAATTCCGTGTTAAGTGAAAGTTCAGCTCTGGCGAGGCACCGCGTATATGATAAAACGCGTTAAGTGAAACCGCGTTAGGCGGGGTAATACTGTAATGTGATTTTCAACGAAATCTAATGTTTGGCCAAAACTGGTGAAAATATAAGCCTTATTCCTTACTAATTTTTCGACCAAAATATACTTTTCTCTTAGAAGAGAAATTTAAAGGGTTTAACTATTTAAGTACAGTACTCCCAGAATGTCACATTAACACCAAAATTGCACTTTGGAAACCCATAGTTGGCGAGCAATTAGCACTGAAAAATGTCATTAAAAATTTCAAGCATCATTACAACCACTAATTACCCTGCAATCGAATCGTGGGCCATATATTCAAAATCAGCATGTTCAGGAGTACCTGTAATGTGATTTTCAACAAAATCTAATTTTTGGCCAAAAATGTTGAAAACGTAAGCCTTATGCCTTACTCATTTTTTGGCAAAAATATACTTTTCCCCCAGAATTGAAATTTAAGAGGTTTAACTAATTAAGTTCTTCCAGCATAATACATTAACACCAAAATAGCACCTCAGAAACCCATAGTTAGCGCGCAATTAGCATTGAAAAATGTGATTAAATTTTCCAAGCATCATTACAACCTCTAATTACCAAGCAATCGAATCGTGGACCATATATTCGAAATCAGGATGCTCAGGGTTACCTATACTGTGATTTTCATCGAAATCTAATTTCGGGCCAAAACTGTAGAAAACGTAAGCCTTATGCCTTACTAAGTTTCGACAAAAATATACTTTTCTCTCAGAACAGAAATTTAAGGGATTTAACTAATTAAGTACTTCCAGAATGTCACATTAACACCAAAATCGCACTTTGGAGACCCATAGTTGCAAGTAATTAGCACTGAAAAATGTCATTAAATTTTCCAAGCATCATTACAACCTCTAATTACCACGCAATCGAATCGTGGACCATATATTCAAAATCAGCATGCTCAGGAGTACCTACATTTAAATATGATTTTCAACTAAATCTAATTTTTGGCCAAAACTGCTGAAAACGTAAGCCTTATGCCTTACTAATTTTCCGACCAAAATTTACTTTTCCCTCAGAATTGAAAGTTAAGAGGTTTAACTAATTAAGTACTTCCAGAATAATACATTAATACCAAAATTGCACCTCACAAATCCATAATTAGTGAGTAATTGGCATTGAAAAAGTCATTAAATTTTCTAAGCACCATTACGACCACTAATTATTCTGCAATCGAACTGTCGATGATTGATTCGGAATCGGCATGCTCAGCAGTACTTACCTGGTATACAGTCAACCCTCACTTTACGCGGTCCCACATTCCGCTTTTCCACGTTTACGCAGTGCCCTGCCAGAACCCAGGATGCTCACATTCCGCGGTGGGTGTACCCCTTTACACGGGTGAAGTATAATTTTTTTATTTAGCTCATAAAATTCATACAAATTATCCGGCCAGAATATAATTTACATTGCTGGAATTCTTACAATTTGATGATCATTTTGAATATAAACATCACAGATTTTGCATTAGACATACAAATTTTAGATATGTTTATTCTGAGTAAATATGTTATCTTTTGTGCAAAATATATGACATTTATATTCAAAATATTCCTGGTCTTACAAGGAATCCAGCAATGTCAATTATATTATCCTAACTTTAGTCTGATTTATTATTTATTACTAAAAAGGAAAACAGTCTGGTATTCCCGCACATTTATCTAGTAGGGACGGTTGGTGGGGGGTGGGGGAGAGAGGGACCGGCGACCGACCACCTGGCATGTGTGAAGAATATTTTTTCTTTTTATTAACTGAAGATTTTTATTTTAGCTCATAAAATTTATACAAATTACCCGGCCAGAATATAATTTACATTGCTGGAATTCTTACAATTTGATGATCATTTTGAATATAAACATCATATATTTTGCATTAGACATAAAATTTTTAGATATAATGTTTACTCTGAGTAAATATGTTATCTTTTGTGCAAAATATATGACATTTATATTCAAAATATTCCTGGTCTTACAAGGAATCCAGCAATGTCAATTATATTATCCTAACCTTAATCTGAGGTATTATTTAATACTAAATGTTAAAATCTAGTTTTTTCACCCACTCTTTCTCTTGAAGGGAGGGTTGGTGGGAGGTGGGGGGGAGGGTTGGGACGGACTGACCATCTGGCTCGTTGGAAGAGGGGGGAGGCAAGGTGGGGTACTTTGATTGACAGATAGTGTCATGAAGAATATTTTTTTTTTATTAACTGAAGATATTTCTTTTAGCTCATAAAATTCATACAAATTACCTGGCCAGAATATAATTTACATTGCTGGAATTCTTACAATTTGATGATCATTTTGAATATAAACATCATAGATTTTGCATTAGACATACAAATTTTAGATGTAATGTTTACTCTAAGTAAATATGTTATCTTTTGTGAAAAATATATGACATTTATATTCAAAATATTCCAGGTCTAACAAGGAATCCAGCAATGTCAATTATATTATCCTAACTTTAGTTTGAGGTATTATTTATTACTATACCTGGTTTTCCCCCCAAAATTTCTCAGAGGGAAGAGCCAGCGAGTGTACTGTGAGAAGAGGGGGAGGGAGTGGAGTCCATTATTTGAATGAACATTAACTTGGCGACTGTATTTCTCTATTTCTCTTAAGTACTAATTGTGTGCATGTACCATCATAAAATTAAGATGTTATTTTTACTAGAACATAGGTATTGTGTTGGAAAAAGTGGAGTTTGGGGGTCAGCTGGTCTCTATTTCATTTAATCCCATATGTTATGTTATTCACTTTACGCGTTTCTCACTTTCCGCGGTACCCTGTGGGTTACATTAACCGCGTAAAGTGAGGGTTGACTGTATATCGCATTTTGTCTCGACCCTGGAAAAAACACGTAAGGGGGGACCCTAACGCGATTTTTCACCCAAATATGATTTTCTCTCAGACTTGAAATTTGGTGGGATTAATTTCAGTAATTAAGTACATCCAAAAGAACATAAAACCAACCAATCACCTTAGAAACCAATAGTTGGCAAGTACTGAAATAAGCATCGAGAAAAACTGTCATTAAAATATTCCAAGCACCATTACGACCACTAATCATTCCGCAATCGAACTGTCGATGATAGATTCGGAATCGGCATGCTCAGGAGTACCTATACTGAGATTTTGAACAAAATCTCAAATTTGTCTCGGCAGTGAAAAATTTTGTAAGGGAGGACCCTTACGTGTTTTTTCACCCAAATGTGATTTTCTCAAAGACTTGAAATTTGGTCAGATTAATTTCAGTACATCCAGAAGAACATAAAAACGCCAACTAATCACCAGGGAAACGAATAGTCGGAGAATTACTGAAATAAGCAGTGAGGTAGCCGAGACTCCTTGAAGAAACAGATTACAGCTACTCCTCGAATTAAGACACATTCGACCTACAACCACCCGCACGCACGACCTGCCTCAATCGGTAAAACCACCTGTGCATATGACAGCCACAGTCGGTACCAAAAATTTTTCAAATAATGTGCGTATTTTCTTGACCGAAACGTTTCCATCCCGTACGAGAGCGTCGCGTGGGCTGGGTTGAGCCGCCTCGTGGCTACAGCACCCACGGCGTAAAGCACTTACTGGTAGTTGGTATTTGGCTGTCGTTGTCGATAGCAATCGCGCTGTGTACCGACATTATTTTCGTATCTAATTCACTTTAGAATGACTGGCAAGCGTAGAAGTGAGAGTGCTGGTGGTGCTCAGAAGAAAAGGAGACATTCAATTACTTTTGAGATGGAAATGAAGATAATAATGCAGTATGAAAATGGAAAAACAGTAGCAACCATTTCACTCGACCTTGGCTTCTCGCACTCGACCATATCTAAGTCATGGGTGGTTCCAAAAGTTTAAGAACCGTTGCAGTTTGCATAGTGTAAAGGTGAGTGGAGAGGCAGCAAGCGCTGATGTGGGTGCTGCCGAAGCTTTTAAGGAGCTAGATCATGTCATCGTGGAGGGAAATTATTTTCCTGAACAAATATTTAATGTGGATGAAACTGGCTTATTATGGAAGCGCATACATCCACAAAGAGGCGAAAACAATGCCGGGATTCAAGGCATTCAAGGACCGAATCACACTTTTGTTGGGGGAATGTAACTGGTTTCAAGATAAAGCGCTTCATGATATATCATTCAGAAAACCAAGGGCTTTTAAACATGTCAGCAAGCACACACTGCCATGTTTTATCACATTAACAAGAAAGCATGGATGACCCTAGTATTGTATGAGGATTGGTTCATGACTTGTTTCATTCCACAAGTCAAGGAGTATTGTCTGCAACAAGGGATTGCATTCAAGATTTTTTAAATTTTGGGTAATGCTACGGGACACCCACCACACCTGGACGACATGCAACCTGATGTGAAGGTAGTCTACATTTCACCTAACACTACCTCTATCATCCAACCCATGGATCAAGGTGCTATTGCAGCTTTTAAAGCGAATTATTTACGTACGACCTTCGCTCAGGCTGTTGCTGCTACTGAAGGTGAGAAAACGCTCAGAGAGTTTTGGAAGAACAACATTTTGAAATGTATAAAGAACATAGATGCAGCATGGGATGAGGTTGCAGGTCAGTGCATGAATGGAATATGGAAGAAAGTCCTGAAAATATATGTGAACAGTTTCAGAGGATTTAATAAAGATGAAGTAATTTCTGAGATTAGTAACAAGATAGTGGAGTTGGGTAAACAGCTTGGGTTAGAAATTGATAATGAAGATGTTGAGCAGTTGGTTGAAAGAGTAGCAGAAGAGCTAAGTACTAACGAGGATTTTACTGAACTAGAAGCACAGAAAAATGCAGAGGAAGAAGAGAGTCTGAATGTAGAAGAAGAACCTGCACCCCCCAAAATTTTTACAGTGAAGCAAATGGCAGAGGCATTTACTACAATTAATAAGGGGATGCAAATGTTTGACGGAATGGATCAAAATGTTGAGCGTTTTGCCAAAGTTGACAGAATGGTCCATGATGCACTTGCTTGCTACAGGGAGATTTATAATGAAAAGAAAACACAAACTGTGCAGTCTAAATTGGACATATATTTTCAGTGTGCAGTCTAAATTGGACATATATTTTAAGAAGTCCCCCACTGCTGTCTCCTCACGCCCCACCATTGCTGCCTCTTCACTCCCTAAAGATGATCCAATACCTTCAACCAGCAAGTTTCCCCTGTATATTAACCTGTCTGAAGAAAGTGACATTGATGACCCACCCAGTCCTGTCTTCTCTGCTTCATCCACTTAATGTAGTCTCCATGTATGATTAGAAAATTATGGGGGCCCCATGTGCATTCAGCTGACTACATTAAAGGTAAGTGCACAGTAACACTGTATCCATTCTTCATTATTGATTACTTTTACTGTACTGTATTTCATTTAAAATTTTCTATGTATTATTTTTTGCATTTTCGACTTACGGCTATTTCGACTTACAACCTGGATTTGGGTCCCTAACCCCGTCGTAAGTCGGGGAGCAGCTGTAATGACTTCACCGCCTCCAGTGAAATATCTAGTCTAAAGCTAACTGACAGTCAAATTCCCTTTGATAATCCAATACTGTATTCATGAAAATTTATCATGAAATACAGTACTTCATGCAGATTCAACCACTCCAAAGGTGGGATAATAATTATTGTTTACCTCCTTCGACCTCCAAAATGGAAGTTTCCTGAAATTCTAATTTGTTTAACATATTATTATGTTTATTATCATAACTAAAAACAGATTACTGTACTGTATACACTAAACCCCACAACAGTGCTTCATACTATAAGGAGTAAGGCATATCATACAAGCAAAACATTGAACCATAGGGAATAAAATTTATATGTGGATTCACGTACAGTACAGGTATATCCACACAGCAAATATAGACATTAACACCACCAGCTGCATACCAGGTACTGTAAGTGTGCCTGGTGAAGAAGGCAACTTGTCCAGAAAGAAGGGACAAAATTAAAAGTTAGTCCCCTAGTAAGCACCCCGTATTGTGAGAACAGATCAGACTTACAGCACACCTAGAAAATTTTACAAAGCATAGCATATAGACATGCTTGTTCAAACCTATTCCTATGTTTCCCATAAGAGGTATTCTAACCTAACTATACCGTCACACAGATTAGGGGAAAAAATTAATTTCAGTACAGTATTATCCTTAAGCCTCGGGTTAGGGTGCTGCTGGCAGGAAACCCCTCCCCCACCCACGGGGATAAATTGAGAAAAAAATCAACTTTTCCAAATATATAAAATTAATAAAAATAAATAAAAAAAATTGGCTGGAAAATAGGAGGGCGTTCTGGAACGTCACCCGGGGCCTAAGGGTTAAATGACCAACCTTCAGCCACTGGTTACGGACTTCTGGGGTACAGCTCCTCCCCGACTTACAACCTACTCGACTTACGACCACCCGCACTTACGACCTGCCTCGGTCGTACCAAAATGTTGTCAAATTACATATTTTCGAGTCCCAACATCAGTACACAGACAAAATTTTCTTTTGTAATTCACTTTAAAATGGCTGGCAAGCTTAAAAGTGAGAGTTTTGTGGTGCTAAGAAGAAAAAGAAACCCATTTTAGATTTTCTAAGTATTATTTAAGCATTTTTGACTTACAACCATTTCGACTTACGACCTGGATTTGGGTCCCTAACCCAGTCGTAAGTCGGGGAGGAGCCGTACTAAGAACGACATGTCCTTCCAAACTCACACCCGTCTCATTCCCAAAATGGACAGCCCGACCTGGTGATAATTACAGCCTTTAGTTTATTTTATACTGTATATATCTCCTGCTGAATACACTTCTATTGATGCAGAGAATCAGTTACTGTATATCAAAAATTTGTTTTTACTTTATACTCTTCACCACTGATCAGTGTCTTTACCCAAACTCTTTACCACAAATCAGCCTCTCAGTCTCTTAGCTCAAACCCTTCACCACTAATCAGCATCTTACACCCAGAGTTTTAATCACCCTCTTCCGGTGACGGGGGTCATTGTGTATACAACCAGACTTTTAAATATTTGAGTCACGAAGGACACTGTGTTTGACAGAGAGGTGTGGCAGTAAAATTAACTTATAATAATGGAAATAGTTACTTTTACCACCACACCCCCCTGTCAAAGGGTGATTAAAACTCTGGGCATTAGCTTCTTAACTCAGACTCTTCACCACTGATCAGCCTCTTTAACTTAAGACTCCTTAGCATATGTCAGAAACTCTTCACTCACCTTACAAAATTTCCTTAATCACCTGATGGTGCATGGTGAGTGCCTTGAGACCCTGAAGGCAGCCTCGCAAGTGTGTCGTGCCAAGACCTCGCTGCCAAGAGAGCTGACTCAGATTCAGCTCCTCCATCAAACTGTGGCGGAGTCTCACAATATCTTGGCGAATAGGCTCACTGACGGCTTATCTTCTCTCGGCCTCCCCATGTTCTAGATCAGCCATGAGCTGTAGCAATAAGTCAACAGTTCAGTTAAAAGACATTCTGACTTTGTTTTGGGATTATGTGAAGATCAGACACCCCTAACTTATTTCACCTGATGATTGTAAAACCCCTAATACAGTACACTCCTAGTAAGAAATACTGTATTTAAAAAATGAAGGGGAAATTATTGAAAATTCCCTTCTATAGTATCACTAATTTTCATGCAGTATACCTCTTACACTGTATACAATGATTTATTCAATCATAAACTGACATTTCTCACTAAGTGGGGTTCGTAACTAATATTATGCAATACAGTCGTTGAATAAAAAAAATTCTTACTTCAGATTTTCCCTCAGTCTGGCTGAATACAGCTCGTCCTCAGGGTTAAAGGTGCTTGAGCCACCATGAAATGGTTGATGCCACTTTATCTTCCTATCTGGTTCGTGCAGTGACTCTGGAAGATTGTCCACATATTTAGTGGGAAGGTCAAATTCATTGAGAATACGGTGCACGGTGTCTCGAGCTGAAGGTTTATTCAACTTCAATGCTACTGTGTTAAGGCTACCTGTAATTTAAATGAATTAAAAATATCAAAGAATACTTGGTGAGAAGTTTCCCTAAAAATTATCAAAAGGTTGCTGGCTATTATGGAGGGGTCTGTTGGAGGTCTGACAGCTGATGTTCTAAATAAGTGAACACACGTGTTAAGTGCCACGCTACTCTTCGGTCAAGCTTGGTAATGTGACTCAAGAGACAACAGTGAACTATACAGTTAACCCTCACTTTACGCGGTCCCGCATTCCGCGTTTCCACGTTTACGCGGTGCCTTGCCAGAACCTCACGTGCTCACATTATGCGGTACGTGAACCCCATTACGCGGAGAGTGTCCGGCGCGACGCTATTTTTAGATTCGCCCCACCCGCCACCCGCCCGCCTGCCTGCCTGTGCTCCTCACCTCTCCCTCCTCCTCCCTCCGCTTGGGCAAGCGGCGCGGTAAGGTTGCGCAGTGTGTGTCTTTGTTGCGTTATCACTGACGTCATATGACGTATCGGACTGTGATTGGCCATGCATCCCTACCCCCCTCTGCTGCTAGCTGTAATTGGCTTAAAGTATTATGACGTGTCCACCCGGGGGAGGGAGGGAGGGAGGGAGGAAAGACGACGCTTGACCTAGCCGCGGCAGTTTCATCCCTCAAGGCCACACCGTGTAAACGTGCATCCATTGTTCCGTAAAATGGCTTCCGCCGGACCACCACCCCCAGAGAGAAACCTTTCCTTACCTGGACCCAGCGGCACTAAGCCAAAGAAGACACGACGTTCCTTAAGCTACGAGGTGAAGTATACCATCATCCAAGAGTTGGAGAAAGGAACAAGGCAGGTTGATTTGGCGCGCCAGCATGGTGTGAATGAATCTACGATTCGAACAATAAAGAAGGATGCAGCCAAGATAAAGGAGCACATGAAGATCACAAAGTCTACAGGTGCTTCTATGATCAAGTATTTTCACAACCAGGTGCTTCTCAAGACAGAAAAATTACTTGTGAGGTACTTGGTGCGTCAGGCGCGACGGAACATGGCGGTCGACACGCGCTCTGTTAAGGACTACGCACGTGAACTGTACATCGCAGTGGCACGAAAGATGGGAATTACAGAGCCCAAACCCTTTAATGCTTCCTCTGGGTGGTTACAGAGGTTTAAGATCCGGAACAAGATCACCAATATAAACATTGGTGGTGAAGAAGCGAGTGCTGACCGTGCTGCGGCTAGGGAATTTCCTCCGTTTTTACGTGAGATTATGGAGGAAGGACAGTACAGTGACGACCAGGTGTTTAACATGGACGAATCTGGTCTTTTCTGGAAAAAGCTACCTTCCAAGTCCTTCGTTGTAAAGAATGCCAGCAGGATTCGGGGCCGGAAGATGCAGAAGGAACGCATCACCGTCCTGTTTACCACCAATGCCTCCGGTACCTGTAAGCTCAAGTTATCGGTGATCCACACAGCACGCAAGCCGCACGCCTACAAAACCATGGACATGACCAAGCTAAATGTCCACTGGCTGACCGCACGTAAGGCGTGGATGTTCTCTACACTGTCCCTCTCCTGGTTTGATGACTGTTTTGTTCCCGATGTAAAGAAATTCTGTGAGCGACAGAATGTGCCATTCAATATTTTGTTGCTGCTGGACAACGCACCAGGACACTCGCCCCTACTGTTAGATCGTCACCCCAACGTAAAAGTGGTCTTCCTTCCTCCCAACACTACGTCTATATTACAGCCCATGGACCAAGAGTTAATCTGTAATGTAAAAGCTGCATTCTCAACAAAAAAATTCCAGCTCCTGAACGACTACACCAACACCAGGGAAGAGTTGCGTAACCTGAGTGACACCACCACCGATAGCAAGAGCGAAGAAGATGAGGATCAACAGTTGGAACAGCAAAAAATACTCTTCAAACAATTCTGGAGAGTATTTAACATCAAGAAAGCTGTGGACTTCTTGGTGGAGTCATGGGATCAGCTGTCTATTGCTACAATTCGTCACGCATGGAGACATGTGTTGCATGGAATACCAGGTGAGAGGAGGAGTCAATCTGTGACTGGTGAGGTTCAGAATGTTGCAGTAGCAGTGGACCTTGCCAGAGAAGCTGCGCAGACTGTTACAGTTCCAGGCTTCTCCGAGACCACCAACGACGACATCCTGGAGGTGATCAGAGATCCTGAAGTGACTGCCGACGAGATGTTGGAAGAAGATCACGTCAGTGAAGAGGAGGAAGAAGGTGCGTCATTCTCCGAAGAACACAGTTTAACTCATAGTGATATTAAGGGTGCCATGGAGTGTGCAGAGAAAATGAAGTCCTTCCTTTCCCGCGACAATGACGATGACCGCTATGAAGTCTTCCATACCCGGCTGGTGCAGGCTATGGAGCCGTACATCACGGTGTATCACGACAACATAAACACCAGCCGTCAAAAAAGCATAACCGAGTTCTTCGCCCGCAACCCACCACAGCCAGCCCAAGCCAGTGATAGTGACAGTGAAGATGACTTTGAGGGATTTGTCAGGGAAGCCCTGACAACTGTAAGTGACAGTGATGGTGATTCACCTAGTAATGGTGATTCACCTGAGGGCCAGTAATCTGCCCTCTGCCTCGGAACCAGCCTCCATCCCCGTATGCCGACCCATCTCTTCTACTACCGTAAGTGTTCCACCTAACTTTTAGTTTTTCTAACCTAACTTTTATTTTTCCTATGTTAACCTTTATTTTTCCTAACCTAACCTCTTCTATATTACTTGTTTTTTCATACGATCATAAAGTTAAGATAAAATTTTTACTACAACATAGTTGTGTGTCGTCAAAAAGTGGAGTTTGGGGATCGGCCCGGACTCCATTTCAATTAATCCCATATGTTATGTTATTCACTTTACGCGTTTCTCACTTCACGCGGGACCCTCCGGGTTACATTAACAGCGTAAAGTGAGGGTTAACTGTACTGAGAAGGCAGGTTATTGTGAGTTAAATGTGAGGCAGACAGTGAACAATACAGTCAAGACACTTAAAGGCTTCCCTTAGTGATTCTAAAATATTATTAAAATTAATGAGAATGTTGATAGCACTGTGCCACTTGCCTACTTTCATACTGTGGAAAAGACGGAAAAAAACTACCAACAACCTGAACCAACAGTCTCATGAAGGCACCCAAGAAGACCCATTGTTATGTCCCTTGTGAAGCACCACATTATGATATCAGAAAATTATATGTGTCCAAGATATAAAAATTACTGTGATAGAGAATACATATATTACTAAGTCACTTTAATTTAGAAAGATTAAAGAACCCCCAACAGTTTGTAAGAGATTCACCAACAGCATAACAGATGCCACAGAGATCATTAGTAATGACTGAAGGAACCTCTTACAAGGACAATAGAGGAAGACACACCATAAGCTGTCCAAAGTTTAAAAATCTTATCCATACTGTCAAGAATAAAAGTTAAGCGTTTGAAAACTTTCCTACCTTGCATTTTCTTATTTTTTATATAGAACTGTAGACTAAGAGGCCTTGGTTTCTCATGATTGATGAGAGAATCAAGGTGACTGTTCAGCAACGTAAGGAAAGCATCATTAACATGTTGAGCTCTTGGGTGTTGACCAAAGAGATCTGGGTGGACGAGGAAGTAGAATGGCCGCAATGCTGTTGTCACTTGAGCAGAAGATAAGTTCCAGCAAGAATTCTTAACCTCATAGAGGAGTTGTCTCGAGCTCTGGAAGTTATGATATGCCTGAAATAAATTCATACTGGTATAGAGTACTGTAACAGCAATTCTTCCTTCACTGTACAGTATAATCATTATACAACACAATACTGTACTGAAAACCTCATTATACAAAACCAATTCATCAAGCAAATGTCTTTAGAAATCATTTACTGTTTTTTGAACATATTTTGTCACACCAAATGCAGAATATACAGTATGATAGTATGATGGTATGAGGCCACAAGTGTGATCTCATTCAAGACCAGAATTGACCAACACTGACGCAGGTACAGATACATTCTCGAGCTGGTACATGCCCAGTACTTGCCAACAGTGCATAACAGAGATGTGATCGACTGCCAAAGAGGCTAACGAGCCGATCAGTGACGAAGAAGATAAAGTACTGTATATACGTATGGGGTGTGGTACAGTATATTGTAAAATACAATGGCTTGCTGCATTCTTCAGTAAAAATAAATAAATATGTGCAGGAAAACAGTACGAGTTTCTAAAGGTTGCAAGAATGATCTTACAATAACAATAAGGTGACATTTAATGCTCAATGACATCAATTCTTCTTTACTATAAAATTAGGCAGGAGATATTTGACGGTATCCGGCTGAATAACCACTGGTTGTTTGACCGGGATTTAAATAAAATCTAAGTCCTTCTGGTCATAGAAAATTCTACATATTATTTTATATAGTACTGTATTGACAATTTCAAACTATTACAAAAATTATCATATAGAAATAATACTGTACATGCAAAATTAAGGATACAGTACAAGGAAGATGAAATCAGATTAAATTCTAATCAATTTGTTAAGAAAACCGACACCTGAACATTTAAACGTTATAATACTGTTTAGGTATCAGGTGTAAACCTCAGAAACTGTTGGTCTGACCTAAACTAACTTAACCTAACCTACATTATATATGTCCAGGAGAGAAGTGGGACACCTCGGAGTATCATAAAATGATTAAGGAAGACAGTGATAAGGCATTCAACATTTACATAATGGTGTTGTAGTGGATTCCTCCCCTACAAACGCTGTTTGTCGCTGGCTAGCCGACCCTCGAATTCCCCAGTGTATGCCTCGTGGTCTAGGTCAGCAACCAGCGCCGCCTTACATGACTGAGGTCAACTATTAAGCTACTCCTACCCCCGCTATATAAGACCTGACCTCGTGGTGACCTACCTCTCTTTCTACCTACAGCCAGTTCTCAAGTAACACCACCTCCACCGCTCCTGCCTGGCGGCCCTCGCTCCCGCTGGCGAGCATGATGCCCCACAAGCTGGTCCTCCTCTGAGCACCCTCACCAACCAGCTCTCCCTACTCACGCTTGTAACCACGCTGCCTCCTCCCAGCACCAGCCACCAAGCTGCATTGTACATCCAATATAATATGTATACAGAGAGCACATTGTGAGTTTCCTTTCTCCATCCCATCCTGAACGTGAACCAATATCCCGTACCCCACAAATGGTGACCCCGGAGATTCGCACTCACACAGGATGGAGGAGAAACCGATCACTCTCCCAGTCTTCAAGCAACATGGAAGACTGGCTTATCCCCACAGAGGCAGCTCTCATCGGCTCTACAGCTACTGTCTCTACACCGCAGGTTAGACACCCTAGAGCAGCACTGCTTCTCTAAGCAGACACCAGCTCCTCTTCCTGCCCCAAGCACCACTTCCTATCGACCCCAGCACACCCGTCCTGCCTCAGACGCCGCCCCCGGCCCAGCAGTACCACTGCCACTGTCCTGGACCCTCCTCCTGACGCGGACCCTCCTCCGCTCCTGCCTGGCAGCCCCTGCTCCCGACGCAGCCCATGCGCCTGAGTGCGGCCCCACACACCCTTTTTTTTTTTCCCTCAGGTACTCCCTGCTACTGTCCTGCACCCTGCTGCTGTCATAGACCCTCTTCCTGATGCAGCCCCTGCTCCTGACCCAGACCCACACACCCCAACAGGCGCATCTGAGGACTCTGTACCTGCCGCAAGGGAAGCAAAAAAATTCATCGCCTCCACAACCCTCCTTCTCCCTCTCTCCTCCCACAGATCTCGTGTATCTAGACAAGGTTGTCTCCACTAGCAGCCGGCTTATACACGCCCTCGCCGTCATGTCTAACATGTGGCATGCACCGCCCGTTCTGCCTCTCACATGTGCCATGCAACTCTGCAGACAACAAGACTCCTACACAGCCTGGAGGGAAGGGGAAGTATTGTAGTGGATTCCTCCCCTATAAAAGCTGTTTGTCGTTGGCTAGCCGACCCCACGAATTCCCCAGTGTATGCCTCGTGGTCTACGTCAGCAACCAGCGCCGCCTTATATGACTGAGGTCAACTATTAAGCCACGCCTACCCCCGCTATATAAGACCTGACCTCGTGGTTACCTACCTCTCTTTCTACCTACAGCCAGTCCTCAAGTAACACCACCTCCACCGCTCCTGCCTGGCGGCCCTCGCTCCCACTGGCGAGCATGACGACCCACAAGCTGGTCCTCCTCTGAGCACCCTCACCAACCAGCTCTCCCTACTCACGCTTTTAACCACGCTGCCTCCTCCCAGCACCAGCCACCAAGCTGCATTGTACATCCAATATAATATGTATACAGGGAGCACATTGTGAGTTTCCTTTCTCCATCCCATCCTGAGTGTGAACCAATATCCCGTACCCCACAGTGTAATACCCACAGCCAACTCAGGGGCGGATCCAGCTGCGGATGGGGGAACATGGCGAGTGCGGCAAGCCCACCCAGCTGGGTTGCATTTTGAAGCCATGTGTATTTGATACTAGGAGATATTTCTGATGTCAATAGCAATTACTTTTTACTATACAAAAATGCCTGAGTACAATACTGCATTCAAGAAAAAGTATTGTAATTTTGTGATGAAAAGGGGGTCCAGAGCCCCCCGCCTGCATCCTGACAAGAATCTCATTAAAATCATAATGAAATCATACACAATCCCTGTGGGTCCCGGTCAAATAGCCGATGGTTATTTGACCAGGAATCCCGGTCAAATAAACACTTTAATAAAATTACGTTTGAAAAATAACTAATGACCTTCAACACTTTGTTAGCTTCTAGAGTGGCAGAAGTTTCTCTCAGCTGAACACAATACCTAGGTGCAACACTACTCCTTAAAGGGTTAATGCTGGTCATAGCTCCTGCTTTGACCCACCTTAACACTTGCATTTTAACATCTAAAGTGATGCTTTTACTTAACACATCTGTCACATTTCCAGCACTAAAACTTAGGTGTTATTGTAGTTTCAGCCCCAACTCAGTTAAGAGCATTTTACTGATAACTCAGTAACCACTCATTTGCAATGGAAATGAAAGTCGAATTTGTACGAATCAGACCAAATACCATGGGAAAAACACAAATTTATGGCAGAACAGTAGTTGGGGCTAAAACTGCAATTTTACCCAAACTTGCAGGTCTTTTCTCATATATTATTAGATTAACAGGTAGATATTTATTCAGTAAAATTTCCACATAAGTCAGCTGTAACAGTAAACAAACTTCTCGCTCGGCCTCCAGTACCACAGTTGCCTGTTATAGTTATTCAACATCTACTACATTATGTTTACCAATGATCAGACGAAAAATTGCAAATTAAATCATTATTTGTTCAGTACAGTACTTTTTTAAATTCATGAATTAATATTAATATTTCAACAGCTGAGCACTTGTATTACAAACACTTGTTACTCAGCAACTCTAGGTACTTGGAGTATGATAAGCATCAGCATGTGTTGTCTACTGTCTACACCTCTTTATTGGAAACACGAGTTAAACAATAACGCCCGTATTAATGAACATCTTCCCTTGAAGAATTTCATGTCAAAAGCTGTATTTTTAAATGCGAAGAACCTTTTACTGCAGCGCACGAATGAGTGTGGTGGCATGAAAACGAACTAATAGTACATAACTTTCCGTTATTGCCAAATGCAAGCTGCGGGAGTCATCTCATCTTACTAACGCTAGTACTAATCAGGTAAGAACATTTACGGTAATTTATTAAACTTTTTAGCAGTTTCATAAGTGAGTTTCTGTCTGTAAAATATAAACTGGAGACATTCTTGCCTAGAAATATTAAAATGGATAGAGGCAAATTTCACTGGGGGAAAATCGTTTCCAAACTTTATGCTGCATATGTTAATAAAGTAAGTACATTTAAGTTACTTAATGCAACTTTTTAGCAGTTTTATAAGCGAGTTTCTATCTGGAAAATATAAACTAGTGACGTTCTTGCCTAAAAATATTAAAATGGGTACCGGGTAGAGGCAAATTTCAATGTAAGGGCATTGTTACAAGGATGGTAACATTACATACAAAAACACCTTTGAAACAGTGGTTCATGATATAATATGTGAAATACCGCAGGCTCTAAATTTTCATCACCAATTACAGTACAGTATTTCGTTTTGGTAAATTTCCATTTGGCTGAATTAGGTGCATAATAAAAGAAGTTCACTGGGAGATGGAGTTTCATTATTTAATGATAATGTGACTTAAGCATATATGATACAGTAATTTGGCTAATATAGAGGACTTCACAGCAGCTTCCCCGTCTCAGTAATATTAAGTTCGCCTATGGCATGTGTTAGGTTAGGTTAAATTAACTTTAACTTATAAATAAAACTTTTTAAAATACAGCTCCTCCCCGACTTACGACGGGGTCAGGGACCCAAATCCAGGTCGTAAGTCGAAAATGCTTAAATAATACATACAAAATCTAAAATGGATGTCTCTTTTTCTTCCCAGCACCACAAAACTCTCACTTTTAAGCTTGCCAGCTATTTTAAAGTGAATTACAAATGAAAATTTTGTCTGTGTACTGAAGTTGGGACTCGAAAATACGTAATTTGACAAAATTTTAGTACGACTGAGGCAGGTCGTAAGTGCGGGTGGTCGTAAGTCAATTAGGTCGTAAGTCGGGGAGGAGCTGTATTTGCCATAGATACGATCGTCTCACTAAAAAACATATTGAAATTGCTGCGTTTATAAATTTGTTTTCTCAGAAAACCACAATTTTTATCCCATGACAATATAATAAGGGCATATCAGCACTTAAAAGCCATTTCCTATTATTTTATGCATTACTGTACATTATTTTTTTTTAAATTACATTGGAAACGTGAAAATTTTTATTTCCCCGGTGTTTGTAACTCACAGGTTGAATTGGCCAGAGAAAACTTTTAGAAAAATGAATCGGCAAGATTGGGTCTAGAATTTTGGAATAACTTGGGAGACCAATATAGACAAGAGGCACAGGCAAGGTTGGAGGAAGACCACAGACGACGGCACAGAAGACGACTCCGAAGAATTGTAGCTGACCGCATGAACCCATTCACAGCAATTAGCGATGATGAATTTGTTGACCAGTTTAGGCTCAGAAAGGAATTGGTTCGCATAATCATCAAAGAAAGTCAGGATCTGCCTCCTGTTGCCAATTATAAGAGGTAAACAAAGCCTTCCTTAAAGTACCATATTACAGTACAGGTTATTTCTACCGAATGTGTATGGTTTAAACCATGGCCTATCCAGGTCAAATTAAATAATACTGTAATAAAGCTACGTTATTATTACGATGATATAATCAATGCTTACATTATTTCATGTTGCTACTTGCTTCTTCTTACACACCTCGGCCTTCCACTTTTCCATATGGGTTAAGCCATTGAAAGAGGAAGATTGGGATACTATAGTTTAGAAATTAGGAGAATGTGGGCCTGATGAGTTTGTCATTACTTCATTTATCATTCGATGATTTCTTTACAGGTTGTGCTGTTCCTCCAAACCTACATGTCCTATTAGCAATACTTTGCATGGTGACTGGAAGCCGCCAACTATCATTTGGAGACTGTTATGATGTGTCTCAAGCCTGTGTCAGTCTGTATCTTCCAAGGGTTTCGAGAGCAATAGCCAGCCTTAGTGAACAGTTTATAAAATTTCCTGCTGGCAATGATTTGCACAAAACAGTACAGGCCTTTTACAATATTGCAAGAATGCTGGGAGTCAATGGATCCATAGGTACTGTATAGAGCTACAGTACCAGGTTTGGGCTGTTTGTAATACTGTACTTGTAGTTACACTCATGATATAAAGACAGGAGTTGATTTTTTTAATGTGTTGTCTTTTAAACTGACCTATATTTTATATATTGATGTTATGGTCCATAAGGAAATACTGTATACAGAGGTACCTGTATATACTGTATATTTATACACAGTTATTTATTTTATTATGTCACATATGTACAGTAATTTGAAATAATTGTAAAACAATCACATTTTCAATAAACATTCAACAAGCATATATTTAAAATTCATACTTGTCAAAAATGATGGCATTTTTTATATTTTAAGATAACAAAAATATTTCTCTGTAAAATGTATTTATTTTTTACATATCACACTTTTCTTAACTCAAACAATAATTATAATCAGGAGTCTGCAACAATGTAAATATGTAATACAGTATAGTAAATTTATAAAAAATAAAACAGGAAATTTGACATTACAAAGTCTATAACTAACCTATATATTCATTCAATTAATGCTATACAGAACAAAAAATTCGTAACCAATTGGGTGGTAATAAATATTAATACAGTACAACATAAAAATAAGTTTCACATTATACAATACAAAAGAATTTGTTGTTACTAAGACTCACATGAAATTCGACTGAATATCCTCAACAATGTTTATGAAATAAGAGCCACATTTAGTAAAGCTACTTCCACCACAAGTTTCTTTGTGTGAGTGGGCTTTGAGCAATACTGTACTATTAAATTTACTTGTTTCACAATTTTCTCTTGCACTATTCACTTAGTGCAACTAAAAAGGTTAAATTATAGTTTCAGTCATCCAACCACGGGAGTATTTGAAAAAATAAATAAAATAAAAATACACCAAAAACGGTAAATTTGCATAAGTGCACCACACTGTTAGAAAGTAAAAAATATATTTTTCTAGTGTATTTGTGTGTTTAGACCGAATATTACCTTCATTTCCGGCAGAAATTGGCAGTTTTTTTTTTAGTTTTTTTTTTCATGGGACGTTTCCGAAAAAAAATAATGTAGCATTTTTTCGATTGCATGGTGTTCTCCCAACCTTAGTAAAGTGTCGTAAGTGCAAGACTGAATGTAAATATCGCAAAAACCAACATATGTAGCATTGTCCAAACTCGTCCCTTATCCCAAAGACAAAGAAGAGACGGCAATAAGGTAAGAAATAGGTGATTCCATCATATGGTGAGAGTCGGTTAGGTTAGGTTTTGTGTTTGTTTTTCTAGTGTTTTTTGGTGTATTTTTTATTCGCTTCGCCATTATTTTTTTTTTCGGAAAAGTCCCACGAAAAAAAAAAATCGATAAAAAAAGGCCAAGTTCCACCGGAAATGAAGGTCATATTCGGTCTAAACACACAAATACACTAGAAAAATATATTTTTTACTTTCTAACAGCGTGGTGCACTTATGCAAATTTACCTCGAAAACCACCAGAAAAACATAATTTCAACCTAACCTAACCATAACCCAACATAACCTAAACTTAAAATCATAAAATGAGACGAAAATACTGAAACAAATATAATTTGGTATATTATGTAATTTGTGAGCAGGGAACTAAATTAGAAGTCTCTACCTCCCATATAACTGAATTAAGTTAGTTGTCTCAGAGACAGTAGTCATCTGCACCCTCTTTAATGTAACCTACTTCGCAACAAAATATATTAAAATTTTTACTTTATTTTAATGTGCTCGCAAATCTTCTTTAATTGTTCTTCTGATCGCCGATGCCTATATCCCTCAGCACTGAAACATGTTGCTATTCGCAACCATGGTTGCTTCTTTAAAGCAACAGGCTTTTCACAAGTACTTTTATTTTGTAAACTCTTCTCCTCTCCAATCAAATGGACTAATAAATCACGTTCTCTTTGCGATATAGGACTTGCCAAAAGGTGGTTTGGAGGAACAAAAGTCCATGATGAGAGCACAGAATACTCCTAATTTTAGTGCCAACGAAGGTAAACAAACACACAGTAAGACAACTAATAATGCAACAGCGAAAAGACGACCATAATTCATCAGCGAAGTGGAGAGTATTATCAGACCTAAAAACTCATCCCGCACGAAGTGGAAGAGGTTCGAGCATTTGAAAATATCACTTGAAAGAACAATCCCTTCGAAAAGAATCTTCGTCGGAGAGGGAATATGTTGTTTCATAATATGGGCAGTATGGACATTTCGCGATGCACAGATGAAGGATCTGTGGCCAAAAAGTTAGAATTCTGAAAAATAAGTGTTCCTCTAGTAACTTAGAGTTATCAAAACTTCATACTCCAGGGACAATTAGGGCAATTAATTATCAAATTTTCCACAGCAGATCCTGATTCAGCATTTCAACAACAAACCATAATGATATTTTGAGAAAAATCACTTTTTCCAATTTTTTGAAACAGTTGTTTGTGGGATACCAATTTTCGACCCAAAAATTGCATTCCTCAATTGCCTACGGCAAATATACACGTCCTGTACATCACAGGGTTCCTCTCTCTCTCTAAAAGTGTGTCAAGCTATTACATATTTTCATTATTTTCACTCTGACTAGAGATTCCCAATTATTTATTTTTTAATAAACCCTTGCGGGCTCCATAATATGGGGCCGCTGCAGTACCTGTATAAGTAAACAGTAATTGGTCTTCATTATAGTTAGCATGAAGGTATGCTGCCCGCTGTTTCCAAAGTGACATCTCTAATCTTTTCAGATATTTAATTTAAATTTCTCAAATATTTTATTTAAATTAGAAAAATATACACGCACATTCCACCAGTGAGGATCAGGTGGCTGGGAGAGTGTTTGACCCAGGCGCCACTGTACACACCGGCAGCTGCAGTGTTTACACCTGCTACAGCTGACTGTTCCAAAGCTTTGTTATGACGCTGACTCCAGCTTTTTTTATACACAATCATTAATATGACTATTGGTAAAAGAGACAATAACAATTTTACAATTTTAAATGTAAATTTATGTATATTTTAGACATTTGATAGTTTATATCATACTAAATAAGCTTCTTTATGTTCTGAATATATTTTTTGTTTTTAAGATAAGTCGAACACCACACATCACCAGATAAGATACTTAATGTTAATTATATTCCACGAAAAAAGCGCTAAACTATTTATATGTGTAATTTAAGATATAAAACGTTAACTTAAGTTAAATTTGTACTCAATAATATAATTATATAGTATTTTAAAGTTTTAGGATAGGCTTATTGACTCATTTGGCTTGCAATATAAATGGTTAATATTGTCCGTAGTAAACTCTTAACACAGTTCGTGTCTTATACCGTGTGCCAAGTGTATTTACCGTTGAGACTGTACCTGTAGGTCTTATTGTTGTCCCTCCATAAGTGTTTGTATGTGTTGATCGAGACATTATATGCCACAAGATGCAGCAATAGTTGTGAGGGTATCAAACGATGATACTGACACGTATACTGTGGCCTCAGCTTTCTTTAACTGGAGGACTGTTGAAGACACTGTACAACACACCGTGGCGAGTATCATTACCTTACTCTATGTTATTATTATAGTTATTTTTGTATTAATAATTTTCGCCACTTATCAGCAAACTAGCCGTTTGGGTGCTCTATCAAGTGTTAGTATAGGAGAAAACCAGGGACCGGGAAACCTGTGATGTTTGGTAACAGAGCAGAGAGAGCTGTGTAACGAGCTTGCCAAGCCACTGAAGATCCTGTTCTGTGGTCACTCCACGAACAACTATAGACTATAGACCGGTGAGCTTGACCAGCATAGTATGTAAAGTACTTGAGAGTATTATCAGAGATGCCGCGGTGGAACATCTACGAAACAACTTTGCTGCGTCTTCAATCTTAAGCTTGACCCCTTGTGGGGCGAGCATCCGCCAGCTCCAAGTAAGAACGCTCGACTGAGTAGGGTCCAAATATCAAATACCTTGAGCAATTGTGCTAAGCAGGAGCACCCTGGCATAAAACCATGTTGGCATTCCTGCACAAGTCCAGAAAACCGAGAGGGCAAACTTTTTCAGAGTGAGGGTTGTAAACTCTTGGAACAATCTACCAGAGAGTGTTGTGACGGCACCGAGTGTGAGCTCTTTCAAGACAAGACTTGACCAACACTGGAGTGGGTTCAGGTACATTCAGGAGCCGGTGCATGCCCAGTATTTGCCAACAGTGCGTGACAGAGACGTGACCAATCGCCCGGGCGGCTAGCGAGCTGATCTTTTGGTGAAGAAGATAAATGAAAAGGAAAAGTAATCAGAGACGTGACCAATCGCCCAAGCGGCTAACAAGCCGATCAGTGGCGAAGAGGACAAAAGTAAAAAGTAAAAGTAAAAGAATGTTTAAATCTTACTGACTTGATATTTTGTTACTTGCTGCTAGAATATTACGGATGGTGAATGTTTGCCGAGTCATAAAGGACCGATTTTAGATGACAGTATTGAAAATCATGAACTCACTGTTGTAAAAAAAGGAAATGAAGTACCAATACAGGTTGACAATCCCTTATCCGAAATCCTTGGGACCAGAGGCATGTCGGATTTTGGAATTTTCGGTTTTCAGAATGGTTAGGGTTTTTTTTTTTTTTTTTTTGTATTAGCCCACCCAGACCCAGATCACTGACCCACATCAGGGCTTGGGGGGCGAAAATATAATAAAAATTATAATAATAATAATAATAATAATAATAATACAGTAATAATTCATAGGTCTAGGTCGTGTTTCTCGCTTTTGATCTTTTTTCATTCTTGTATTTCTTTATTATTATTATTTTATTATTACAGTATTATTGTTGTTATTATAAATTTTATTATTATTATTATTATTTTATTTTGGTGTATTTTTATTAAAAATTGTATTTACTATGAATAATTAATATTATTATAATTATTATTACTATTACTATTACATTCCCCCCCCCAGGCCCTGCTGTGGGTCAGTGATCTATGCCCGGATGGGCTAATCACTGTAAAAAAAAAAAAAAAAGCCTCAAAAAACTTTTGGATTTCAGATAAAGGGTTGTCAACCTGTATGTACTTACGATTGTAATCGTGAAAGTAAGTGTGATTACAATTACATTTTGAATGTAATTGATTACAATTATAATTACTCTGCCAAAAATAAGGATGTAATCGAGCTGATTACTTCAAAAACTGTAATCGATTACAGTTTCCTCTTGTCTAATTCTTATTAGGCATGTTATGTTGTATACTTCACCTTAGGAAATTGGTCCTGAATGTGATGTCTTTTGTTCCAACGTTGGAACTGTAACTTTGATTTTTTTTTTAATGATGATCAAACATCTTAATGCTAACCTAACTTATAGGTAACAGGAAGGTATATACCATTCTGTATATGCACGTGTTTACTGTTAACCTTGTATCATAAAAGTAGGTACAGTACCTATATTTCTGTTTGCCTGTACTTTTTGATAGTAAGACAATATCTATTGCTCTTTTTGCAGCATGCTGTTGGTTTCCTGCAAGAGGACGGTCGCTGAGCAGCTGGGTATTCCTGAACCCCCTAAAGGGCCCAAGAGACCTTTCTGGAGCTTTATGATGAGCCATAAACAAGACATCCAAACAAGATTCCCTAAACTGTCATATCCTGGTATGATATACACACAAACAATGGGGGCAAAGTATATTTAACAAACCACCAAGGTTCTATCAGTTTGTTTTGTCAGAGAGATAGGAATACCACTGTGTGTATGGACTGTTGAGATATATATGTAGCCTCGTGTTTATTAGCTGGAATTTGTAAAATGCTACTACAACCACAGGCTTTGTGTGAAATAAAACAGGGAGGTACTACCGCCTGGGAAGATATTGGAAGCATAATGTGTTGTCTAATGGTAGATCCTGCTGCCATATGGTATCACAAAAATTGCAACCAAGTCCCAGGTTGCTGATCTGACTTTATGCCTCATTTACACACAATTGCAGGGTCTCAATTGTTTGTCTTACTTTGACAACACAACATACATACAGTACAGTACATCGAGTTAAGAGTGTATGAAGTGAGTGCAAAGTGGGTGGTAACGTCATACATAGGTGGTGAGCCAGGCTGTGTCATTTTAGGTGTGGGTGAGGAATCACTGGGGACAGGAGGTGGGGGAAGGGGAAGGAGGATGATGACGTACAGTACAGTAAAAATAATTCCAAGATGATGATAGCAAGTTGATTGGGGCTTCAGGAACATTGTGTTTTACTTAGTGTCTACCAATCAGCAACTTTCCATTCTCAGTATGATTTTTGGCAATCGGTTTTAAATTCATGGTGCCAAATGCTAATCATCATAAGATTACGATAGCATGAAGACGATGATAGCAGTTAACTTTACGAAATGCAAGACCCTACATGTATTATACAAAAACCCTAATCACAACTAATCTGTTAATAACTCTTTCCTGGATACTGTCGATAAGGCAAAAGATCTAGACGTTGTGATAGATCATTCACTGAAGGCGGTACAACAAGTGGGGGCAGCAGTGAGAATATACAAAGATAGGAAAATACTCCTTCAACTGTACAAATCTCTTTGTAAGTCGTAAGTAGGTCGTAAGTCGGGGAGGAGCTGTATATATTAGTTTCATGTACACTTTACACCTATCCAATCCAGGCTAATTCAGCAAGGGTTTGTGGGGTCTGGATTTTAGGAATTGTAATGTATAGTGCTGTACCTATAGTACAGTAACACCCCGATTTACGCGGTCAATTGAACCCACAGAGGTCCGTGTAAAACGAGAAACGCGTAAATGGAATAACAGAACATATGGGATTAATTGAAATAGAGACTGGGCCGACTTCCAAACTCCACTTTTTCCGACACAATACCTATGTTCTAGTAAAAATAACATCTTAATTTTAGGATGGTACGCACACACAATTAATATTTAAGAGAAATACAGTCGCCAGGTTAATGTCCATTCAAATAATGGACTCAACTCCCCCCTCCTCCTTTTCCCACGCTCGCTGGCTCCTCCGTCTCTGAGAAATGTTTGGGTGAAAACACTAGATTTTAAGGTATAGTAATAAATAATACCTCAAACTAAAGTTAGGATAATATAATTGACATTGCTGGATTCCTTGCAAGACCAGGAATATTTTTAATCTACACGTCATATATTTTGCACAAAAGATAACATATTTGCTCTGAGTAAACAAAATTCTTACATTAGATCTAAAATTTGTATGTCTAATGCAAAATCTATGATGTTTATATTCAAAATGATCATCAAATTGTAAGAATTCCAGCAATGGAAATTGTATTCTGGCCGGGTAATTTGTATGAATTTTATGAGCTAAAACAAATATCTTCAGAAAATAAAAATAATTATACTTCACCCAGACACTATCTGTCAATCAAAATACCCCACCTCTGGCTCCCCCCCTCTTCCCACGCTCGCTGGGTCCCTCCCTCCCTACCAGAGAAATGTTTGGATTAAAACAGTATACAGTATTTACATTTTTAGTAATAAATAATACGTCAGACTAAAGTTAGGATAATATAATTGGCATTGCTGGATTCCTTGCAAGACCAGGAATATTTTGAATATACACATCATATATTTTGCACAAAAGATAACATATTTGTTCTGAGTAAACAAAATTCTTACATTAGATCTAAAATTTGTATGTCTAATGCAAAATCTATGATGTTTATATTCAAAATGATCATCATATTGTAAGAATTCCAGCAATGTAAATTATATTCTGGCCGGGTAATTTGTATGAATTTTATGAGCTACATAAAAAAATTATACTTCACCAGCGTATATGAGTAGATGCACCGCGTAAAGTGGGAATTCCGGTTCTGGCAGGGTACCGCGTAACTGTAGAAACGAGTAAAAAAAGAACGCGTAAAGCGGGGTATTACTGTATATGATTTTAAATTTGAAAGTTTTCTCTTGAAAATTATTTGTGATTTACAGAAATACTCATGAAACTTGGACACATGTGGTCGGAACTCAGTTTTGATGAAAAGAACAAATGGGTGCTGGAGTATGAGAGGCAAAAGATGGCTTATCAGGTCAGGTAAGTCTATGTACTGTGTACAGTACAGTACATTATTTTGTACATGTGGAATTCATTTAATTTCTCTCTAAAAATTATGTGAAATAAAATAATTACCTGAAACCATTCACTGGGTATTTATTTTTAAGTGCAGTACAGTATATAAATACAGTATAGTCTCGGTTTACGCAGTCAATTAAACCCATGGAGGTCCGCGTAAAAAGAGAAACGCGTAAACGAAATAACAGAACATATGGGATTAATTGAAAAAGAGACTGGGCCGACCCCCAGACTACCCTTTTTCCGACACAATACTTACGTTGTAGTAAAAATAACATCTTAATTTTATGATGGTATACACACACAATTAATATTTAAGAGAAATATCAATAATTGTTACCGCAAGCAGTAATGAGTAGGATGACACATAAACAAACATTATGTTAGGCGGTAAGTCATGTCATGTTTATTGGGTGTGCCTGCCCGTATACAGTATATAGAGTGTTGAGATGGTGGAGATGAGAGGCCCAGAAGGAGGTTGGAGCGTGTGAAGGGAGTTTGTTTATGTATAATTATAATCACCTGACTCAGCCATAGCTGACCAGCCAGGGGGCCAGGCTGTAGGGTGGGCATTTCAGTATAGCTTCCCATATCTTAGAGTCAACACCTACCCTGGCTTCTCTCTAGACTTTAAACACGTAAGTTTAACTTGTACTTATTGTGTACACAGGTAGTCTGTGTCCATTGCATCATTTATCAGTGTGACAATATAGAAATATGGCAAATTGAGTACTCATTGTAAATGTTAAGCTTAGACTAATTACATAGCCATGATTGTTATGTAAATATATATTGGATTAAACATTTTTGTAGGAGTGCCTATGTATGACTTATTTGAAATACTAAATGAATTGCATTTAACAGGTTTGACCAAATTGTAATGTTCGTGTACAACGTAAGGAGTCTCATTCAACCTTTAACTGCCCGGACGGCGGTTACAATAATATTAGGTTTTTTAACACTTACGTTAGTAGAAGAGATGGCTGGGCACACGGGGATGGGGGGTTGGTTCCAAGGCAGAGGGCAATTATTGGCCCTCACCTGTATCACTATCCACCACAGAGGCTTGCAGGGCCTCTTTGTCAAACCCCTCAAAGTCCATATCCTCACTATCACTGACTTGGGCTGGCTGTGGTGGGTGGCGGGTGAAGAACTCGGTAATGTTTTGTTGACTGGGTGACCTAGCGCGCACCCTGCCCGCGCCGCTTCCTGCGTAAATGATGGAATGTACCGCGTAACTAATAATTGCCGGTCTGCCCAGGTGCCGCGTAAATGACCAAACGTGTAAAGGAAATCCGCGTAAATCGAGACTATATATATATATATATATATTTATATATATATATATATATATATATATATATATATATATATATATATATATATATATATATATATATATATATATATATATATATATATATATATATATATATATATATATATATATACGGTACAGTACTGTATAACGTTTTCTCTCAGGTATAGAAATTATTTGGAAACCGTTGGCCCCGAACACATTGAATGCATGAAGTACCTCAAAAAGCAGCACCAATTGAAGAAAAAGGTTTATTCACAGCTGGTGTCTCGAAAAAAAAAGAAAAATTGTTCCGTTGAAAAACCCAAGTCTCCCGGCAATGCCTTCACGATGTACTTGAGGACATTAGACCAAGGAAACACCAAGTTAAGGGTACAGTATTTTATTTTCTCATGTATTGCCTGTAGTCTTCCTTTGAGACCTTGTAGTTTATGTTTGGTTATCAAGTCTTCCACATTCATTCTTATCACCATTCTCTTTAGACAAGTGAACTGTCCACAATCTTTGCCATTCCATTCTTTCATTACCCTTCCCTGTCATAAATAGCCTGTACAGTGAAAGAGAAAATTGTGATCCTTGAATTTGACTTAATCATCTGGTGAACAGCGAACATTTGAGCGCGTGGTCCCTGGTATCATACAAACAGTTGATAGGTCTGAGAGCCCTGAAATGAGTTGCCAGTTGCTTCTTTGTTTATATTCTATACAAGCTCCCCCCTTTTCTCCCTCTGTAACATACTTGTAATCCAATGTAACCCTGTCTTTCAGGTTCGTTGTTCTTAAATTTAAAATACCGGGTATGTTACTGTGCTCATGTCATCTTGTATATTGCATGCATGTCTTGCTAATGAAATATTGTCAAGTGTTTAATGTGTCATAGTTATGGTACAGTAATAGAAAATGCAACAAAACATCAAAGTTAAATAATTAAATGTCACTTCAGGTCACAAAATATTATTCGTTTATTCAAATACTGGTTCAAATACCGACCCAAAGTTCTTGACATTATACCGGGTAGTTAAAAATTTCATTAGCCCACTGTAGTTGCATCATAGATGGAAATAATTACTTATCAAATAACACATGAATGTGGAGACCACTGAAACTGAGGATAGATCATTGTTTTATTGCGCTACTTGATGCATACTGTATGTTAGGCTCAAAGAATGAATTCACTCACTGAGCAAAAAAATGCCCACTGTGTTCTGGACATCTTCAAAATAACCAGAAAGCGAAATTTTGTGTTGTGGGTTTTCTCAAGAGCCACAATGCATTTTTGACAGTCTTGAAATTCCTCAAACCTAGCTTAACATAACCAAACCTAATCTACCATAATCTAATCTAAACTAACCAAACCTAATTGAACTTAACCTGACATAATCTAGCTTAACCTAGACTAATCTAACCAAACCTAACTTAACCTAAACAAACCTAATCTAACTTAACTTATAGCAAAATTTAACTTTTGGTTATTTTTTGGTTCCACAAGGCGTTGTGTTAATTTTTTTTCCCACTCATTGAGTGAATTCATTCTTTGAGCCTAACACATACACTGACTCTCTCTGCTATAATCTCTGGTGGCTGTCCTCTTCTATACAGAGAGATTATAGCTTCTCTCATATCCTTGGTGCAGCCTGCTTGCTCTCTCCATACTATGATATTCTTGGTGTTTTGTGGTCATGCGTGTATGTTGAAATGACTATGTCATCGTGGGCTGACAGAATATGTTCCCATATTCCATCATCTACGATAGTTAGATACGAAACTCAAGGGTCAATGATATGGGCTTGTAAAATTGCATGGCATTAGTCAAACATTTATTGGCCCAACAACACATATGAGGCTTCTTTGGATTCAGACTTTTCAACTGCCATGATGTAGTTGTGGGAAGGCTGTCATTATGTTTTGCTAGATGTATGTAATAATAATTGGACAAAACTGGAACCAGACTTTTGTCTTTCACTGTACACACTTGTCCCATACTTGACCCCACAAGATATGAATTTTTCATGCTGCATTCGATACGCTTTGAATTCCAGAATATATGTCGCACTCCTCCACTTATCATTTGAGAATGTCTGTCGCAGTTATCAAGTTAAGTAAGCTCACAGACTCAATTGGCTCAGCCATGTCAATATTGATATTCCTCTCTGTATCTGTATTTTTCTGGCCAAATAAACTGTTTCAAAATCAATATCCCAGACCCCATACTTTGTATGCACAAAATTGATTGCTTAGAAAATGTTTAGAAAAAATTATTAGATGATAGTAGTCTATGTGAAAAAAAAAATATTAAAAGGTAAATGATATTTCTGCATTCCCTTTCCATACAAATGGTTAGATCATGCGGTTAGGTTAGAATTGTACACCTCCAAACTTCTTAATATTATCAGCCCATTGGAGGTTGGGATAGCTAATAACAGTTCCTTGTACAGTATTTAGTGCAATTAATACTATGTGCATAATAAATTAGTAGTTAGAATTTGTCTTTCAGGACTTCATGTTTGCAGCATCCACCAAATGGAATACACTGCCAGATAAGGAAAAGAACATGTATCATAAGCAAGCAAAGGTTCTTGAAGACCAGTATCAAAGTGAACTCTCAAAGTGGGAGAAGAAGTGAGTACCATTTTTTTTACATTTTATATCACACTTAATGTATTCCTCTGGTGAGTGATAACCTATAATAAAAAACCGGGCTGTAGCCGCTAACGGCCAGACCAGGGTGAGAGTGTGGGGTAATGAGATCCATCCAGTAGTACACGACAATGTTTATTCGGTCATACAGTACAGTATAGTCTGCATTTACGCGGTCAATTGAACCCGTGGAGGTCCGCGTAAAACGAGAAACGCGTTAATGAAATAACATAACATATGGGATTAATTGAAATAGAGACTGGGTCGACTCCCAAACTCCACTTTTTCCGACACAATACATACGTTGTAGTCAAAATAACATCTTAATTTATGATGGTATGCACACACAATTAATATTTAAGAGAAATATGAATAATATTAGGTTTTTTAACACTTACGTTAGTAGAAAAGATGGCTGGGCACACGGGGATGGGGGATTGGTTCCGAGGCAGAGGGCAGAGTATTGGCCCTCGCCTGTATCACTTGTATCAATTGTATCACTATCCACCACAGAGGCTTGCAAGGCCTCTTTGTCAAACCCCTCAAAGTCCATATCCTCACTATCACTGACTTGGGCAGGCTGTGGTGGGTGGCGGATGAAGAACTTGGTAATGTTTTGATGACTGGGCGACCTTGTGCGCATCCTGCCTGCACCGCTTCCCGCGTAAATGATGAAATTTACCGCGTAATTAAAACATTTCATTCTGGCAAGGCACCGCGTAAATGATCAAACGCGTAAACAAAAACCGCGTAAATCCAGACTATACTGTACGGTAGGCTCTCATATTTGGATACCTATTTAGACTGTAAATACCTCGCAAAATTCAAATCGTCCGAATTGAAATAGAACTTCCTATGGAGAAAATTAATTTGAGTCTGGTACTTTCAATGTTTGGCTAAATTTTGCTTTATTTACCCTACTTTTTTGGCGAATTACTACATGTAATAAAGCAACATCCTAATAAACCAATGAAAATAACACAGATAAAGTTAATTAAAAACTAAAAACAACACAGAAAAAGTTTTTATGTTCTACAGCTTCAGCTAGAGTTGAACCTGATGACTTGGCAACTTCGTCATCCGAGTAAAAACACACACACAACATGGTCTCTGTCCTAATGTTTACAACTTTACCACCACTGGTGAGTAGAATTTTTTTAAATCCAGAAACATTAATTAAAACATATATGAACAGAAAATAAGAGTTGCTTTCATATTCTTATGAAGAGTGATGACGATATGTTTTCACATGTGCGTGCGAACGTACGTACTTGATCTCACTTTTTATTCTTTATCATCAATGGTTAGCTACTTATATTTTTCCATTTATTAACATTAAATAACATTACTTAAAGCAACCATATTAAGTTTATTACGTTAATTTTACTACAGCTACAACCAGGGTCTTATTTTCCTTTTTTTTATATTAGAACCAGTCAGTCACTGGTTTTGTAAACATTAACGAAAACAATGCCGTCTCGTCTCCTCATGTGTTTTAATATTCTACGTATTATTACTGAATTGCATTGTTCATTTTGCACACTCAAACCCGTCAAAATTCGAGTTTCCGCCATCGAAATTTGAAATTGTGTAGTGTTTTTTTGTGTTCAAATACAAAACGTCGAATTAAAAACTCACGAAATTTGAGAACCTACTGTACTTGGAAATACATGTCCCACTATCAATTGTATTATCACACACATGTGATAATAACAATCACATGATTAACCTTCCAAGTTGACTTAATTCTGAATACAATTGTTCAACACTCACTTGTGACGGGTCTGTTGGTATAACATGCGTGAGTACAATGGCAGGCGATTAGGGGTGAGTTATCACCGTACACTGAACTCTGTTGTTTCCACAGACTATCACAGTATGTTTGAGTTAGGTCACTGATGCACAGTTGCTTGAAAATAGCTAGAAGTTATCTCCAGACAAAGTAATAGACAACTTAGTCTGCTCACTGCAGTACACACACACTGACCCTCATATTCTTACTACATAACTGGCCACTAGTCCTTATCACTCTCGCTTCTCTCTCCTTCATTACCATATCGCATGTCCCATGAGATGCGGTAAGACTGGCAATGTGTAGCATTTTATCCCAGAAGATTCCGAGTGCAAAATAGTGTGATTTACTGGGTAGTGTTTGTAATTCATTCATTATACATTGCTGATGTATCTGTTTATTTTTCACACTTTTTTATACATGTGGTTATGGATGGGATCTATTCCTGGAGGCTCTTTAAGCTGAATTAACCGTAAACCAAAAGTGACCTTGCCATAAGAACAGTACTGTCATCATTGAACACATGTAGTACTGTATGCCTAGTGCACTGTACAGTACTGCATGTACAATTACGATACATTCAAGGTAATACTTTTTTTTTTAATTAAAAAGTATCAGCTGAAGTGGAGGAAAGAAAGATAAGTACTGTACACAAAGGTACATATAGTACAGTGGTCCCTCGGTTAACGAATTATCTCCCATAAGGATCTTCAATTCGGTTAACGAACAAAACTTTGATTAACGAAATCCTTACGAACATCACGTTTTGTTGTGAGCATCAGCTGATGGGCTAGTCTGCCATTCAGTAATGTGTTCTATGTTTACATTCGTTTCCAGTGGAGTAAATATCAAGAAAGTTGTGCACTTTAATATTTTACATTTTTTTATATTAAAATTATTAGTTATTTTAACATTTATTTAACATATTGATAATATATGCAGTACAGGGAACTAGTTTTTTGTGCGCCCATCAGACGCTTGACTCCGCCAACAGGCGTCAGTTGGGCTTTGTTGACAGTGGAGTGAACATGTATTTTGTTGGTGTCTTGAATATTTTGCAGTTTTCACTGAAATTATTGGTCATCTCTGAAATTTAGTTAACATATTGCTAATATATAGCGCAGTGCAGTGTTGATTTAAATAAAATAATCTTGAATTACACCTAGTGAACTTAAAATTTTATGGGTGAAATGACGGCATCAAGCATGGGTCCACTGAAAGGTGATTTCTCCTCCATCCCCACTTCCTTCTCTTCTCCCTTCTCCTCCACCCCCACTTCTAATTCCCATCATCATCATCAACCAGGAACCTTCTACATACACACCTCAAAGTAAGTGTACCTTACTGCATTTTTTTTTTTTTTTTTTTTTTTTTACTTTGTATGTACTTTTCGGTGAGTTGGAACCAATTACCTAATATCCCATTGAAACAATGGATTTGGTTAACGAAATTTTCGGTTAATGAACGACCCTCTGGAACGAATTGTGTTCGTTAACCGAGGGACCACTGTACAGTACAGTAAATCCATTTACCTAAAATCCTGGTGCTGATTTGCTCATGAGAAGGTGGAGTTTTGGTTTTGGAAGATGGACTTAATTGCTAGATGAGGAAGAAAGAAAAAAAATCATCTCACAAATACGTAACACATGGTTACTACGTACTTCATTATCACAGTAGATTGTAAAGGCATCGAACCTTACACGTGTTCTTTTATACGACCCCTGTCCTTCACAGTCATGTGTACAGTTGAGGTAGTGATATTGAGTTCACATGGGAGAGTGGCAGTAGTTTTCTTCTTTCATAGTCCTGCACTCTTACTATCATTTTGCAACATATTTAATGGAGATTTACAAAAGAAAACTTGGGGATGATGTGTAGTGATGCACACTATTGTGATCTAACAACTTGACTTAGCCCATGTAACACCTTATACAGTACCTCTTATAGCACCTCTGTAGTACCACTTCATGAAGTACAGTACCTCATGTAAACACCTCTTATACCACTTCATGTAACACTTCATGAAGTACCTCATGTAACACCTCATGTAGCACCTCTTATAGCACCTGTGTACAATGTGCTAGACTATAAACATAAATTTTTCTGCAAGGAAAACTTATTTACTCTTTGTTCCAGACATTAAAATATCCTTGCTACATCAGATTATTGGAATATAGTAGGTCTCTATGCTTTTAGAGTCTTCAAATGTGTTTTTAAGAATTGTATCTTCGTTCACATTCTCCAATTAAAGCATTATCACAATGAAATCTTATATAGTTAAAGACTTCTGCAAAATTTTATTATACTTCTGCTTTATGGAACACATAATGTTATCAAAGTATTTTTCTGTCCATGTAGGATTAGTTTTGTTCTATACAGTACATTGTTCTCTCAACAGAGTCTATGAGGAAGTTTCCCTTAAGGATAAAGAGAAGCTTGTTGACTTTAGGGACAACAAAATTAAAGGTCAGGGTCTTTGCTAGTATATTTTGTACCATTTGAGGTACAGTAGTTCACTAAATATTATTTACATTTCAGCATGAGATTAATTGGCAGAGAAGATCTGATACACAATCACCAGCAGTGGGTTCAGCTAAAGGCTTCTACAACCCCGAATAATGGCAGTACCGAGGTGCAGGTGAAGCCCACGGCCCCCAAACCAGCCAAGGCAGCTGTCTCCAGTGATACAAATAAAAGATTTCGACGCATAGTTATAATAAAACGTACTTGAATTATCTTGGACATTTTCTTTTAAGCATACTGCGTATTCTTATAACCAGCTTCTTGATCATTAATATAATATTAATAGTTTTATTGGAAACACAGGAGAGTAAATTTCAAACAAAGTCAACATTTGCAAGAATTGCAAAACCAAAAGTTGGAAACACAATTTCTCGTGTCTTAAAAAGATACCTGATTGATGATAAACTGAGGGATGCTATCCATGACACAAGACTGATGTCAAATAGTGGAATGCCTTTATTGAAGACAAGTGATGGATTTCAAGCAAAGGAATGCCATCATGCATGATACAATTAACAGTGAAACATTACATACACAAGGTAGGGCAAGCCCAAGCCAGGTTGGAAGCAACAAGGAAGCTAGGTTACAGCATTGGCAGATTTGTTCCTATTACCTCACACATATGGTTACTGTCAACTCCATGACTCAGTGATAGAGTACAGTATTTGCATTACTCACAGATGGTCTTGGATTCAATTCCTGGATAGAGTGAAGCATTGGGTCTTCAATGTCCACTCGCCCTACAGTTGACTTAACATAATCTCATGGGGGTGGAGTAACTCATTAAGTATTAAAATGATAAGAATCAGGATTGCTTTTGCCTGGCTACACTGCACCAAAGCAGGACATTACTTTTATTTACTAAAACAAGTACAGGTTGTACCTCTCCAGTCCGGCAACTTCGGGACCTGACCGGTGCCGGACCATGGAAATTCACCCTTTTCCTGGATAGATAGTGACTTGTGCTTATGCTTAGAAGCACTAGCACCACTTTCTGTGCATCATGGTCTCTTTGAAGACATATTGAAGGGTTAATTGTCGTATAGTAGCTACTCAAAATTCGCGAGTTTTTAATTCAACGTATTTTATTGGAGAACACACCAAAAAAAATAAATAAAAATTTTGACGGCAGAAACTTGAATTTCGACAGGTTTGAACAGCCCGCCAACATGCAGACGACGTGCATAATCGTGCAAACAGCATCATTTCTCTTATGTACAAAATATTCATTACTGTTTATTACTGAATGTCTTTTTTATTGAATTAATGTTTATGTGTGCAAAATGAGCAATACAATTCATTAATAATACGTAGAATATTAAAACACACGAGGAAATGACACAACATTGTTTTCGTTGATTACAAAACCAGTGACTGACTGGTTCTACATATAAAACTGAAGAAAATAAGACCTTGGTTGTAGCTGTAGTAAAATTAATATGGTTATTTAATGTTAATAAATGGAACAATAGAAGAAGCTAACGATAAAGTTAAAGAAAAAAGAGAGATCGCGTATGTAAGTGCGCACACGTGAAAACATATCGTCATTACTTTACATAAGAATATGAAAGCAACACTTATTTACTGTTCATATATATTTTAATTAATGTTTCTGATTTTTTTTTTATTAAATTAATGTTTGTGTGTGCGAAATTAACAATACAATTTATTAATAATACGTGGAATATTAAAACACACAAGACGAGACGGCTGCTGGCATTGTTTATGTTAAAGCTTACAAAACCAGTGACTGATTGGTTCTACATACAAAACTGAAGAAAATAAGACCCTGATTGTAGCTGTAGTAAAATTAATGTAAAAGAAATTAATATGGTTGTTTGAAGTACCTGTAATGTTATTTAATGTTAATAAATGGAACAATATAAGTAGCTAACCATTAATGGTAAAAAAAAAGTGAGACTGCGTGTATGTAAGTGAGCACATGTGAAAACATATCGTCATTACTCTACATAAGAATATGAAAGCAACACTTATTTACTGCTCATATATTGAAGGGTTAAATGTTGTACTCTGTATAGACAAGCAGAGAGAGAGAGAGCAGCCGAACTGCCGGATGTAAACAAACCTTAATTTCTCGCGGTTTTGTTGTTGTTTTTTTACGGGGATTAGCCCACCCGGGTATAGGTCACTGACCCACATTGGGGCCTGAGGGGCAAAAATTTAATACTCCTGTAATAATAATAATAATAATTCAAATAAGTAAAAAAAAAAAAAAAGCTGCCTATCTACCTACTGGACAAACTAAAATCGTTCCGGACCACGGGAGTTTCCGGACCACAGAATGCCGGACTAAAGAGGTACAACCTGTACCACAAGGCTATTATAATACTCTGGTAACGAGACAAACTCTACTGTACACTGTATTACATTTTGTAATGATTTTTACACTAGTGAAATGCATAATATTAATTTCTTGTTTCTAGATGTAATGCACATGCTGTAGTGATATCCCCGTGAGCCGGAATAATTGGAGCAGAGCTCATCTGGGAATGAGAGATTTCCAAGTATGAGACGAAATTCTCATCCCCGGAATTTTTCTGGGTACTGGAGTAAGTTTTCCGAGAGTCTAAACTACACATCTCACAGGGACAGACACTATCGCATATCCCCAGAATGTTTCTGGGTGCTGGGAAAAGTTTTCTGAGAGTAACTACGCATCTCGCACAGACAGACACAAAGCTGTACTACTTATTTACGCAAACACCACTGTACACATACAATACAGTGATCCCTCGGTTAACGAACGCCTCGGTTAATGAAATTTCGGTTAACGAATTACCTTCCATAAGAATATTCAATTCGGTTAACGAAAAAAATTCGGTTACAAATTTTTTCCCAACATGTTTTCACCTGCTTTCGCCTGCTCACAAGCTGTAGTATTAGTCCGCCAATACAGTAATCGGTTTTAGGGCTTAAATTAGTTACCATTTGAGTAAATATCAAAAAGGTTGTACTATTCAATAATATTCCAAGTCTTATACAGTATTAAAATTTTTAGTCATTTTAACAATTATTTAACATAATTGAAGTACAGGGAACTAGTTTTTAGCGCGCCAAACAGCCACTTGACTCACCCAGAATGGCGTCAGTTTGTGTATCTGCTCAGTGGAGGAAACATCTTGCTTGAGGCTCTCTTGAACATAAACTATTTTTACGTTTTTACAGTACAATTATTGGTCATTCTGAAATTTATTTTACATATTGACAATATATAGTGCAGTGCAGTGTTGATTTCAAGAAAATAATCTTGAATTACACCTAGTGAACTTAAAATTTTATGGGTGAAATGGAGGCATGAAGCATGGGGTGATTTCTCTTCCACCCCACTGCCTTCTCTTCTCCCTTCTCCTCCACCCCCATTCTAATTCCCATCATCACCATCATCAACCAGGAGCCTTCTACATGCACACCTCAAAGTAAGCGTACTTTACTGCATTTATTTTTAGTTTGTGTGTAATTTTCGGTGAGCTGGAACCAATTACCCAAAATCCCATTGAAACAATGGTTTCGATTAACAAAATTTTCGGTTAACGAGCAACCTTCTGGAACGAATTGTGTTCGTTAACCAAGGGACCACTGTATATTGTAAATAAAGTATACTACAGGGGGGTCCCTGGGTCATGAACGGGTTCCGTTCCTGAGGACGTTCTTAAGTTGGAAATGTACGCAAGTCAGAACACATACCTTATGTGCACTATATCATAGCCCAATTCCTTTTATACATCTCGAATCACTTAATTTAAGAGAAAAATTAGAAATTGAATGACAAAATAAGGTAAAGAAAAGTAAAAATTAAAGTTTAACACTTATAAGGAAACCTGGGACTGGCTTGCATGTAGAGATAGGCAGTTGTAGGAGTGACAGGTTTTATTGGGATGAAACTGAAGATGGTAATGTTGATGTAGATGTTAACAGGATTGGTTCTGGAGAATCTGGTGAGGTAGAACGAACTAGTTCTGGAGTTACTGGGAGTTGCTCTGTTGATGCTGCAGAGGTTGATGGGGCTGGTTCTGGAGATGCTGCAGAGGTTGATGGGACTGGTTCTGTAGATGCTGCAGAGGTTGATGGGACTGGTTCTGTAGATGCTGCAGAGGTTGATGGGACTGGTTCTGTAGATGCTGCAGAGGTTGATGGGACTGGTTCTGTAGATGCTGCAGAGGTTGATGGGACTGGTTCTGTAGATGCTGCAGAGGTTGATGGGACTGGTTCTGTAAATGCTGCAGAGGTTGATGGGACTGGTTCTGTAGATGCTGCAGAGGTTGATGGTACTGGTTCTGTAGATGCTGAAGAGGTTGATGGGACTGGTTTTGTAGAAGCTGCAGAGGTTGATGGGACTGGTTCTGTAGATGCTGAAGAGGTTGATGGGACTGATCCTGTAGATGCTGCAGAGGTTGGTGGGACTGGTTCTGTAGATGCTGAAGAGATTGATGGGAATTGGTTCTGTAGATGCTGCAGAAGTTGATGGGACTGGTTCGTAGATGCTGCAGAAGTTGGATGGGACTGGGTTCTGTAGATGCTGCAGAGGCTGATGGGACTGGTTCTGTAGATGCTAAGCAAGAGTGTTGCAGGACTGGTTCTGCAGGATGCTGCAGCAGTTGATGGACTGGTTCTGCAGATGCTGCAGAGCAAGCTGGTGGACTGGTTCTGCAGATGCTGCAGAGGCCAGGGACTGGTTCTGTAGATGCCACAGAGGTTGATGGGACTGGTTCTGTGCAGATGCTGCAGAAGTTGATGGACTGATTCTGTGATGCTGCAGAAGTTGATGGGACTGGTTCTGTAGATGATGAAGTTGATGGGACTGCCCTGTAGAAGCTGCATGTGCTGCAGAGGTTGATGGAACTGGTTCTGTAGATGGTGCAGAGGTTGATGGAACTGGGTCTGTAGATGCTGCAGAGTTTAATGGGACTGGGTCTGTAGATGCTGCACAGGTTCATGGGACTGGTTCTGTAGATGCTGCAGAGGTTGATGAGACTGGTTCTGTAGATGCGGCAGAGGTTGATGGAACTGGTTCTGTAGATGCTGCAGAGTTTGATGGAACTGGTTCTGTAGATGCTGCAGAGGTTAATGGGACTAGGTCTGTAGATGCTGCACAGGTTCATGGGACTTTTTCCGTAGATGCTGCAGAGGTTGATGAGACTGGTTCTGTAGATGCTGCAGAGGTTGATGGGACTGGTTCTGTATATGCTGTAGAGGTTTATGGGATTGGTTCTGTAGATGTTGCAGAGGTTGGTGGGACTGGTTCTGTAGATGCTGCAGAGGTTGATGGGATTGGTTCTGTAGATGTTGCAGAGGTTGATGGGACTGGTTATCTCGATGCTGCAGAGGATGATGGGATTGGTTCTGTAGATGCTGCAGAGGTTGATGGATGGGATGCTGGTTCTGTAGATTCTGCTGCAGATGCTGCAGGTTGACGGGAATGGTTCTGTAGATGCTGCAGAAGTTGATGGGACTGGTTCTGTAGATTGATGGGACTGGTTCTAGGATGCAGTTGATGGGACTGGTTCTGTAGATGCTGCAGAGGTTGATGGGACTGGTTCTGTAGATTTGATGGGACTGGTTCTGTAGATGCTGCAGAGGTTGATGGGACTGGTTCTGTAGATGCTGCAGAGGTTGATGGGACTGGTTCTGTAGATGCTGCAGAGGTTGATGGGACTGGTTCTGTAGATGCTGCAGAGGTTGACTGGGACTGGTTCTGTAGATGCTGCAGAGGTTGATGGGACTGGTTCTGTAGATGCTGCAGAGGTTGATGGGACTGGTTCTGTAGATGCTGCAGAGGTTGATGGGACTGGATTTGGCTGCCCTTTTGACTTTCTTAAAAAACTTCAAGGGTTTGTTGAACCGAAACTTTCTTCTTTTCCTCATAAATCTCCAATAAGCATCAAACCTTCTGCCATGTCTTTTGTAATGAATCTCTTTGGTTCTGGAGTTTCAACTTTCTCTACATCCTCTGACAAAATGTACTTCTCCAGTTCAATCAGGTCCTCATTGCTTAATTTTTCAGCATGAGATTCAAGCAACTGTGTGACATCATCCTCTTGAATATCAAGTTGGATTTGGTTCCCAAGGTCTGTGTCACTTTCCCAACATTTTTAAAACTCCTGAAATCGTGGACAAACTGTGAGCAGAGTTTTTTCCAAACTCCATTCATGTTGGTTTCTTTTACCTCAGCCCATGAATCTGCAATGTTTTTCGCATTAAAAATGTTGTACGACTTCCAAAATTCCTTTTCGTTCTGTTGCCCTGATACCATGAGCAAATGTCCTTCTCTGGTAATATGCTTCAAATGAAGCAATAACTCCCAGGTCCATCGGTTGTAAAACAAATGTTATGTTTGAAGATAGGTACACACAACCTTAATGTTTGGATGAACCATCATCTAAAAATGCAGGATGGCCAGGTGCAATGTCAAGAACCAACAGAATTTTAAAAGGCATTGACTTTGAAATACAGTATCACAACACTTCAAACAAAAAATAATTAAGGTACCAGTCTCCAAAAAGGGTCAATGTCACCCAAGCCTTCTTATTAGATTTCCAGATAACTCTAAGTGCTGCCTTCAAAGCTCTAGGATTTTCTGACTGGTAGACTATCAAAGGTTTTACTTTGTAGTCCTCAGCAGTAGGGTCAGCTTCTCCTTGGCAGCTTTATGCCCTGGTGCTATTTTTTCATGTTTTGAAAGGTACATGTGTTTGGGCACACATTTCCAAAATAAACCAGTCTCATCAATATTAAAGACTAGTTCAGCACAATAACCCCCTTCTTCAATTATTTTAGCTAAAGCAGCAGGAAATTCACTTGCTGCAACTTCATCTGCACTAGCTGCTTCACCTTGCTCTTTAATGTTATGTAAGTTTGCCCTTGCTTTGAACCAGTTAAACCAGCCCCTACTAGCAACAAATCTTCCCCATCACTTTCACTACCATGTTTAGCCTTCAAGTCAGTGTGCAAGCTTCTCACTTTTTCCTGCATCAAGGCTAGACTGAGAGGCAGATGCTGTTGATTTTGATCTTCCACCCATAACACATACAATCTTTCCATTTCAATTAATAATCCACTTCTTTGGGTTTTTTATCACAGTTGAGTGCATGGTGTAGATTCTTCAACATGTTCAAGAATTGTCTGTCTTTCAAAATTGTTCCGATTGTTGACCGACTGAAACTCAATGCTTTACCAATCACTGAGTGTGTTTCACCTTTTTCAGAACGTTTAATAACTTTCACTTCCATTGTAATTGTTTTCCTTTTCTTGGATGCACTACTATCCCTTGCATCAGGTATGAGCCATGATGAGGGCCAAAAAATGAGTTAATAAGCAAAAAACAACAGTTTGCGCTTGATCATGCACATAAGGCAGTGAGGGTAAAGAGTACTGAAGCTCCCTCAAGGAGAGTGGCTGGGTGCGACTTATCACTCCCCATGCACCGCCTCCCGTCTATGCCAAGCAAACTAGTACTCGTACGTAAAAACTAAGAACCAGTTGTACTTACAGTATGTCGGATTCTTTAAATGATTAACCATATTGGACCTCGTTCTTATCAGAGGCAATCGTAAGTCAATCCTTTGTAAGTCGGGGATCCCCTGTACTGTACAGTGGTCCCTCGGTTTGTCATGATCGTAATGACGGCTAGCCTGTTGAAACCTAATGATTCATATTACGCTTACACGTCCACAAAACCTTCTGAGTCTCCCAGTGGAAATGTCCTCCGTTCTCTGTTTCTTTGATGACGTCATCGAGTTGTCGTGTGTTTGTTGACCGAAGTTGTAAACTCTTTCTGCTACCGAGACCCTGTAAACCTTTTTTTCACCTATAAATATCAGAGACTGATAATCATAGTGAAATTGTGGTAGGGAGGTTAACTAAGGAATTAGTTAATATTCCTGAAGGGAACTTTTAAATCTGCTCCTCGGGTTTGTGGCAAGGCGCTGCGTGTTGGGACGGGATTGCCATCCAACCTTTTGTGATCAATTTAATTCTTGCTTTTGATAGCTCAGTCAGAGCATTGTTTGTAAAGATAATAGTAGGGAATGAAACCAAGTTCGTAGTCTCAGTTTCAAACGTCAGGGTGTACAGCAACGTAATTCAGTAAAATGGTTAAGTAGGTGGAATCCGTGACTTTAGCATGGGTGGAAGGCGGCGGTTCGTTTTTCAAACCAGAAAGCCGTCTCGCTCCTCACCCACAGGTCCCTATTTCAGCATAGGCCGTGTCCGTAGCGTGGATGACGCATCCACTAGTCTGGGGAGATGTCTGAGGTCCAGTAGAATCGGTTATCCCCATGAACCTCGCCCGTCAGAAGCTCCACTACCACCTATGGGCCCCATAGCTGGCCAGTATTCCCCTAACGCTATGCCCACGTGGTGAACCCGGATCGTCAAGCCCCACAAACAACTGCCAGCCCCATCATTGGTGGATGAGTACAGTACATGACTCGGTGGGGCTGTTGGTGTGGTGGTGTTATTCCACCGGAATTATCGGAGTTTGTTGGAAGGTGTCACTTGGTGATGAGACTCCCATGGCGGCCGCTGGAGTATTGCCCCTGGGGTATGGAGTGTTGTACTGGCAAGTGCCACTGGTTTTAATGTGCTACGGTGCTGTAAGAGTTTATGTGTGTTATGGTGTGTGTACACTCGGTAGTGGTGCAAGTAAATTGAGCCTGAGGGCATGGTACCAGGAGTTCCTTTTTGGATGCATATAACGTCTTTTCTGTAACCATTTTTGTGTTTAATGAGCAATGTATTTGTATGTGGGTCTATGATTCACCTATAGTATTCACCGTTGTTCTTTCCCTAATACTCGATACTATAATTACATGTACCCATGGGCCTTCCTCTCACATCACGCTACCAGGTCAGAGTATCAACGTAAGTTGTTGTAAGAGTGCCAAGCCCTTAAAGGGTGGCAGCTTGTGTTGTGCACTCTTACAGGTTAACGAACACAATTCGTTCCAGAAGGTTGTTCGTTAACCGAAACCATTGTTTCAATGGGATATTGGGTAATTGGTTCCAGCTCACAGAAAAATACATACAAAGTAAAAACAAATGCAGTAAAGTACACTTACTTTGAGGTGTGCATGTAGAAAGCTCCTGGTTGATGATGGTGATGGGAATTAGAAGTGGGGGTGGAGGAGAAGGGAGAAGAGAAGGAAGTGGGGATGGAGGAGAAATCACCTTTCAGGGGACCCATGCTTGATGCCATCATTTCACCCATAAAATTTTAAGTTCACTAGGTGTAATTCAAGATTATTTTCTTTAAATCAACACTGCAATACGCTACATATTATCAATATGTTAACTAAAATTCAGAATGACCAATAATTTCAATGAAAAATGCAAAATTATTCAAGACACCAACAAAACGGCTGCTCTCTTTCATTAAACAAGGCAGACTGAGAGTGAGAGGGTACAGGGATATGATTCATATAATGTCCAGATAATACATGTATTGTCAATATGTTAAATAAATGTTAAAATGACTAATGATTTTAATATAAAACATTCAAAAATATTAAAAAGCTCAACTTAAATTATATTTACTAAAATGGAAATGAATTTAAACATAGAATTGGCCGAGTACTGTACCCCCTCTGCTGATTTCTCACAACACCAAACTGGTATGTTAGTTCCCTCTACAGTACTGCATATATTATCAATATTTAATATTAAAATTACTAATACAATAATTATAACATAAAACATTAACAAATATTAAAAAGCTCAACTTAAATTATATTTACTCAATTGGAAATGAATTTAAACAGAACAGATTACTGAATTGGCAGACTGGGTCATCAGTTGACCAGCTATTGCTCACAACAAAACGTGATTTTCGTTTGAATTTCGTTAATCGAATTTTTGTTTGTTAACCGAATTGAAGATCTTATGGGAGGTAATTCGTTAACCGAAATTTCGTTAACCGAGGCGTTCGTTAACCGAGGGACAACTGTACAGTACTCACCACCAGATGCTGTCAACTTGCACTTGTGATGCAGGAAAGCCAAATGGTGTTATGATGATACAGAATGGCCTGCCTTTGTCCTGTACCATCTATTTTAGCAGGTATTACTGTCACTTGCATACAGTAATAATAATGGATGCCCCTTGAGATCGAGTATGGCAGGTCCTAGGGCCACCTAGGAGTGTATTTGTTTAAGGTGTAGAAGCTGTCACCAACACAACAACCACGCTCTAAGTTAACGAGTTCCATGACCCAGTGTCAAGGAACAATCCGAGAAGACTAGACAACTCGCCAACAGCACTGGCTAACCATTACCCCGGAACACGATCCACAAATCAATTAACATCCAGGTCCCCAATTACTGCTGGGTAGACAGAGGCAAATGGTGTAAAGAAACGTGCCCATAGTTTCACCCTGCCCAGGGATCGAACCCAGGTTCACTACAGTAGGCATACACTGTCCATTTTGCTGAATGTATGAACAGTATACGTAACTAACCACTTATTACGTCTTAACACTGTATTGCTGCTTTTGTCCTGGCACAGTAATGTACAATACGGCAGAACACAAATTGTATGAAAAAACAGCAGCAAGCAAGGGAACAACCTTGTACGACGGCAGCAAAATATTAAAAAAGCTCGCACGTTACCTAAGCAACACGTGGGAAAACGTGCGGAAGTATCGGAGCATGGTGCAATCTTTCGGAACTCCCGGAAAAAATTTTCCCGTGCCCAGAACAGAGAGATTTGGAGAGATTTTCTGATTTTTTCCAGAAAATTACATGATTTTCTTCCTCAGAAATTCATTGCCATGCCTGGAATGGAGAGAGTTTTCCCATCTACTGAAGAGTTTCTGGGACCCAGGATTCCAGCCAACGGGGAGATTACTCATCCTCTTCCCCGCACCACCATCCTCAGGGAAAAATAAAATAAACATTTATATGAACACTATATTTTGTTTATAATTTCTTCAATTATTATCATAAAAAATAAAAACAATATTTGTAGTGTTCACAAGGTCATATATACATTTTTACAAACATTTATTTCAAGTCCCGTGGTAGTGACATTTGTATTCTTATGATTACTCCAGAAAGGCTTCACATAATCAGTGGTCACTTCAGCATTATCCCATTCATAATCTTAAGAGAACATTTCAGCTAAGTCTCATGAGAATGAATTTATAACAAAATTTATTGAGATGTCACTGATGTCTGTCTATACACTTACAGACCTGATACATTCTTGTACTATATATTCCTACCACTTTAAGTTGAGTCAAAACTTGGTACAATAATCATTATCTGATTACTAATATAAAATTCTCAAAGGCTTAGATGAATTTACTGACCCACAAGAGTTCCCTTAATCTCAATGGAAAACTGTCGGGATGTGTGTGGGTCTCTCTCTTAAGCACAGTAAGTCTCTTGTTTTAAATCCAATATTGACAAAACTCAGTGGAAATGATCTTCAAGATAAAATTCAGGATGGGATTGCACATGAATGGTTCCTGTATGTTCAGCACAATGAAAATATCACTATCATTTTTAAACAGACATGAAGGCCAACTTTAGCAAACTTTATGGAAAACCAAAGTACAGTAACATAGGAAAAACATATAGGAAGCATTATCAAACACCCTGAAGCCCAACAAGTATTGAACAGCAGCAGTAAAGTAGGCCTAACAAACACTGTCCTTCAACAGTGGATTTTTTTAATTTAAGCCTCCCAACATTCACCTAATATACTGCACACAGTTCTTGATTGTAAACATAAGAATCAATTTGCATTCTCAACTTATCTTGACTCAAAAAAACTGAGAATAAGAGGAGATATCATTTAAGTATAATACGTAAATTAATCAAAGGACTCAATAAACTTGATGTGCAAAAGTGAATTGAAATTGAAAACCAGGATTTTACAAAATAGTGCAAACAAAATTATCAGATGGATCTTTTAAGACTATTGAAACAAAATACAGCTACAGTATCCCCCATTATCCCAAATTTTTATTTTGCGCCTTATTTTCATTATTCAAAAGCAATCCTCGCTTATCCAAAAGATAGATTGAAAATTCAAATTCACTAAATTGTAATTCAAATCAGCCCACCCTATATTGTACTTCATCCTGTGGCAAGTCCTGACAGCCCTCCAATAAGGAAATGTACCAACTGTACAGTACAATTTATTTAGTTTAGCAATTACCAGATAGGTACAGTGTTAAATTACAGTAGTTAGAAAGTTTTTTTGTTGTCCGTGAACCGATTTAATTCTTTTAGGTATAATATTGAAGTTTTCTTGTCACTGGGAACTGGACTCTATTTTTCCCAATTGTTCTGTTATTCGCTATACAAATGGTTTTCCAGTAACTTAACCCATTAGGATAACGAGGGATACCTGTACTCATTCTTTAATACTGTACAGTACAGTACTGTAGTAAATTTTATGTGGAATCAGTCAATAACAGAAGTAAAAGTGCTGTACAGTAGTGGGAAGCACTGCAATTATTACATAATATTGGATTCACCAGAACCTCACTTGTCTCACTTTGTTTGTGCCAGTTGAATAATATAAACACTAATACAGTACTGTAATAACTTCTTAATCCTTATTTTTTCCATTCTTACCTTACTAGTCTTTATCTTCTTCCATACTGGCAAACAGCATTGAAGGGACTCATTGCTATATTGCTGTTGGCTATCATTTGTATTTCTCTTAAAGTTGCTTTCTCTTTATTACATTGTAACAATGTGTTTCATGGTGGTAAATTTAATGACTTGAAAAGCAGTTGTGTTGAATGATATATGGTAACAAATATATCATCTACTGTACCATTTTCTTTTATAAATTATCACTGACAGTTTACTCTCCTCATTTTTGTAATGGTAAGAGCTGTCTTCTATCAATAAACAAAGGAGAATAAATTAGAAACTAAAAAAAGTTATATCATAGTATTGTGCTGTAATGATTTAAGACTTTCACACAGGAGAAAAACCAATTAACCCCTACGCCCCAGTTGACATTGTGGAACGAGCGCCCTTTCACGGCATTGTTTGAATGCCCAGCGCAGGTTACAAGGTTCCAGCATGACTATTTGGTGGTCACTCCACACACAGGGTAGCGTGGGTGGGCTCAGTACGTTTAGTACACATTAGCCTGTCGCCATGGAGAGTCGTACCTCAACCTCTCACACTAAAAGTAGTGTAGTATTACTGGAAAATAATGCTATGATTATGTTATAAATGTATTTATTTGTGGAATTATTATTCCGATAATTATTTGTATGCATAACTTGCTCTTAACTTGCAATTAAATATTCTAAATTAATTATTTATAAGAAATATGTATTATGATCAGTAAATATATACCGTATTTTGTGGCGTAGAAGACGCTCCCGATTTTGGAAATGTAATTCCAGGAAAAAACTTTTATTCTTACTAACCGACACCAGTGAAATCTTTGCTTGACATACAGACCTTTTTGCACAAGTACACGCACCTCTTTGAATATCATCACTTAGAACTACTTATCAGTCGTCATTTTCATCAATTTTTAATACAAAATCTGTTTAAGTGGAAATCTTTAATATAGCACTTATTTTCTACACCTGGTCACCTCCACGTCTAGCGGGCTGTAGTGTTTACATTCTTTCTCTTGATTTTGTCGATATGATAATGACGAGAAATATTTTCCATCAGTAGAAGGTAAGCAAATGTAAACAAGTATATCAATGTCTAAAGAAAAAAAGTGTTTATGTTCTTCACTCAAGTGAAAAAAAAAAATTCCTGTGCTTTGAGACCAGCAGACAACCTTTCGCAATTTCTCAATAGATGGCGCTGTCACACCACTGCCATTAGTAAACAAACCGCACAGCAGCAAGGGTTGTGTAGCTGCAGCCGTTTATTTTTAATTTTTTACCTACTAAGTAAATCGTATTTTTCACAGTGTATCAACAATATTAGGTAACAGTCTTTGTAAGGGGCTGATTTCAGTTGACCCTAAGAAAACCTCTGCTACAATCCATCAACTAGGGTCTTGGAAGACGCATGGTAATTTTCAAGGTATATTTTCGTAATAAAAAGTGCGTCTTCTACGCCGCAAAATACGGTATGCATTACTGGCCATCCCGGACACAAAGGCAAACAGAAAATTACCGCTAAGTGCGTAGTGACCACGAGTGCGAGCCATCAAAACAACACTGTCCCCATATCTCCCTTACCACTGTGGCCCCAGGGAAGTTTCTAGAGGGTCAATATATAGTTTTTCTTACTTGTTTTTGATTGTTTTATCATTTAAAAAGGCCAAAAAAAAAAAAATTAAGAAAAGTTGATTTTTCTCGATTTAACCCACATAGGGGATACGGTCAGTAGCACCCTAGCCCAGGGGGTAGGGGTTAAAGAAGAAAGTAATTTTTTGCATGAATATGGGTGTCATGCTTGCTGGCCCATTATAAGCAGTGTGGATACAGCATACTGATGACCAACCAGGTGGGTCAACTGGGGGCATCCCATTTATGGGCTAGCCATAAGACAAAATAATGCATGAGTTTAATAGATAATAAAATGTTGAATGTTTTGAGGGATGGCATTATGATTTATACTTCCCTAAATGAAAAAATAATAATAACCTGGTGTAGACTAAAAGTTATATTTCAGAAAAAAGTAATGGAGGTACACCACCAACTAAAACACCTGATGAAAGACGAAGGAAACACAACACAACTTCATTCCAACATCCAAAGGAAGTGTTTAAGAATCATTCACCACTGGCATAACAGAATTTACTGTACTGTATGTATACATTTTTCTGAAATAATTTTGCCTTTTAATTTTAAAAGAGGAGAATACCAAACTTAAAGATCAGGTAAGTACTATACATGGGTTTCATTACATTATAATACGGGGACTGAACACAAAATTAAAATTAATATGATTAAACCATAAAAAAAAGGAAACTAAAATGAAAATGTTTAAAGAATCTGTTAGTCACAATCTATAGCATAATGAATCAAGATTAGAAAATGATGAACTATGATGTTATAAAGAATGACAGGTGCTCAGATCTTAAATTTGTTTTGCTTGATTACCTATGATGTTGTTTTCAAGTGCCTGAGGTATACTGTATATTCAATCTGGGACGCGGCTGAGAACTAGTTCAGGGCCTCGTGTGGCTGTGGTGTTTGAATGACCCATTAACTGTATGGAAGTACTGTATCAATATCTGTGTGAATAGCTGGATGGTTTTATTGTGACTGGATGGTGTTATTGTGATCAATGGATGACTGGATGGTGTTATTGTGATCAGTGGATGACTGGATGGTGTTATTGTGATCAGTGGATGACTGGATACTGACCACAATAACATTATCCAGTCATCCACTGATCACAATAACACCATCCAGTCATCCACAATCACACCATTTAGTCATCCATTGATCATAATAACACCATCCAGTCATCCACAATCACAATAACACCATCCAGTCAATCACAATCACACCATCCAGTCATCCACTGATCATAATAACACCATCCAGTCATCCACAATCACAATAACACCATCCTGTGGATGGTGTTATTGTGATCAGTGGATGACTGGATAGTGTTATTGTGGTCAGTGGATGACTGGATGGTGCTATTATGATCAATGGATGACCGGATGGTGTTATTGTGGTCAGTGGATGACTGAAGTGTTACCTCTAACTTGTGGATGACTGGATTGTGTTATCTCTACCTGTGGATGACTGGATTATGTTATCTTTACCTGTGGATGACTGGATTGTGTTATCTTTACCTGTGGATGACTGGATTGTGCTATCTCTACCTGTGGATGACTGGATTATGTTATCTTTACCTGTGGATGACTGGATTGTGTTATCTTTACCTGTGGATGACTGGATTGTGTTATCTTTACCTGTGGATGACTGGATTGTGTTATCTCCACTTGTGGATGACCGAATGAGGTGATCCTGATCTGTGGATGACTGGATGAGGTGATCCTGATCTGTGGATGACTGGATGAGGTGATCCTGATCTGTGGATGACTGGATGAGGTTATTCTGATCTGTGGATGAATGGATTGTGTTATTTCTAGTTGTGGATGACTGAATGAGGTGATACTGATCTGTGAATGACTGGATGGTGGCAACTATATTTGGTGATGACTGTTTAAACGTATCCAGAGCTGGAGATGACTGAGTTGATGTACTCGAGACATCCACATTGGGTAATATTTGAGAAGTGGTTTCCACTTTTAATAATGATGAGTTAGGATCATGTAGACTATGGTACTCTTGAGTAGAGGAACTTTCATCTTGTAAATAGTCACTGTCTTGTGGGGAGTTTGGGGGTGAGACACCCGGCAGAGGAGGAAAGACTTCTGCAAGAACATCATCTATCCAGGTCCACAAGTCGGCCCAGCCAGTCCCCAGAAACCACCACCAACCTAGTAAAGACACCAAGACAAAACTGACTCATATGATAAAGAATGAGAACAAAAACAAATACATAAATAAAAAGAAGTATTCCTGTACTGTAAATTTTGTGGAAGAGCCCTCAGTTAGGATGATTAATAGTGTCCCTCAGACACCTGATCACAATACACCTCAGCCAGAACTAACCCAAGGGTGAAAGGAAGTTAATATAAGTTTGGATAAGATTTAGGCGAGTCAATTGGAAAATATATAGTATTAGCGAAAGATATATATTAGTGAAAGCTTAATGTAAATAATTTATGAAAGTGGCTTTGAAGACAGGAGGAAAAAGAAAGACATTCATAAGATGTTAAAATTCCTTGTACAGTAGATTGATTTTGGGATCATTAACAGATTCTAAAAGAGGAATCGCCAAAGGTTCCAGTGTGTGTGATGATTTTAGGTAACAAAACTTCTTTGGTGACAGTTCTGAATTTACCTGGAAAATAGACATTCTAGATTGTGAGAGGGCAGATACCTTCTGACTTACATGATTGAGGGAGCACTAACTTGTGTTCTGAATACACTTACTTACCTAGGTCTCGGCTGTGTTGTGGACAGAGGCTCTACACCTGTATACAGTATCCAGATCCTCATCTGGTTGTTAAACAGTCAGGACTAAAGAAATTTGACTTGTGGCATCACACATTCAGAGTTCTTGTAACCTTACCTATCTTGATGCATGACTCCTTTGGTTGAAACTAACTGTGCATAATTTTTTTAAATGAATTATTGCATGGAAAGAATATGACAACCCAGGAAGTTCTTTTATCAAGCATATTGTCATTAATAGGCTCCAAACCTTATAGGTCCATATCTAAATAAGTTAAGTAAAGATAGGGCTCAGTGAACAAGAAATGTACATTCCCATTCTCAAAGAATTGAAAAATTATCATAATGAAACAGTCAGTAACTTAAGTTCCCGTGGACACAATTTCACAGGAACCCTCTGCTGAGTTATTAATCATCATCATCATCATAGGTGTTACAGCACTTGTATATCTTAAACCCTTAGCATGCGGCCAACTTATAAAAAAAAATTGTAGGTGTTTGCGGCCAGCATATACAGGTACACCACCGATTTTCCGGCACCCTTGTTTCCAAAGCCTTGCCGGATTATCTGTTTTGCCGGACCAACCGAGGTTAGGTAATAACAATTCATAATTCAACAATACACCTCTGACCCACTAATTATACACCTCCTGTGTCTCAAAAGCACCATGGACTGCTAGAAACTTAAATTAAATAAATATGAAATGTAAATTAAATGTGAAAAAGCCATAATTTTGAACAACATATTACTGTACAGGTAGTTCTGCTATAACGCGATAATTGTGTTCTTGTAAAATATCGTGTTATAGAAAATCGCGTAATAGAAATAACAGGGCTTATGGAGAAAATAGGGTTAGGTGCAGATTACTCGAAATCGAAAAAATTTAGTAGTTAGCCTAACACAAAGGATAGCACAGTCTAAATAAATGTTACATTCATATATAATAATGAAATCATACAGTAAATGTAACACTTTACCTTGAAAAAATATGAATGTAACTTGATGGGGGAGAAGGGTGATTTTGAGGTTGATAACATCGAGCTTCTCTTCAAGTGTTATATCCTTTCTTTTACGATAATCACCGGGAATTCTATCATCAGAACGCTTTTTGGAGATATTCTTCTTTACCATAATCACAGTTAATACCACAAAATTGGAGAAATAGTAAGCAAAAATCGCGTTATAGCAAACAGGCGTTCGCGTTATACAAATATTGTTCCGAATTCATAAATCGCGTTAGAGCAAATTCGCGTTATCAAAACACGCGTTATAGCAGAACTCACTGTACTCACTTTGTACTCAAATGTACTACACTAAAGGACTAAAAACTTTATCTCTTGTGCAAACTATGGGATGTTATACTCAAATTAATCATTATCTTACAAGGATTCCAGCAATGCAAGCTATGTTCTGTTAAGTTTAGTCTGTGACATTTTATAAGATAAAAATTTTAAGCCAAAAACTACCTTCACCCTGGCTGGGAGGGAGGGAGGGAAGTTAAGTGCCCTCTCGTAATTTTTTTCAGACTAAAGGAGGTTCCAGACCATCAGTTCCCAGAAAATAGGTGGTGTACCTGTATAAATGTTGTGGCCAACAAATATAAACACTATAATTTTGCAGTGATATTTTTAAATATTTGCACAGGCTTGAACATCTGAGGTGAATTTGGCAGGAACAAGAACTCTGCCTCTGTTCACTGGCTACACATCTACACACATTACACTCTACACTAAGTAATATAGGTAAGTACAGTAAGTAAATAAGATAGAGCGGGAAGTTAATTTTTTTTTAGTTAGAAATACGTTGTGTACCAGTAATTTTATAAAGTTAATCAGTAAAAGGGTTTGTAACTAAGTAATTTATCATATGGTAGGCATGTGATCAGTCCCCTCACCATGGCTGCTATCACTAAACACACCCCTCTACATTTCACTCTCCCCTAAAATGTTGGGGATAATCTATGTATGATTGGCACTAAGAAAGAAACAACTCCACCAGATAACTGTAAAGGTATTTTTTTTAACATTACATCTTTCGGCATGTCTCTCTATTACTATAAGGTTACAGTATTGCACATTTTGGGAAGACTTAATAATCCAATGTTTTTTTTGGGGGGCATTTCGGTGATTGATGAGATATCCGTGGCCACTTAAGGGTTAAAATAATGTAAATTATGCAGAAATGAGTAGTTGTAACCCAGCAATTACCTTCATATTTATTCAGCCATGCATGATATGACTGAACCTTGTCACTCAACTGTGTTGTTGTATACTGTACATATAATAAAAGAATTTACAGTACAGAGAATGTTTACTTAACTCAATACTGTACATGAAGTAACTCCTTAAATTATATAGAGCAGGTAGGATAAAAGCAATAGCCAAAGAGACCTTAATGTTCACCTGGGATGGTTTAGGTTCACATCAGACATAACTCTGAAAGAGAAGTACTGAAGGAACATGACAGAAGCTTCAACAAATCTGAGTCAGCAATTTTTAAAAAAAGGAAGAATATTATAACCTCTGGACAGATGGGCAATGAGCCACACAGCAACAGCTCATCCAGACTAAAATTATGGTACAGTGGTCCCTCGGTTAACGAGTTACCTTCCATAAGATTCTTAACTTCGGTTAACGAGCAATCCCTCAATTAACGAGTTTCTTACGAGTCGACCTGAACATGTTTTCGCTTGAATTTGGCGGTCCACCAGTTGTAGTATTAGTCCGCCAATACAGTTATCGGTTCTAGGGCCTAAATTCCTTACCATTTTAGCAAATATCAAGAAGTTTATACTATTCAATAATTTTAAAAGTTTAATATTAATTTTTTTCGTCATTTTAACAATTATTGAACATAATTGAAGATAATGAAACTAGTTTTATGCGCGCCATCCAGCCTCTCAACACACCATACAGGCGTCAGTCTTTGTGTCTTTTCAGTGGAGGTAACATCTTGCTTGAGACTCTCTTCAACTAAATGCTTTTTTTGTGTTTGCAAGCAAATTATTGGTCATTTTGAAATTTATTTTACATATTGACAATATATAATGCAGTGCAGTGTTGATTTAAAGAAAATAATCTTGAATTACACCAAAAGAGCTAAAATTTTATAGGTGAAATGGCGCCATGGGGCGACTTCTCTTCCACCCCAATGCCTTCTCTTCTCCCTTCTCCTCCACCCCCATTCTAATTCCCATCATCATCATCATCATCATCATCCAGGAGCCTTCTACATACACACCTCAAAGTAAGTGTACTTTTCTACCTTTTTTGTTGAATTTAGGCAATTTTCGGTGAGCTGGAACCATTTACCCAAAAACCCATTGAAACAATGGTTTCGGTTAACGAGCAACCTTCTAGAACGGATTATATTTTAATGTTTTTAATAAATGTTTGTTTTACCAGAAAATACTTACTAAGTAATTTTCCTTGTGTCAAGACCTGGGGAAAAATGTGGAAGTGTAAAAGTGTTAATCAGATCATGTAGAAGTACTGTACAGTATATGAACTAATCTGAATCATTTGGCTGTTAAAACTATTCAGTACCAAACCGGAATTATGCTTGAGAGACAATCTTGTGATCGCCTGAAGATTTACCCTTCCAGAATATTTCACCTAATGATTAATCACTCTGTTACAGTGTGTATGATGGCTGCTTCGTGATTCACCAATGATGTGATGAATATGAAAAAATATACAGTAATTTTCAAATGTTTATATCAAATTTTTTTTAACCTTAACCTGATTTTTCCACTCTGGCCATTGACAGAAAATGAATTCTTATGTTATTCCCTTGAATGTTTGTCCCCATTAAAGGCTAGCCCAAAGAAAACTTTACAATGAGCAATGTTGGTCAGTGTTAAACTACTTTCAAAATAAATCTTTTAAAATGAATTCATTAAAAAATATAATATTTTACAAGCCCAGAAAGGCATTAATACCCAATAACCTAGCTGTTCACAAGTGGTTCACTGAAACATTCAACAAAAAAGACATGTTTATTTTGTATACCGTACATAATAGTTACATTCACTAAATGACACAGTAAAAAATTGTACTTCCCATGAAAATATTGAATAAATCCAAGAGACTTAAGTTGAGGCACTGAGACGCATAATCATGATTCATGAAACAAGAAATAACTGGATGAATTGAAACTAAAAATTGTCCTTCTTTAATGTGTGATAAATGACCCAGAAATGAAGAAACACCTTCCATACTAACAAACACATCAGGATGAAATACTAAATCATTATTCATATCAGATAATGCTTTAAGTTTATTATATGTTAATCTTTTATTACAAGAATGACTATCTTTCAAAAAGTTATTAATTTTAGATTCATCAGTGACTGAACTTTCCTTCATATTAACTACCGGTATATCAACCTTATGCTTACTACACCTGGAATAAAAATGTTTACCTTCCTCCTGACCAGTTTCCTGCACTGTTGCCTCAGGAGACTCTGCTGGTGATCCTTCTTGCTCACTGTTACTTAAAAGTAACGGCTCTGCCTTGTTCTCCTTCTTCAAGTCAGTCTCATTCTCACTTATGCAATGCTTCACTGGAGTCTTTGGCAAATTCTTAAAATAGTCTTTGAGAAACACCTCATCCTGAGATCCAGTACTTTGTGTCAACAACGCCTGTCTCTTAACATACATATATGTAAACTTGGCCACCTCAAGTTCACTGAAATTGCCAATATCTATACAAAATTTGCAATATGCATTTAATAAAAAGCTGCAATTAGTACATTGAAAACTGGATGTCCCTTCAGATATCAGAGGCACACCATAAATAGCACCTAAACTAACACAATTGTTTTTGCTCCTGTTCTTATGTGTTATCACTACAACACTATTAACTTTTTCAGGTGATAATGTAGAAAGTCCAAAAGCCTGCACATTATCTTCCCCTTGCCTAGCTACTGCCTGCCTGTGTGTGGACAATGGCTTTGAATTGTGAATTTCTGGACTTGTCAACTCTTGAATTATGCCCTCTTGAACAAAGATAGTTTTATCCCTCTCCTTTGTTTCACCTTTTTTCCTTTTTTCTTTTTTTACTTTCTTACTCAACTCCACACTAGAAATATTACAAACTGTTTCATCTCCCATCTGTTCTGCTAACAACCCTGATATGATTTTTTTCCCATACCTCCCTGACTCAGCTGCTGCTTTATGACTATGTCTTTCTTTATCGGGTTCCTGCTGCAGAGAATGTCCTACCCCCTCCTGGGAAACTGGTAAAGAGTCAACCTCAGCTTTGAAAAACTCTACTTCACCATCACCTGATGCGTGTCCCTAGTGCTGATGTTTCCGAGACTGAAGGTCTTGTTTCAATTCTGGCCCAAGCTGACTGCTACGAACCAAATCTACTCTGCCGGCTTTCAACATTCTGAAAAAAATAAATAAAAAATTGTGTTTAAATAATTGTAAGATAACTCTATTAACAAAGTAATTCTTTAGTTAAAATTGTGCAGTACAGCATATATAGTGCTGTATACACTTTTCCAGCAGTACTGATCCACAAGGATGCACCATACTTGATTTATGGTAATTCTAGTACAGTATATGGTAAAGAAGGTGTAAGTAGTACCGGGTATCTTAGAATTTAGTTCTATAAAACATACAAGTCTGCCTGATCACCAAAGTGCTTAAGCCCAAGGTTTAAATATATATTTATACACTACACCAAAGTGAAGATGGTTTATGTACACTTATTATCTCTATCTCCTTAATGGGAAGATGAACGAGATGGTCAGGAAAGATTCTCCTGCTATCCTCTCATGATCAGAATGGCTATAAAAAATCTAAATATTATGCTGGTTAAGATTATAATAACAATTAATAACAGTTGATTGTTCCTATGCTTCAATGTGACTGACTCTTCTCTGAAATCTTATCTAGAAGAATATTTCTATCAAGTCTCATACAAACATAAAAGAGAAGACTCATCATGTCTCAAGGATCTCTGCTCACACACACACACACACACACATGGATGAACAGCACAGTACTGTATGTAGCTATATCCAGAAGATGTAGACATTTTCTCAGTCTCATTATTTCACAGCAAGACAATAATATCACCGAGTGTTGTGGCAGCCTGGACAACTTTAGAGAGCATGAGTAACCCATCTATCAGCTTCACTCCATTCCTACTTCAGTAAACCTGGATTCTCATAGTGTATATTTCTTTTCTCCTTTACTAACAATGTGGGAATACTGCTATCTTTATGGAAGAATCTCCAAGTAATTTTGATGCCATTACAAGAGAATCTTTGCTTTACATCTCAAGTGAGCTAATCAAATGTATCCTCACTTCCCCAATAAAGAATAAATCTAATATATAATCCTCATTGAACCTAATGTTACTGTACAAAACTTGCAGATTATAGGTCAATTTACCCTTCGTCATCCACCATTAGGAAAATATTATCAAGAGCTAAATGATTTATCCATTTCATAGCGGTGCTCAGCATACCCTGCCTGACAGTTTTTACCTATTATTCTGTATGAAGGTAAAATACAGAGACTAAAGGAGAAAGAGAGGAAGAGGCAGGGGAGAGAAGGAGAAATACCAGTATATCCTCTGAGCAGAAGAAACTGACATGAATGTTAACAGTCCACCACTTACTTAGCTTCCCACTCTGCAAGTTCACGCTGATACTCTTCTAATTTTTTCTTGGCTTTTTCTCTAAATACATTCTGCCTTTCCTCTGGTAACAAGTGCCACTGTCTTGCTGCTCCCGACACAAAGTCCTACAAGGAAAAGAAATCCAATCCAATGGAATTATTCTTACGTGTGCAGGAATTCCAAGATCTTTATGCGAGCATCATCCAATCATCACTATCATCATCCATCACAATCATCATCCATCACAATCACCATCATCATCCATCACAATCACCATCCATCATGTGTACATTTTTTTTCTAAATTCTAATTAGTGTGTCAGACATTCCCTTTAACTACTGTAACAAAAGTGGTTGAAAAAAATGCATTAGTAACAGCAAATTGTTAAGATATATATATAATGTTGACTTTAGTGAGGAAAAGATTGGCCAGAAATTGTAGAGAACAACGAAGATGAATAAATGAATACGGCATTGACATAAAAGAACGGGAAGACAAGACATAAATAGATGTAGTGGAAACAGGCAGGAATCAATAAAAGATGTGACAAGACTAACACCTGGGAGAAGTTTAAGCCAGAATCTCCCTGCTGGCCACAACAAAGGATATACATTATAAGCAACAGACTACCATACAGTGATTTTTTTTTTACAGGGATTAGCCCACGCAGGCACAGGTCACCGACCCACATCAGGGCCCAGGGAATGAAAAAAATAAAGACAGTACAGTACAGCAGACCCTTGCTATTCGCGATGGATAGGTTCCAAGAAATGGCTCAAATTGGCAAAAACCACGAATAGCCACCTATATATACCTTAGTGCACTAATATACAGGTATACCAATACGTACTGTGTATGAGAAACTTTAGTCACATACTTACATTTGTATGTGGAAGTCTGGAGCTTGATGAAGTGGTGCACTGTACGTAGGTAGACATCTGGTTACTGAAGCTTAGGTGTATCATCAAGATCACTACAGGAAGAGGGTGAATCAGTGGTGGTTGGTGGAGAGGTAGGTGGTGGAGAGGTAGGTGGTGGAGTGGCACACGACCGGGTGGATGCGCATGGCTGGGAGGAAGAGGAGGGTGGAGTGGCAGCGGTAGTAGCTGGTTCTTTCTTGAAAAACATGGCGATTGGTAGTTGTTTCCTCTTGACTTTGAGTTCTTTAAATATTTCCTGATAGAGAAACAATACCTGGTTGATTCCTAGAACCATCTTAAGGCTGCGTCCCATGGAAGGGTCGTGGTCAACAATGAAATCATTCACCATCTTTACCTGATGAAATAGTTCACCAAAATTTTCCAAGCCCCAACCTTCTTGTTGTAGTTCCATAATGTCTTTCTCTTCATCTTCCTTGGCACTTTTTACCAATTCTTCCAAATCCTCTTCTGTCAGTTCCTCTCCATGCCCATCAATCAGTTCTTCCACGTCTTCAGCAGCCATGTCCACAAACCCCTCACCACCCAACTGACGTGCAACACTCACAATGTCATTCACATCCTTTATTATGGACGGAAATCCCTGAAAGTTATTCACACACTCAGGCCATAAGGTGCACCAACAAGCATTCACCGTCTCTGGTTTGAGTTCATTGAATGATTCACTGATGTTGGTAATGCAGTCTGCAATGCTGTACTCCTTCCAACACTTACTAACATCAAGGTCAGGGTCTTCATCCATGGCACTATGTATACGACCAAAAGAGCGGCGTGTATAAAATGCCTTGAAGATACGTATTACACCCTGATCGAGAGGTTGGATAAGAGCAGTGGTGTTGGGGGGTAGGAACACCACCTCTACACCTGGATCGCTAAACTGTAAACTTTCTGGGTGGCCTGGTGCATTGTCTATCAATAATAACACCCTTAATTCCATCTTCTTGGAAGCAAGGTATTTTTCCACTTCCGGAACGAAGCATTAATGGAACCAGTCCAGGAATGTTTGTACAGTTACTCATGCTTTTTTGTTGAACTGCCAAAACACTGGCAAAAGGTTCTTGTTTTTTCCCTTTAAAGCCCTAGGGTTTGCCGAGCGGTAGAGCAAGCCAGGCTTGATCATGTGGCCGGCAGCATTGCCACAGAAGATAGCATCACTCTGTCCTTGGCTGCCTTGAACCCAGAGGCATGCCTCTCCTGCTTGTTTATGTACAATCTACCAGGCATTTTCTTCCAATATAAACCAGATTCATCAGCATTAAACACTTGCTCTGGTCTATAGCCGTTCTCTTCTATAATTTCTTCAGCTTGGCGGGAAATGCACTTGCTGCTGTGTGGTCAGCTGATGCGACCTCCCCGGTTAGTTTCACATTATGGAGCGAGAATCTTTTCGTAAAATTCTCAAACCATCCTTTACTGGCACTAAAAGTTGGTTCAGTTACTGCAACTAGCCCTTCACCACCTGTTGACTCATAAAAATGTGCATAAAGACTTTTAGCCTTTTCACGAATCACGTTGCTGTCAATCGGAACATTTATGCAGTGCTGATCCTCAATCCAAATGTTCAGTGCTTTCTCCGTTTTCACAATGTTCTTGCCACGAACAACCTGCGCCACTTTAGCACTTAAAGAAGCACTCACTTGAACAGAATCACGAATTGCTTGTTCATTCTTTCTTAGGTACAACACTGTGGATTCGTTCACACCAAACAACCGACCAACCGCGGCAGCACTTGTCCCCTCTTTTAACTTGTCTAATAATTAAATTTTCTTTGCCAGGATCATCACTGACTTTTGCCTTTTCTGTTTCACTCCACTAGCATCACGAGCAGTGACACTAAGCAGTCTTTTCGCGGACATTTTCACAAAGAAACATGAAAGTATTGAGAGTATGACACGGGATGCTAGGTCACGGGTACTGGGTGAGGGCAAAGAGAGTGGGATGAGACACCGCAAGCGCGTGGGGTGACTCGTTGCGCTGTGGGAGAAGGCTCACATGCTAGCCACCAGCTGCTTACCGTGGAGTCAAAATAAAGAATCATAAACCGCGAATGGGAAGGGTCTACTGTATATCATAATAAAACAAAGGGTAGATTTCTTTGATTAAGACTATGTAGTTAAGAGCCAGTTGTATTTTTTCATATTGGTAAATATTTATTTTACTAACTTTCTATTTACAAGTTACTCCTTTCCACTTTTGTGTGCTGTAGGTCAGGAGGTAGATACCTCAAACAAATGGAATGAATAAATAGGGAAAAAGGTGAGAGACTAGTGTAGAAGCCAACAGGAAAGAACTCACACAACAACTAAATGTACTCACACATACTTGCTAATATCCTCAGCTTACTTACACAGCATATATATATATATATATATAGTATATAGTGAATCCTTAACATCAACATTGCATTACACCACTTGTGTGAACTTAGTGTAGATTGAGTTGTCAGTTACTGTACTTTATTATCACGCGAAGAACATTAGTCTTACCTATAAAAGCAAGAGCTATTAAACAGGATGATAGCAACACAAGGCACTACAGTGGGGTCGGGATATATAGCGACTTTATATGACGATTTTTTTATATCATGGCTAACAAATTATCGACATTTTCCTATATATAGCGATAAATTTATTTACAGTAGACTCACAACTTACGTGGGGTTATGTTCCTGGGACTTCACATAAAGCCAAAAACCGTATAAAGTCAGAAACACTCCTAAAAATCCCATAAATCGCCTCAAAAATACGAGTTGAAAAACTGTACAGTACTCAAAAAGACAAAAAAATTTCTCTTGTGCAAAATATATATACTTATATTCAAATTATTTGCTGTCTTACAAGGATTCCAGCAATGCAATTCATATTCTGCTTACTTTAGTCTATTACATTTTATAAGATAAAAACTTTCAATCTTGCTGGAAGTGGAGGGGGAGTTGATGTATTATGACAACTGTGGCCAAGGTTACCTAGTGGTATTTATTTATCTGTCATATAGGGGGAGTTTATGTTTTTCTCTTCTAAAATGTCAATGAATTGACTTAAGAGAATATAATTAACATTGCTGGAATTCTTATAAGATAGTGATTAATTTGAATATAAACATGCTATAGTTCACAATAGAAATAAATATTTTAGTAATAATTAGTAATTTTCCAGTACAAAGACTAAAAATTTTATCTCTTGTGCAAAATATATGATGTCTATATTCAAATTATTCGCTGTCTTGCAAGGATTCCATCAATATAATTTATATGCTGCTAACTTTAGACTGTGCCATTTTATGTCAAGTTTAGTCACCTTTATTTTGCCTCCAGAACCTAACCCTATTTTCCCCATTGATTACATGTAATTATATATCACGATTTAGCATATAGCAAACATCAGTGGATCCTATCTCGCAATATATCCTGACCCTACTGTACTGCATCATATAAATTCAACGCTAACAATACCTTAGATGCTGCTTCTCCTCTGTCCAGCGTCGACACATACAGTATAAAGGCATTACCGGGATATTTTGGCTTCCCTAGTTCTTCGACCTCTTTCTTCTTCTCCCGGCGTAATTGACGTTTAATCTTATCCTCGGAGCGTTTTTTCTTTAGATTTCTTATGCTCTCCAGTTGCTTTGGGGAGATCTTCTTCATATAGTCAGTATACCTACAGTGGAGAAAATATTAATACTATACAGTAGTAACAATCTCTCCAAACTAGAGTATAAAGATGTTAACTTTTTTCTTCCTCATTGATAAAAGTCTTGTCCTGCTGTACTGCAGTGACCAGAACCAAGAACAGACACACTCTCTCCCTTCATTCACTCTCATTATTGTAACATACCATAAACCACTTAAAACATATACAGTACTGTACTATACTTTCCACTCCTCTCATTCATGTACTCATGTGCTTCCTGGATGATCATCACCTTCACCTACAGTACAACAATCACTCCATCCTTCCAGTGGGCATTGTCTTTAATGATAAGACCTGGAAGCCTTAAAAAAAAATTCATATAACAGGAAAAAAAAGACAATTTAACTCCAAATGCAAACAGAAAGTTGGCTATCTGCCACTTAAAACCACTTTAAAGAAATATATGAATGAACCGTATTGTACACATTTTCTAGTGTTCCATAATTTCATCTAAGACATGAATAAAGGATACCTTGATGTGGCGAGTCCCAAATTTTGTGAAAATTTGCTATTAAAAAGTAATAGTCATCAATTCAAATATAGAATGTTGCTATTGTATATGGAAATCACACACACACCTCTATCTACAATACAGTACTCTTATCCTGTCACAAATTTTAAATAAAACACCACACATCATAGGCTGGCAACACAGGGGACCTCTAACACCAAATTCTGTTGTTTAAAATCATTGGAACTTCCATCCAGAATTATCTAGCATCACCTCGCCACACACTACAATGTTACAGTGATATGCTTATACAATGCATATATACTGTTGCAAATATTGGTGATGATAATGTTAAATACATACATATAATAATGCATTTCATTACTGGAAGGTAAGATAAAATGTTTCCTTGCAATATGATTCAACCTTCTTAAAGAAAACTAAAATACAACCAGCTTGTGGAGAAATTCCTTCACACATACTTCAATGTTTTTAAAATACAGTATTTGTAACTAACAGAAAAGTAACAGCTGACAAAAGCCACAAGTCACAGAGAAAGAAGAGAGAATTCAGTGATATCTTTTTGGTGGGGTCTATGATCCACCTACCATAGGAAGACCTGGTACAGTAGAACGTCGATTTAAAGCGATTCAATTTAAGATTATTGATTTAAAGCGACACCCACAACTAAGGACAATGCTTTAATTTAAAGCGAATCTTTCCTATTTTGCGCGAGTCAATCTGACGCATCATATTTTAAAATTCGCGCCTAATGTTTCTCTGGGCACGCTACACTGTCCTGCACAGGTACTCAAAATAATGTACTAAATGATTACTGAAATTTTAGTCTAGTGCAAACTATAGCATGATTATAAGAATTCTAGCAAGGTAAATTATATTCTCCCCGTTCACTTCTGTGACATTTTATAAGTAAAAAACAAAAACTCAATCTAAAGGACATAAATAAATAAATAAATACTTCACTAGACTTTCTGCGCCAACTATCAAACATGTCACTGTCACCTCCCCTTCATCCCTTCACCCCTCCCAGCCAGGGTTTGGTGGTTATAGGCTTTAAGTTTTTATCTTAGATAATATCACAGACTAAAGTTAAGAGAATATAATTTGTATTGCTAGATTCTTTGCAAGACAGAGAATAATTTGAATATAAACATCAGATATTTTGCATGAGATCAAAATTTTAGCCCTTTATAATAAAACTAATTAGAGCTGAAATTTGTATGTCTAATGCAAACTATAGCATGTATCTACAGTATAGTCTCGATTTACGCGTTTTGTCATTTACGCGGCACCTTGCCAGACCGATAATTTTTATTTACACGGTTCATTCCATCATTTACGCGGGAAGCGGCGCGAGCAGGGTGCGCACAAGGATATGGACTTTGAGGGGTTTGACAAAGAGACCCTGCAAGCCTCTGTGGTGGATAGTGATACAATTGATACAGGTGAGGGCCAATAATCTGCCCTCTGCCTCGGAACCAACCCCCCATCCCCGTGTGCCCAGCCATCTTTTCTACTAAAGTGTGTGTTAAAAAACCTAATATTATTGATATTTCTCTTAAATATTAATTGTGTGTGCATACCACCATAAAATTACGATGTTTTTTTACTACAACGTACGTATTGTCGGAAAAAGCGTAGTTTGGGGGTCAGCCCAGTCTCTATTTCAATTAATCCCATATGTTCTGTTATTTCATTTATGCGTTTCTCGTTTTACGCGGACCTCCATGGGTTCAATTGACCGCATAAACGAAGACTATACTGTATTCAAACTAATCTTATAAGAATTCCAGCAATGTTAATTATATTCTCCCATGTCAATTCAGTGACATTTTATAAGAGAAAATATTAAAGTCACTCTTAAGGACAGATAAATAAATAAGCATCAGACCTTGGCATCAATTGTCAAACATATAATCTCCCCCCCCCCTCCCCCCATATTCCCATCAGCTGATCGCTGGTAAACAGACCATTTCACGTCCCATAATTTTAGCTGTGTTGATTTCTTGGTGTATATCTTAACATAATACTACAAAAAACAATGTTTTGTTTATTGTAGATGGGCTGAGGTGCATCTGGGTAGACTTTCAGTCTTTTTAGTATTTTGTGTTTCTCTCAAGTACCAAACTAAATTATTCCATTGAAACAACACTTTGATTTAGTGCGAATTCGGTTTAAAGCGACCTCTCTTGGAACATATCTCACGTTATATCGACGTTCTACTGTAATATAGTGAAGGAATACCAAGATCAGTCTGTACATAGGATATAACAACCCCAATCACAACTTTTCTGTTATTAATACCTTCCTGGATATTGTTGATAAGGAAAATAATCTAGGCATTGTGATACATCAATCATGAAGGCAGTGCAACAAGTGGGAGAAGCAGTGAAAAAGTCAACCAATATTTATAAGTTATAATTCAAACTCTTTAATACAGTATAAAGATGAAGTCTGTTATACATCCTCATATGGATTACTGTATATAGGTATGGAAACCTTACTTCCAGAAAGACTTAACATCCTTAGGAAAGTTGCAACAAAGAGAAATTAAGATGACTTCTGAATTATTTCATTTCGATTATCCAAATAGCCTGAGAACCTTAGGAATAACAACATTTCAGGCAAGAAACAACAGGGTAGATCTCGCAAAGATATTCAAAATTGTGAAAGGGACGGAAAATGTGAAACCAGGTAATTTTTTTGTGATGTCACACACCACCAACACGAAGGGGAACAACTTCAAGCTTGTCAAGATGTCTTGCAGGACAATTATATTTCAGACAGAGGGTGGTAGTCCTATGGAACAGTCTCCCAGCTCAAGCTTTGGGAGTGAGAACAGTATTGGGCTTCAAAATTGCCTTTGACAGGTCTATCAAGAACAATGGAGGGTGGCCACCTCTAGTTTGGGTGGCTATTAGATAAATAACATAACAGTGAGAAAAAAAAAATAGAAAATTTACATAAATTATGTACCCAGCTCCAGTGAAGTCTCGATAACTAAAAAAAATCTAATTAGCAGGTACAGTTCTTTTATTACTACGTCTTTTTTTAAACCTTGTGGTTAAATATTCATTATTTGCAGATGAGCACAGGCTGCTGTAGTGTTAATTAACATAAAGCCCCTGTTCTTGAGCCAAGTCCACACCTCTGACCTCATTAACACAACATTATGCACTTTCACCATAATTCTCATGTTGTTTATGTTCATTTGCTACAGAGTTAACAACACACTATTGTAATCAATATAAAAAAAAAAATAAATAAATAAAACAAAAATCCCACAATCAACCCTGGATGAGTTAGTGTGTGGTATTAAATTCCCGATTCTTTGTTGGCAGAGTACAGTTACAACCAACCCAGCGCCTTCCTGTCTTGAAGTTGTTGTATTATCATAACCCCCACGAAATTATGAGAATGGAAGGAGCTGTTTATGTAATATAGAACTACAGTAGGCCCTTCAAATTTGTAGGGGTTAGGTTCTCAAAATGGCTACAAATCGCCAAATCCACAAATAACATTTGCTTACCGGGAGGGGAAGTGGGGTTACATTTTTACTTGTGTACAAAGAATGTATATTCCCTTTATGTGTTTGCCCTTAGGACATTTCTTTCTTTTACCTATATTTTATATATGTGTGTGTGTGTGTAGATACACATACACACAAAACACATACAAATAAATAATAATGGGAAAATCCTCTCACAAATAATCAGAATCAAATGTATATTAATAATGTTAAGTCTACCCTCAAGTCCACTCCGTGGTTTGTTATTAATATAGCACGGAGTGGACTTGAGGGTAGACTCAACAATATTAATATACATTTGATTCTGATTATTTGTGAGAGGATTTTCCCATTATTATTTATTTGTATGTGTTTTGTGTGTAGTGCACACGCACACACACACTCTCACACGCACACACACGCACACAAACTCGCATGCACGCACACAAACTCGCATGCACACACGCACACACACACTTGCACACATGCACGCGCACACACATATATATATATATATATATAAAAAACAGGTAAAGGAAATTACTGTCTCTAGAACGAATGTCTCCCTGTCCCGGCCGCGAAAATGCCGGCAACTTTAATACGACCCGCAGACATTCTTGGCTACATCCAGGGTGCCATCTGCGAATAATAGACGACCGCAAAATAAAAGTCCGCGAATTATCTGGGCGTATTGTACTGTACTTTTTGTTAAACACTATCTGTGTGACTATTTTTTTATGTATTATGTACCATGTTTAGTATTTATTAAAGCAGTTTTTGATTAGTTTATGGATATTTCTTGGTCTCTGGAACCAAACTAATTGTTTTCATTTACATCAATTAAACTATAATGTGATTTGATAATTCACGATATCTTCTGGTACCTAACCCACAAATTATCAGGACTCCACTGTACTATACCATATAAAACCAAAATGTTGATGATTCCAAATTCTGTACAGAATGAGGTGTGTATGTCCCAGCACACCACCTTTGGGAAGCATGTGTCATAAGTACCAACACACTTGTACTTTTTCACCTGTGTCCATGTTTTGTATCTCTATTTCTATGTTTTAATATAGAAAGATATTAATTTTGTTTAAACTCACCCATGCAGGTTATATAACGGGTTAAGAAGTGTTTTAGAGAAAGCCTGAAGTGATCATATCAAATGAAAAATACTGTACGTTATCCCTCTAAGAACAGCTGCCTCAAACTAAGCTCACTCAGCATTATGGTTTTTTTTTTAAAGAAAAAAATGCAGATTTACTGAAGGATGACTGAATAAACAAATCAATAATTATTAACAACTTCCACACAGTACAGTACAGGGCCATCATGAGAAGCACAGACATAACAACTTCCTCTTAAGCCTACCTGATATCGTATAACGTTTTCTCTCTTTCGTATTCTGACGTCCATTTGCCTTTTTCGATTGGACTGATAGTTTTCCAATCTTGTACTGTTTTGACAAATATCTCTGAAATACAAGAACATATACAGTATCTTTAAAAATGATAACTTAATGACAGAAGCTTGGAAATTATTAACCATATCACAAAAAAGTGAAGGTAGATAAAATGTAGGAAGATCCATACACCATTATCTGTATAAATATAAAGTATCAAACTGCTATTAATAAATAGCTACACAACTTAACTTTGAAAAAATTATTATCAACAGAGCTATTCACACATCTCTGAAACAATCAGCTTATGGTTCCTGTAATATTATAAAGAGAGAACAAAAATTTACCAGGAATTTTTTTCACTATAGCTAGTCATTACCTGTTACAGAGCATCATACACAACACACACACACTCCCTACACTCACAGTCAGTCACTCTTAGCTACCGTAACACCTGTGCACTAATAATGTACAGAGGGTCCCCGGGTTAAGAATGGGTTCCGTTCCAGAGGGCGTTCGTAACTTGAATTTGTACATGAGTCGGAACACATGCTGTATGCATACCATACTTACAAAACAATGATTAAAATCCTACTATATCATAGCCTAAGTCCTTATATACATCGAAAATCACTTAATTTAAGACAAAAGAAAAAATAGAATGACAAAAGACTGTAAATTAAATTAAAATATAAGTCATCAGGTAAATAAAATAATATAAATGTCAAGTTTAACCCCATTTGTATCAGTGGGTGTACATAAGTTGGGGATCCCTGTAATCATCTTGCCTCATACATCCCAGCACCACACATCTCAAGAACTACACTAATTACAATACAGTATTCATCGCGTCTTACAAAAAGTGAATGAATTTACAGTACCTTGTGTTGACCATTTGGGTAACTTTCTTTTATTTTCCTCGAGGAAGTGTTTCATGAATCGTAAGTGTGGTGCTAAGGGTCGTTTGGGGGGTTCTGGAAGTCCAAGCTGTTCAGCAATAGTCTGCTTGCCAGCCGACAACACTACACTGCAGAGAAAGTACAAAATTAAATCATGAAACAATAGAGGTAGGTACCAGACATGGGGCTGAAACTGGCATAGGCTTGGCCTCAGTTTTGAAACTTTCTAAAGATTTATAGCAAGACTGTTTACATGTATTTGCATATACAATATATATATATATATATACGGTATACAGTAGAGTCAACCCTCACATTACGCGGTCCCGCATTCCGCGTTTCACCGTTAACGCGGTGCCCTGCCGGAACCTAACATGCTCACATTCCGCGGTGCGTGTACCCCATTACGCGGAGAGCGGCTGGCAAGCCGCGCCATTTTTGGATCCAAACCTCCCGCCATCCGCCATGTTGTGTAAGAGGCGCGAAAATGGTGCGCACAAGGTCGCCCAGTCATCAAAACATTACCAGTTCTTCACCCGCCACCCACTACAGCCGGCCCAAGTCAGTGATAGTGATAATTATAGTGAGGATATGGACTTATATGAACTTTGGGGGGTTTGACAAAGAGGCCCTGCAAGCCTCTGTGGTGGATAGTGATACAATTGATACAAGTGATACAGGTGAGGGCCAATAATCTGCCCTCTGCCTCGGAACCAACCGCCCATCCCCGTGTGCCCAGCCATCTTTTCTACTAATGTAAGTGATAAAAAACGTAATATTATTGATATTTCTCTTAATTATTAATTGTGTGTGCATGCCATCATAAAGTTAAGATAATATTTTTACTACAACATAGTTGTGTGTCGTAAAAAATTGGAGTTTGGGGGTCGGCCTGGACTCTATTTCAATTAATCCCATATGTTATGTTATTCACTTTACGCGTTCCTCACTTTCCGCAGTACCCTCCGGGTTACATTAACCGCGTAAAGTGAGGGTTAACTGTATATATATACAGTACTATATATATATATACCCTGTATATATATATATTTTTTTTCAAGAAATTGTCCCAAATCATACTTCATGAGCATGAGAGTAAAAAGACCCAACAATACTTCACTAACCACACCTTGTATCAAGAAACATGAGCAGAAGGCAGCAGCAACTTTAATTATAGGAAAAATTAAAGAAGCAAAACAGAATACGTAGTATGAAAAGTGTTATTCTTCCACCCAATTTGCTTTAGTCTTGAGATAAGAAATAAGCTATCTTCTATCTTTATCCTTAAATATTACTGAAATTAGTTATCGTCTATAAAAAATTCAGTTAATATTGACGCGTTATTTGATTTGGTGATTATTTTCTTACTATATTTTCATCAGTGAGTACTGATATGATAATTATTTCTTGTGCAAATGCTTTGTTTCGTAGATAATTAGCTGCCCATGGCACGCACAGCTTTGTCTTTTCGGCGGTAATGTGGCAGTGACGTTTCATTTCCATATGCAAACAGCCAATCATATTGACGGATTTCAAAACACTGCCGTGCTCCTTGCCACTTTCCCGCGCGCCATGACCGCCAATTTCATTTTCATCGTGGCATGTGAAGGGTGTCTTATATGGGTGTAATTTGAGATTTCAGGGGGAAAGATGATCCTGCCCTCACCTTTCAAAGACCACTGTATCCTTCCTTCCAAAAGAGACTGTCCAGACTGCAGGAATCCCTGTGATTTATGACCAGAGAGAAATTTGCTCCAGTGCAACAAGAAACTAATTAAAAAGAAAAACGAGTGACTGGAGTGTTGTAGCCACAGTTCTAGTGTTTACAAAGAAACTTGGCTTGAAAATGCCAATGTTAAACCTAGTGTTGTACTCTTATTTATACAGTACATGTTTTCATTAGAAAGTACCGTATTTTACGGCATATAAGATGCACTTTTTTGTGACGTTGAGGTCTCCCCAGTTGCTAAACTCTACCTAACCCAACTCAAGAATTAAAAATAAGTTATTGCTTACTTAAACATATGATATAATTTTCAATTAATTAAAAGCTGGATTTATAACTACTATACTGTACTGTCATGATGATGATAACTTGAAACTATTAACGTCTGTACGGCAGACACCCAACTCTTCGGAGGTAGCTCGGCAGTAACCATTTCTGGACTCTTACAAGCATTACAATCTATAAATGCCATACCTGCAACATTATTTTAAAATCTACAAACACCTAATACAAATGAAGATATACATATAGCTTTCTTTTCACATTTGCATCTGTTAACATCGCTGGCAGGATTGTAGCCAGGTGAGACTGGTCACTGTAACCACCAAGCTACTGGTGTTAGCATGTTTTTCATCTCGTATTTTTGGGTAGATATACGTAACTTTCTTCATTTATTTTTACTCTGTAACATGCACACACCATCCTACATACAAGGTGGTCCAATTAAAGTGAACCAGTTTTAGGTTGGCAACACTGGGTAGGGGTTTGAGTGCGAGGAGGAAGCGGGGAGGCAGATGGTTGCTGGGGCCTTGGATTCAGTGCACATGGGATCGTTGGCTGGTACAGCAGCATGTGTTTGCCATGGAACAGGTTCTTCCCAGGACGCATCATTTCTTGGTTTGGTGACATTCCGTGGCCTCTGCAGTCACCAGATTTCTTCTTATGGGGGTATCTGAAAGAGACGGTGTACTCTCATCGATTCCACAATATTGATAACCTGAATGCCAGAGTTTGCCAGGAGATTGATGCCATTTCTCCAGATGTGCTTTGTAGAGTCATGCACAACTTTCGCCAATGACTGCAGCAGTGTATTGCGAAGAGGGGTGCACATTTGGATGACATAACTTTCAAACATTAATAACTATTGTTTCCAAAGGTTTCCAGAAACTTGAGAACTGCTTAAATTCAGATTTTGTCCATTTCATGAATTTTTATTTAATTTTCAACATGGTTCACTTTAATTGGACCACACTGTACCATTGTGAAAAAAGTAAAAGAAATAATTGTCCTAAGGGCAAACACTTAAAGGGAATACAGTATACATTTCTTTGCACACGAGTTAGCTGGCTGGCTCAGTGGGGGTGCAGGAGGCGGCGGGACGTGAGGGGGGGAGGGGGGAGCGTTCCTAGGGAATCGGCTGAGGTGGCGTCTGCATTGCTATGGTGAACCAGGTAGTACAGTAGAACTTTGATTTAACGCGAGATACGTTCCAAGAGAGGTCGCTTTAAATCGAATTCACACTAAATTGAAGTGTTGTTTCAATGGAATAATTTAGTTTGGTACTTGAGAGAAACACAAAATACTGTACTAAAAAGACCTTTATTACTAATAAACATGAGAAAAATATATGGCATAATGATATATATGCAACAAGCATTCCCTGCAGTTGAGTTGACAGCTGGACGGTACTGTTACTGCACCAGTTCCACACTGCAGTGCTTCCAGCACCTTGTTTTTCTGCTCCAATGTAATTGCTTACCTTAATTTCTTGGTCTTTGGGGTAGTTAATGATGTAGTAGCTGGCCTGTTGGACGATGGTTGATGCACGTCGTAAAAGGAGATAGTGTCACACAGTATTTCCATTCACTAGAGCATCAGCGTGAGAACTGAGGATGCGGCAGGGTGTGGGAGAGTGGCGGACAGCCTTGTGCGGGCCCAGAGAGGCGTCTGGAGGGAAACATTAGGCGCAGAACTTAAAATAGTGTGTATTTCCATAGGACGCGCCAGATTTGACTCACGTAAAAGAGGAAAGACTCACTTTAAATCAATACGTTGTCCTTAATTGTGGGTGTTGCTTTAAATCAATAATTTTAAATTGATTTGCGTTAAATTGACGTTCTACTGTACAGTATATGCAAATGGCAACCGTGTTAAACTTTCATTTGGCTTTTACTTACGGGTTTGGCAATACAGTATATTTTTTTGTACCTTATTTATTGGTGTTATTTTTATTCATTCCTCACATTTACTGGTACTGTATATATTATTTTAAGAAAACTATGGCTACAAGAGGAAAATCCACACAAAAGTTTTTTCCTAAATACTCCCTGCTAAAATTGGGGGTGCGTCTTATACTGTATGCCATAAAATATAGTACGTTTCACAGCAATATCGTGATATAGAACTGGATTTGTGTGCTAAGTCGGTTGTGGATTGAAAACAGTTCTGCAGTGCACTGGAAGGAAAACCAGGAACCTATTGGTGAGCCAAATAAAGTGGTAGGGATTGATGAAAGTAAATTTGGCAAGAAGTTCCAACGTGGGCGCTTAGTGAAGGGTGTCTGGGTATTTGGTGGGATCCAGCGTGGATCAGGCAGCATGTTTGATGTACCGGTGGAAAAAAGAGACGCCAACACCCTAGTTCCTCGGTGTCAGAAATTTATCCAGTCAGGCACCACTGTCTATAGTTATTGCTGGAAGGCCTACTCCAACTTGGGGTCCTTGGGTTCAACCACGAGACCATTAACCACGGCAAAAACTTTGTTGACCCTATTACTAGCGTGCACACGAACACTGTAGAATGGCTGTGGAAGGATATAAAGTCCTGGGTTTGGAGGGCTGGCAACAGGGATTACCACTACGAACAATACTTCGCTCGCTATCTGTTCTGCCACATTCACCAAGACTATGGTACAATCATTCATTACTTCCTCAACGCCATGACCACCCCGTCTCAGTAACAGTAAGTTCGCCCATAGCAGGTGTTAAGCTATGCTAGATATTATGTTGATATTATGTTAAGGTTAAGTTAGGCTGGGTTAGGTTAAAATTAAAAACAAACAAATACTTTTTAGCACATTTGCACAACTATGACAATGTCCGCTATAAAACACAGTGAAATTACAGCATTAATAAAATAATTTTCTGTGAAAAATCTTCGGTGGGTCTGTCGTCAATAATTACCGAAAATTCTTCTTGAGTTGCTGGCTAATGTCAGTCCGCGTTCCCATATAGTACTGTACATGTATATGCTGTGTTGTCATATATCAGTTAATAAACATATGCCCCTACACTATAGGCTTAACAATAAACTACCACATTTCCACAGAAATAATCTGTAGTGTAAAATAAGACAAACAACTGCCTGCAACTTACTATTTCTGGCTAACAGTTTCAGTTTGACCCACCTGTCATGCTGTAACTGGTTAATGGTTGGTATTTATGACAGTTCTGTGTTATAATATGTTTATCTATTACAAAGGATACCAGTAACAGCATTGTGTATAAGCATGGGAACATTACCTCCAGAAAAACTTTTAGCATCCCAAAAAAATGCAACACAGAGTGACGAAGATGATTCCTGAACTGTATCATCTCAAATACCCAAGTAGACTGAGGACCTTAGGACTAACAATTCTTCAGACAAGACAAAATAGGGGAGACCTCAAACACATTCAAAATCTTAAAAGGAATGGAAAGTGTGAACCCGGGCCATCTTTTCGTAATGTCACGTGCCACAAACGCAAGGGGACACAACCTCAAGCTCACGAAGACGTCCTACAGGACAAATATAAGGAAATACTTCCTCATACAGAGGGTGGTAGACCTATGGAACAATCTAGCAGCTCAAGCTGTGGAATGAGAACAGTACTGGGCTTGGTTAATATTATAATATTCTGTAGTGATCATTCACGGAAATTTAAATTGATTCTTATACCTTGTACGTACAGGGAGATGGAATAACAAAACTATGAATGCTTTACTCTATAGTATTTTCACTTTTTATTTCACTAAGAAAGTATAAGTTTCTAACTCGGCCAATCAGTGAAAATGACGATGTGTCATGTGATACTAGTGAGTGTGCGCTTAGTTCTTACTCAACCAATCAGCACGGGTCTCGATGTCACATGAATTTGAATTGGTCTGTGAAGGTTGCTTGTTGGAAGACTGGTGTATTATTCAATGAGTATTTGAGAAAGAAGTTGCAGCTGGTGACATCTATAAGTCTCATGGTGTTCTGCTTGGTTCAGTAAAGTGTCCAAGGTGTAATTCAGACTGTCAGTATCATCAAGATTCCCATGCTTGGTATTGTAGTAAATTAAGATACATTTGGATCAGGTAAAGTTAAGTTAGGTAAGGTTTATACACTGTGGTTAAGTTAAGTTACACATATATAATGATATTTGAGTCATTTTTGCACGTTTTTACCCCCACAATGCTAATAATAAGGGGGTGGGGGTTATACCTCCAAAAGTACTCATTTCTGCTGGAAATGAAGATCACTTTCATGTGAAACAGTGAAAAATATTGTAAATAAAAATTTGTTTAAGTAATTTCTGTGAATGGTCACTGCGGAACATTTATCCTGGACTTCAAAATAGACGGTAATTATTGACGACTGACCCGCCGGCGATTTAACAAAGTAAACAATTATAAAAATGTTGCAATTTCAGTGTCCATTAGAGAACAGTGTTGTAGTTTGTGCATTTTTTTTTACCCAACCCAACCTAACCTAACCTTAACAAAATACAATACTGTTGTATAGAGGAAACTGTCGTAGTTTGTACATCTTTTTTTAACCCAACCTAACCTTAACAAAAAAATTGCCACATTACCGCTGAGAAGACAAAGTAGTGAGCACCTTAGGTGCTTAAATATCTACCAAACGAAGCATTTGCACAAGAAATTATTATATCAGAACTCACGGTAAATTTTTACAAGTTGCCCATAATGATTTTGGACATGAAACTTGCTTTATCCGATGGCTTTTGATGTATTTTGAATGATTCTGACCTTTATTTTCTATTGCAAATGACTCTATTTTAAGTCTGACAATCTTGGGGGCCCGTGGGAAACCGGGTTTTTTGGGTGGGTGGAGAGCAAAAACAAGTGATATGCTCTATAAATGACCAAAGTTGGCTCAGCTTTTCCATTTAAAAAAAAAATAAATAAATAAAATAAATCCGAGCCAAGTTTTGGTGAATGATTATACTCAAATTCGAATGAATCACACCAAAACCCAACAGAAAAACCAAGGTTTCATCTAAAAATCAGTTTCTGTGCTAGCCTAACCTAACCGCCATTGTTCAGAATATATATTACCAGGTACCTAACCAAGGGAGGCAAACTTCCCAGCTGATGAGGGGGGCCTCCATTCCCATGACCCCAACAGAGCTCATATCGAAGCAACCAACCTAACCTAATCAAATTAACCTAACCTGACCAAACTAACCTTACCTTATTAAGTGTGAGCAGGTAGTGGGTCTCCTAGGCCGTCTTTCTCGCCACTAAAACAACTCCACCAATGAATGTCCAAAGAACAGCCTGCAGGCGATTTTCATAGAAAACGATTATAAAAACACTGCAATTTCACTGTGTTTTATACCTGACCTAGCTCAGACGCTACCTGACCTAGTTCAGACGCTACCTGACCTAGCTCAGACGCTACCTGACCTAGTTCAGACGCTACCTGACCTAGCTCAGATGCTACCTGACCTAGCTCAGAAGCTACCTGACCTAGTTCAGACGCTACCAGACCTAGCTTGGAGAAGGACGTGCCCCTAAGTGCTCTTGTCAGTGACCATAGGAAATGTCCGCCGTGGATCGTTGTGTTGTGGGGAAAGAGGGCCGGTGTGTGAGGAAAGACGACCCCATGGCCACTCTGTTAAGTCAGCTGGAGCAGTTGAGGAGAGAGATAGACGTTTTAAAGGGGGAGAACGAAGCCCTCAGGACTGAACTCCTTTAGGTAGGTGTACTGCCTAGCAGGACACCTGCGAAGGAGGAGCAGGCGTGGAGAGTGGGTGTTTCCATGGGGACTAGGGTCAGACTTAGGAAAGCTGACCAGGGTGTGGAGTGCAGTAACCCCTACCAAGTGTTGGAAGAAGTTGGCGAGGAAGAGAAGAGGCAGGACGGTGTGGTGCCAGGACAGAAAAGGGCAGTTGTTCAAACCCTGCCCAGTGGTAAGGTCGTGGTTAGTTGGGGACAGCCAGGTGATGTTCTCAGATAGGACTTTTGTGCAAGAGATAGGAAATGTAGGACTAGGGTGTGTTTTCCTGGGGCTGGGATAGGGCATGTAGCTGAGAGGTTAGATAGGGTTTTGTCAGGGTAGGGTACCAAGCCAGTAGTGTGTCTTAGTGTGCGAGGAAATGACATAGGAAAGGTTAGGAGTGAGGAACTTTTCAAGAGGTATAGGGAGGTGCTAGGGAAGGTTAGAGATAGGGGAGGGATCCCAATAGTATGTGGTGTCTTGCCTAGAAGAGGAGTTGGTGGTGAATGGCTGTCCAGGGCAATTGCTATAAATTGCCGACTGGAAAAACATTGTGCAAGCAATGGTTGGGCGTTCATTGATAACTGGCAAGCATTCTATGGCAACGACTACCTGTACAGTAGTGACGGAGTACACTTGTCCCGTGCAGGGGTAAAGACGTTGTCTGCATACCTGGAGTGTGAAATTGTCACTCCAAAGAGGGGAGGATTTGCCAGTAGAGAGAGGTCGGGGTAAGTGGCAGTAAAAACACAAGCATGTCCTGGGGAGTAAAATTGGTTACTCAGGACGAGGGGTAAAACAGGACCAAGGAAGGGTAGGTTTAAATGTATACTATACAAACAGTAGGAGCATTAGAAATAAAATAGACCTGCTAAGAGCGGTTGTATGTACCGAGAATGTAGACGTCATAGCAATCACCGAAACTTGGATGAATCTGGCGAGCAAGAACTTTTTATCAGAGTACCACAAAGAAGGGTACAACCTTTTTCACAAGAACAGGGAAGGTAGGAAGGGGGGAGGGGTCGCACTCTTTGTCAAGGATACATTAAAATGTTGTATTAATAATTCAATAAAGGGTGAAATAGGAACTGAGTCTGTATAGAAATTGCGGAAGGAAGAGAAAAACTAATTATGGGAGTGATTTACAGGCCCCCCCCCCCAAGTCTTGGGAAAGAAGCAGCTCAGCCCATATGGCAGGAAATGAGTAGGGCAGCAAAATACAACAACATGTGTATTATGAGGGATTTCAACTTCAGAAATATTGACTGGGACAACATTGTAGGAGACTATGAATCTAAAGACTTTCTAGATGCAGTACAGGACAATTTTTTAAAACAACTAATACAGAACCTACTAGATGTAACAATACATTAGAACTAGTATTAACAAATAAAGAAAATATTATCAGAGATATCACAGTAGGGGAAGAACAAGGGAACAGTGATCACAGAGAAATCAGGTTCACCCTAAATTGGGAAACGAAAAACAATGACAATATGGTCAGAGTCCCAGAATTTCGATCGGCGGATTATGAGGGGTTAAGAAGGTACCTAGGTGAGGTCGCCTAGGAACAGTCATGTCAGTCCCAGGTAGGAATGGGTGAGGTCACAGGCGACACAACAACTGATCATGACTATAATATATTCATTAGTATACTCCGTAAAGCACAAGAACAAAATATACCATACAGAAAAATTAGGTTCAAATAAGAATGAGCCAAGATGGATGACTAAAAAACTTAAATATGACACAGGAATAAAGAAAGGAATTTATAAGAAATTAAAGGGAGGGGAGGAACAGCTCAGAAATAGGTATAATGAACTATCTAGGAATGCTAAGAAAAATTTAAGGAAGGCAAAGAGGGACTACGAAATCAGGATAGCAAGAGAATCCAAGGCGAATCCCAAGGGATTTTTCCAGGTATATAGGACAAAGGTCAAGGACAAAGTGAGACCTTTAAAGTCAGAGAGAGGGGAAATGATCGAGGATAGTGAGAAAATAAGCAAATCATTAAACAGCTACTTCTTATCAGTTTTCACAGAAGAAATTCATGAGGAAATTCCAGAGATGGAGCTGATATTTAGGGGAAATGAAGAATAGAAATTAAAGAATATCACAATTAGAAAAGAGGATGTTCTTAAGAAGATGAATAAATTAAAGAAGACAAAATCCCCAGGGCCGGATTAAATTTTCCCTCGAGTTTTGAAAGAGTGTAAGGAACAGATTAGCGGATCCCTCGTAAATTTATTTACATAAAGAATATCACAATTAGAAAAGAGGATGTTCTTAAGAAGATGAATAAATTAAAGAAGACAAAATCCCCAGGGCCGGATTAAATTTTCCCTCAAGTTTTGAAAGAGTTTAAGGAACAGATTAGCTGACCCTTCGTAAATTTATTTACAAAATCATAAGACACGGGAGTTGTGCCAGACTTGTGGAAACAGGCAAATGTAGTACCCATATTCAAAAAGGGAGACAGAGCATCAGCATCAAATTACCGGCCGATTAGTTTGACGTCAGTAGTGGGGAAATTACTTGAATCAATTATAGTAAATAGCATCCGGTCGCATTTAGAGAAAAACAAATTAATCTACAACTCTCAACATGGGTTTACAAAGGGAAAATCTTGTCTAACAAATCTGCTGACGTTTTTTAGGAAAGTCTTCGAGGTAGTAAATAATGAAGAAAATTACGATATTATTTACTTAGACTTTAACAAAGCGTTTGACAGAATACTGCATCAGAGGCTTCTGAGAAAACTTGAGGCTCATGGTATCGAGGGGAAGTTTTAAATTGGATAAAATCATGGCTCACCGATAGAACACAGAGGGTCAGCGTAGATGGTGTTAAATCTGAGTGGGGATGTGTAACCAGTGTGGTTCCCCAGGGGTCAGTACTGGGCCCACTCTTGTTCATAATCTACATAAACGATCTAGATACTGGCATCAGCAGTGACATAAGCAAGTTTGCGGATGACACCAAAATAGGGCGGCAGATTAATTCAGGGCAGAATGCAAATGCACTACAGGAGGATCTAAATAAACTGCAGGATTGGTCAGAAAAATGGCAAATGAAATTCAACACCAGCAAGTGCAGCGTACTTAATATTGGAAGAACAAATACTGTCAATGTATACAGCCTTAAGAACTTCAACCTAGAGAAATTGACTTGTGAAAGAGACTTAGGGGTACTTGTAAGCCTGGACCTTCGGCCTAGAAAACAGTGCGTTAATGTTCGAAACAAGGCAAACAGAGTATTAGGTTTTATATCTAGAAGTGTAAGTGCAGAGGTCTTATTGCAACTATATCTTGCACTAGTCAGGCCGCACCTCGATTATGCTGTTCAGTTCTGGTGCCCTTCTTATAGAATGGATATCAATTCACTGGAGTCGGTGCAGCGAAGAATGACGAAAATTATTCCGGGACTTAGAAACCTTCCATATCAAAATAGGGTTAAAGAAACTAAACTTGCATTCCCTAGAAAGACAAAGAGTGTGGGGAGATATGATATAAGTATTTGAGTGGGTAAAAGGAATCAATAAAGGAGATATAGATAAAGTTCTCATAATATCCAAGCAGGATAGGACTCGTAGCAACGGATTTAAGTTGGATAAGTTTAGGTTTAGGAGGGAAATAGGAAGAAACTGGTTAACAAATTGGGTGGTGGACGAGTGGAACAAGCTTAGCAACTTTGTAGCGGTCCGACTAATTACCCAAATGTAGCCGCAATGAAGCCAAATAATGGTCCTACATGAATAAATCGGACTGCCAACCACTTCTCGACTAGTATTTGGTGTCACAAAGTCACAAAAAATTGGAAAACTTAATTTAAACTGAGTTAATAGATCGCGTGCTTGTACCGAGGGAGCGCGTAATTACCCAAATGAACCCAAATGTAGTCGCAATGAAGTCAAATGATGGTCCTACAAGCGTAAATCGGGCTGTGAATCACTTCTCGATTATTATTTGGCGTCATAAAGTCACAAAAAATTGGTAAACTTAATTTAATCTGAGGTGTGTTAGGTTAGGTACATGCACTCGATCTATTAACTCAGATTAAATTAAGTCTTCCAATTTTTTTTTACTTTGTGACACCAACTACTAGTCGAGAAGTGATTGGCAGTCCGATTTATTCATGTAGGACCATTATTTGACTTCATTGCGGCTACGTTTGGGTAATTAGTCGGACCCACTTTGTATAAGTGCTGGAACGCTGGAGTTTTAAAAAGAGGCTGGATAGATTCATGGATGAGAGTGGTAGTAACTCTCGACAGGAGCTGCCATGCACAGGCCAACCGGCCTATTGCAGACTCCTTATTTTCTTATATGTTCCAATTTGGGTGGACATTAGGTAAATAAGGTAAATTTGGCGACCTGAGACTGGGGAAACGTGCACCCAGGAACCATACAGCTACCAGAGCTATGAGGTAAATACTGTATCTACGTTGTTAGATAACTACTGTGTACGTCAGCTAACTTATATACACACCATGGGATGTCGACATGCCTCAGTAACACCCCTCTGGTGCTAGAACACTGGGCAGACAACAGTCGAGCTAACGCTGCCATGTTTGTTATGTTATGGCGGCGAAGGTCTTTAATGTCTTCCACGGAAAGTTTTCTCGTTTGGGCCAAATAATCATTAATACACAAAATTTCCCTCACACACCCCTAATAATACGAAGTAAGTCTCAATTATATAATAATTAAACTATTTGAGAAACACCTTAAAATGCTTTATATTCTGGGAAACGCATACAAATTTTTACTAGATAATAACCAAGGTGTGGTATATATTTAGTTCATTAATACACAAACTAAAAAAAAAATCTTGGAAATATTACAATAAGATGATTTTATTATTATTAAAATTTGGCTTTAATTTTACTCGTTTTATTTTAATTACACATGATGACATTGTAGTGGATTTCTCCCCTACAAACGCTGTTTGTCGCTGAGTAGCCGACCCCGCGAGTTCCCCAGTGTATGCCTCGTGGTCTAGGTCAACAAGCACCGCCCACGGAGCGGGGGTCAACTATCTTCCCACGCCTACCTCCGCTATAAAAGACCTGACCTCGTGGTGACCTGTCTCTCTTTCTACCTATACCAACCAGCCAGCAACACCTCCTCCTCCTCCACCTCCCTGGCGGCTCTCGCTCCCGCCGGCGAGCATGGCGACCCACAAGCTGTCCTCCTCTGAGCATCCTCACCAACCAGCTCTCTCTACATCACGCTTGTAACCACGCTGCCACTTCCCAGCACCAAGCTGCATTGTACATCCAATACAACATGTATATAGAGAGCACATTGTGAGTTTCCTTTCTCCATCCCATCCTGAGTCCGAACCAAACATCCCATACCCCACAACATGCCCTAGCTGTTTAAACACTACTATACTGTAATATCACCGGTCAACAATGTTTTTGGTTTTACGACTGTGGGGTATGGGTGGTTTGGTTCGGACTCAGGATGGGATGGAGAAAGGAAACTCACAATGTGCTCACTGTATACATGTTGTATTGGATGTACAATGCAGCTTGGTGCTGGGAAGTGGCAGCGTGGTTACAAGCGTGATGTAGAGAGAGTTGGTTGGTGAGGGTGCTCAGAGGACAGCTTGTGGGTCGCCATGCTCGCCGGCGGGAGCGAGGGCCGCCAGGCAGCGGCGGAGGAGGTGGTGTTGCTTGCTGCGGCTGTAGCTAGAAGAAGAGAGAGGTCACCACGAGGTCAGGTCTTAAATAGCGGGGGTAGGCGTGGCTTAGTAGTTGACCTCCGTGATGTATGGCAGCGGTTGTTGACCCAGACCACGAGGCATACACTGGGGAACTCGCGGGGTCGGCTACCCAGCGACAAACAGCGTTTGTAGGGGAGAAATCCACGACACGACTACACTAATTGAACTTCTTGAAGATTTGAAGCATGCTCATCCCGAGTCCTGAAGTTTATTATTATTATTATTAGTATTACTTTTTTTAACTTCTTTGGGTATCGAGGGGGTTACTAAGGTTGTCCACCGGCCGAGGGGTCACAGCTCAAGATTGAAGAAGCCGCAAGTCTAGAAAACTGTGAGGGCAAACTTTTTCCGAGTAAGAGTTGTGAACTCTTGGAACAATCTACCAGAAAGTGCTGTGACGGCACCGAGTGTGAGCTCTTTCAAGACAAGACTTGACCAACACTGGAGCGGGTTCAGGTACATTCAGGAGCCGGTGCATGCCCAGTACATGTCAACAGTGCGTAACAGAGACGTGACCGATCGCCCAAGCGGCTACGAGCCGATCAGTGGTAAAGAAGATAAAAGTAAATACTGCAAGGGCGAATCTATGGGGGGGTCCCGTTACACCCAATCCCTATCACTCATATATCCATCCAACCTACGTTTGAAGCTATCCAGCGTATTCTTTTTACTTTAATTTTATCCTCTTCACTGATCGGCTCATTGGCCGCTTGGGCGTTCGTCACGTCTCTGTCACGCACTGTTGGCAAGTACTATTCATATACTGGCTCTCTGTTACGCACTGTTGGCAGGTACTGGGCATGCACCGGCTCAATGTACCTGAACCCGCTCCAGTGTTGGTCAAGTCTGGTCTTGAGAAAACTCACACTCGGTGCCGTTGTAATGACCACGGTCGTGGATGTTAGTTAACGTAAAATCAGACAATTCATATTATGCTCAAAAGCCCACAAAACATGTAGCTATGCCTTCTTTATTGAGTCCCCCATCTAAGGCGTTCGTTTTCTCATCACTTCAGGGAGTCTGAGTCCTCCGTTTTCTCTCAATTTTAGAGTGCAACCGAGACTTCGTTATTCCTTAGTATAACGACACAAAATTTGAAATTGCAGCTATAGTAGTATATGTTGAGGCAAATTAGATATGTACAATTACAGATGAAACATTCAAGATCCATTTTGAGTGATGTTGAAAGCTTCAACTGTCTTTATTGTTAGTAAAACTTGTCAAATGAGTGAGTGTCAAGACTGTTAGTACGAGTGGCATGTCCTTATATCGTCCTTGGGGATAACCATGAGCTTCCAATTGCCACTGAAGTTAGATTATTTTGATGCCCAAACATCAGAGAATCTGATGTTTGTAGTTCAGTTAGTGTCAGTTGTCTATTTAAGAAAGTCATTAATCTCCTGAAAAGATTCTGTCAAACTCAAAATCTCCAAGACCTAACGGCTCCCCAGGAAAAGTTCCTTGGCTGTGATTTGCGGTTTCCGGAAAAGTAGAGTTGTTAGTGTGTGTATTTAACGCTCATTTCACTTTTTCCTGGCAAGCTCATGTCATGGTCACATTGACTGCTAGTCTGTTTTAACTCTGTTGATTCTTATTATACTACACACCTGCAGAACATGAATGGGTAGCTTGGTTAGCTATCCCTAAGAAAAATTAAGGCTCATGGTATCGAGGGGAAAGTTTTAAATTGGATAAAATCATGGCTCACCGATAGAACGCAGAGGGTCAGCGTAGATGGTGTTAAATCTGAGTGGGGCCGTGTAACCAGTGGGGTTCCCCAGGGGTCAGTACTAGGCCCACTCTTGTTCATAATCTACATAAACGATTTAGATACTGGGATCAGCAGTGACATTAGCAAGTTTGCGGATGACACCAAAATAGGGCGGCAAATTAATTCAGGGCAGGATGCAAATGCATTACAGGAGGATCTAAATAAACTGCAGGGGTGGTCTGAAAAATGGCAAATGAAATTCAACACCAGCAAGTGCAGCGTACTTAATATTGGAAGAACAAATACTTATAATGTATACAGCCTTAACAACATCAACCTAGAGAAGTCGACTTGTGAAAGAGACCTAGGGGTACTTGTAAGCCCGGACCTACGGCCTAGAAAACAGTGCGTTAATGTTCGAAATAAGGCAAACAGAGTATTGGGTTTTATATCTAGAAGTGTAAGTAACAAGAGTGCAGAGGTCTTATTGCAACTATATCTTGCGCTAGTCAGGCCGCACCTCGATTATGCGGTCCAGTTCTGGTGCCCCTATTATAGAATGGATATAAATTCACTAGAGTCGGTGCAGCGAAGAATGACAAAAATGATTCCGGGACTTAGAAACCTTCCATATCAGGACAGGTTAAAGAAACTTAACTTGCATTCCCTAGAAAGACGAAGAGTGCGGGGAGATATGATAGAAGTATTTAAGTGGGTGAAAGGAATCAATAAAGGGGATATAGATAAAGTTCTTATAATATCCGAGCAGGATAGGACTCGGAGCAACGGATTTAAGTAGGATAAGTTTAGGTTTAGGAGGGAGATAGGAAGAAACTGGTTCACAAATAGGGTGGTGGACGAGTGGAACAAGCTTAGCAACTTTGTAGTAAGTGCGGGAACTCTGGAAAGTTTCAAAAGGAGGCTAGATAGATTCATGGATGATAGAGAGTGGTAGTAACTCTCGGCAGGAGCTGCCATGCACAGGCCAACCGGCCTATTGCAGACTCCTTATTTTCTTATGTCTTATGTTTTCCCTCGCGACGTTTTACACTCAGGATCCCTCCGTAAGCCCCGCCTTTGTGAAGACAGTTGTCAATACGTTTTATTCCACTTTCTCCTGGCAAGCTCAATCTTGGATTAGTTTATGTAAATCAACTTAAGTAATTTGCCAGACCTTTGTCAACTGAGGGTCATCTTTGAATGAGTAACAGTTGGTTTGTTTGTAATTTCTGTCATTGCGTGAGATAGCCACGTCTGGCAACTTACGAGTATGTAACCACGGGCGGGAAGGAGAGAAAAAAAAATTTACATATGACTCAATACAACTATTCATTAGCCACACAAATCATATCACCCCTAAAAAATCCTACCATACTATAAATTAACCTAACAACCTCCAAAGCCCCCCTCTCCTCACCCCTCCTCCCAACAACTCACCATACCTGACCTCACAAACAATTATCCTCCCCTTCCCCCTCTCCCCTTACTATATTAACACACAAACACACACACACACACACACAACAACCCCCCTTAAGCAATTCTAATTCAGCACAAATCAACATACCACCGCCACCCCCAACCAATCCCCTAATACAAACTCCCCCCCCCACAACCAATCTCCAAACACAACCCCCCCGCCAGACAAAGCCTCTCATAATACTACAACTCTCCAGAACCAAATCAAACATACCCAACCCCTGTGACATCCAATCTCAATAAAATCGACCTAACTCAAGACTGAAACCAATCAACCTATATCTCATTCTCATCTCCGTTCATAATTTGACAAAAAAGCTCAAATCTGTCTCCTGCTATTACTAAAAACTCTCCTACGATACGCTCATCCTTCCTTACTATGAATACTTTGACATTTCATGCTCAAAGGTTCAAAACCCTTCCTCCAACTCGCTCCGTTCCTCTTTGACATAGCTCAAAGACTTTACCTTCATCTTTCTCCAAACAACCCTACGACTAGCTACATTTCCATATTTTCACCTTCTCTGTTACTTTGATCGTGTGTTGCCTGTGCGTCCGTCCACCTGCGCTTCTCGGCTTGCGCCGCCGCCGTGGCGGGGCGGTTCTTCCTCCGCTGTGCCAACACTGCCTAAGCTAAGACGACAACCAGAGCACCCGCGTTGGCCCTTTGCTTGCCCCGACCTGCTCCCGCCCTCCTTCTGCCTCGTCCTGATTGTGATTGTTACACCTACCGGGCACATTGCCTACCCCCTCACGCAAGCGGTGTTTAGCCACTGCACCTATTCTCTCCTTCTAAAATTCACTTCTATCCTCCCTTTATCCTTCCCCTGAACCTCTTTCCCCCCTGTCACTAGCTTTTATGTATGTATGTATGTAGAGAGCGTCCCGTGACGCCTTCCCTCCAACTTTGTTCACAGGTATGTAGCTGTGTTCCCCTGCCGATATAGTCATTTAGTTTGATTTAGTCAATTTTGTGAGTATCAGTGTTCATGTTGTAACAGTGGAATTGTCATTCACCCAGTGTGAGAAGTAATATAAAGTAAATGTCGTCTGACGTTGCTAGATGAAGGATTTGTTGTGATTGAGTCTTCCATGCTTCCGCCAGTGACGCCTTCTCTCCCGTTGTTCCCCAGGTACAGTGGATGGCTTATTAGAACACCCACCGGGCCCCGGAGCCCATGGATAACTAACAGTGAGCGATATATGGACGATGTCGTTGATTCGACATGATTAACTTACTGCAAATCAACATCGTGGTGCTGGACACCAGACCCGCCACGTGTCGGAGTACAACCGACCACAACAGCGGTCGTCAGTGTTATAGGCGCCAGTGTTATACCCTGGGTACCCTGGGACATGCCTTGAAGTTATGTGGTCCACAGAGTGTGTTGTTGGATGTGTTTGGGGATAATTAATGGAAATAATTATCCCATGTTGGGTAGTGAACCCATGTATAAGTTGTTGGTTTCAGTATTAACGTGTTGTGTGTTGTGAGTGCATCTCATATGTACTAACAACAGTCTGTGAAGGTATCAGATGTAAGTTTGTCTTATAACTGGATGTAATGCCATGTACCACCAGAAGGTGTGAGAAGTAAAGCATCTGATTGGAGTTGTAATGTGAGTAAAGCCAAGGAATTGGTCCTGGTAACTGTAATGTGATGTAACACCAGCAAGGTTGTCAGTAATAAGAGTACAGTATCTGAGTAAATTGCAGTTGAGTAAAGCCGAGGAGTTGCACCTTGGAGTTGTACGTTAATGATATATTTTTCCCTAAATTGATTTCATATTAATAAACCTTTTCTTAGAGTATGTTAGGAGTATCCATTTTCCTGCAGTATGTCACCTTTATTTCCGTCCAAGTGACTTGATACCAGAATTACAATACCCGTGTGCCGACCCTCGCCATGCTACCAAAGAACTGAGGTTATGTAGTAACCATGAACTGAAGTAAGTAGAAAGAACAATTGAAGGAACTAAGACAAGAGAAGTAAGACAAGGGGGGCAATTTGAGAGTTGAGAGAGAACCCCCCCCCCCCCTTACACTCAATCTCTGATTAGATTATAGAAATAGACATAAGAAATTCACCTGACCCATGACATTGATTTTCATAGTTGAGTGTACACTGTACAGCGACTGAGTTGAATAGAATTTTTGTCGTTGGTGAGATTAGCCTTTCTGGCATGCAAGCATAGGCTGGAACTGCCCAAGGCCGTATATAAACGAATACACGAGGAAGACTCACATGCTTGTGACTGTTCCTCAACGCATCTCCAGGTATGTGAATGATTATTTCCCGCTGCCAAGTTAAATCAGTTTAACTCAGTCGAATTTTGTGATTATCAGTGTTCATGTTTTTACATAGTGAAATGATCATGTGCCAAGTATAATTCAAGTAAAGTAAGTATTGTCTGTATTGTTGCTAGACGTATTGTTATGTGTAGTTGAGTTAGACATTTACATGCTCGTGACTCTTCCTCAACGCATCTCCAGGCACAGTGTGTGTGTGTTAGCTGAATACCCGACAGTCACTGGGGGACCGGCAACTGCATACCAGCTGGCTGTCTTGCAGGATGTCGTTAATTTGGCATGATTAAATTGTGCAAGTCCGGGCCCTGGGAACTAGGCCCGAACTACCTCGCAGTGTGTAGGACGGCAACCGATCCTAACAGCGCTCTTCGTTTGTTGTGGTGACACCAGTGTGACACCCTGGGGACACTCCTTACAGTTATATGGGCCGAAGTATTATTGTTGTATATGACTGGGGATAATTAGCATAAATATAGTTATCCCATGTTGAGTAGTGAACCCATAAATATTGATAGTACCAGTAATAATGTGTTATGTGGGTTGTGAAGTATTATTCATATATACTACCAACTGAGGGAAAAGTGCCATGTTGTTCATGCCGAAATAACATGATGTTCTAAATAATATGTTAATTTGGGATATTGTCAAGTGTGTCATATAACCATCTGTATTAACAATGAAATAATATAATAAGTGTGTAATGTTGTAACCAAGAAGTGTAGATCTATTTTGCTATGTGTAAAGTAAGACCTAAGTGGTCAAGTCTTGTCTGAGTGTACTTAATTATCATCTTGTTCACTCCTTATGATCACTGGTGTGTACACACACACACAGACACGTATAATCACTGGGAGGGTGGGCTGGCCTGTCCGGAATGAACAATAACAGCCCGTCCGCTCGGACCGAAACGTTACGACACTGTCCGAGTGTAATGAATATTCGTTCACGCTCGAACCGAAACTTTATGACAACTCCTCAGATATTTGAGCACTTCACTCAAACACGCGACACTCTACGTCACTGTCTTTTGTGCTAACGTTATGACAATCTACGTTGTCCCACGCTGAAACTCCCGGCATTGGTGGTTCCTTTGTTCCTCATGGTAGTTGAGAATTCCCTTCGACGCTCCCCCCCCGTACTTGTTTTGACTGTAAATGCCTTAGTTAAGGACGTTCAGGTTACGGGCAAGTCGAAGGGAATGATTGAAACCCGTCTTTTGACGTATTTAATATTTATTGATGTGATCAAAACCTGCAGAGGAGAAGGCGTTCATAATATTACAAGGTGATCCATCTGATACATAATTAGTTAGTCTCACACAATTTTATCTTAATTACAATTTATTAAACATACTAACATAACACAAAGTTCATAACTCTATTAATCTTAGCTTCGCTTCATTCTGCATTGTCTTATTGCTCCAGGTTAGGCAGAAACGAGTAGGCGTAATTAGCCAACAATATTTCAGTACCGAGGGGTATATCATCACTTAGGCTGTACTTACAAGTGCGGGTTAATGTAGATCAGTATGGTGTTCCAAGAGAAAACAGTATTGCGTAAATCGTCCCAGCACAAATTCTTGGACAGGAGAAGGCTGGTCGTCACAGCATCAATCGAGAGGGCGATCTGTCTCATGGAGGGGCGGGCAGCCACCGCCACCAGTCTAAGACAATCGACTCAGCAGAACCAGGACTTGTCTGTAAACACTTCTACATATGGCAGGGTCACAGGTCGAAAGATTTTAAGGCATCTCACTCCAGCACTGTAGCTGAAGCCAGCGGCGATAACATCACCCTTTATGTTGTTGGGGAGAGTTTGCTGTTGGCCTTGAGTAACAACAACACCAAGAAGCTAGCGCACAAAAACGTATACTGTAATGTGATTAATTAATGAGTAGTATAAGTGAGGCTTGACTGTAAGAACAAAAACACTACAAAGTCACTTTCAAGCATCTGTTGCCTCAGACAAAACATTAACCTGGCGGCAAACATTATTACAACACATAATTGCCTAATGTAGAACATGTAACATGTTACCAAAGAATGCCAGTCACTTTGAGCTTTGTTTCTTGGTGTTGTATAAGCCTTTCGCTCGCCAGTCGTTACCAGAATTATGTTTTTAAAGAGTTTGTAGTGAAATTTGTTTACCGGAAACAAATGAATGTCTGAGTCTTCCGCATACATGATTGGCTGGCAGATAAATGTGAAGGACCAAACAAGAAAGTTTAAACTACACACCCAGTAAACACACTCCATGGCGGCCTATATATATATATATATATATATATATATATATATATATATATATATATATATATGTGTGTGTGTGTGTGTGTGTACGGTTTATTGAAAAAGTTCTGCAGCCCGAAGGCTGAAAATATACATTGGACATAAATGACTTATTACATACATTGGTGGTTTAACAAAAGCCTTCATTAGAGAAAGGTAAAGGAACATACAGTGAACATACAGATTAATGTAGGATTGTACGTGTTGAACAGCAAACACGTAGTGTAGTAACTCCCTCCCAGATGGTGTTAGGAGGGACCTCACGTGATGTAGTAGTTCCCTCAGATGGTGTTATGAGGGACCTGACGTGGTGTAGTAATTCCCTCGCAGATGGTGTTATGAGGGACCACGTGGTGTAGTAATTCCCTCACAGATGGTGTTATGGGGGACCTCACGTGGTGTAATTACCTCACAGATGGTGTTATGAGGGTCCTCACGTGGTGTAGTAATTCCCTCACAGATGGTGTTATTAGGGACCTGACGTGGTGTAGTAATTCCCTCACAGATGGTGTTATGAGGGACCTGACGTGGTGTAGTAATTCCCTCACAGATGGTGTTATGAGGGACCTGACGTGGTGTAGTAATTCCCTCACAGATGGTGTTATGAGGGGGCCTCACGTGGTGTAGTAATTCCTTCACAGATGGTGTTATATGAGTGAGGTTGGGCCCAGGCCTTCCTATCGTAGATGGATTAACACATCGCTGGTTGTTGTTGGGTCTCACGGGCCGTTATCACACACTGGTGTGTGTGTGTGTGTGTGTGTGTGTGTGTGTGTGTGTGTGTGTGTGTAACTAGGGGTTAATACTGGAGAAAGTGTAATTAGGTAAAGTTTGTAATATACTGTCTAATCCTAAGCTTTACTTAACTAAATCCAATCAAATCTAATTTAACCAATATGTTAATTTAATCTTACCTAACATAACCTGAGTTAACTTGACTTATATTCTGGTTGAAAACACATACTTCCCCATCTTCATTTAAACTGTTACCCCTGTTGTGAAAATATCAAATTTTAAGCAGCTACTGTAATCAGATCCGTCGATTTTTAGCAAGTACCTGTTGCCTATGTACTGTATCTTACAACAAGAGGGAACCAGCTCACTCCTCCGCCAAGAAGTCAAGATTCACTGATAACGTAACTTCATCTAAGTACTGTTTATCCCAAATATATGAACAACTAGTTAATTCCTGTTCGTTCATTAGTGTTCATATATATTGTTCAACGTCACCACTAGTACTAATATCATGGTTTTCGTGGTTTATTTACCGTCAAACACGTCACTACGGCCACGGGTTTCTCTCTACTACATGACAGTAATAAGTGCCTGCCACCTGCTGGTCGCGTATAGTGATGTCTTTTAGTGTTTACGATTTTACATAATTGATATCAACCTGATACTTCGTCTCTCTCTCTCTCTCTCTCTCTCTCTCTCTCTCTCTCTCTCTCTCTCTCTCTCTCTCTCTCTCCATGGGAATTATTTTACCCCTGTACGTTTGTGTTAATAAGATAGATGGATCGATAGATAAATATATAGATATTCATTAATTCGCCATAAAAGTTCACATAGATTCAATACGTACAGTTACATACAAAATCCAGGTATAAAATTTATATACATAGACAGTGCAGGTGTACAAGCAATATACGTACAGTACATAGACCGTGTACTTATATAAACATAGTACAGGTATGCAAATCGTGTTCTTTTTTTTCCTAATTTGGGACATAATGGTTCTTCTTCTTCTTCTTCTTCTTCTTCTTCTTCTTCTTCTTCTTCTTCATATTATTATTATTATTATTATTATTATTATTATTATTATTATTATTATTATTATTATTATTATTATTATTATTATTATTATTATTATTATTGTTATTATTATTATTATTATTATTATTATTATTATTATTATTATTATTATTATTATTATTATTAATATTATTATTTTTATTATTATTACATATTTTCACTGCAAAAAAGGTATACAAAATAGATTTGACAAAATTTATGAATTCTGTAAACTATCGTATTTCTGAATTTATAATATATTGTATATGGTTGGTATACAGTATACGTGTAAGCTTCTGTATTATTACATTCACAAGTACTATATTACTTTACTGAAGACAGACGATATTGTAGTTTACGATACACTTGCCAAAAAAAGGAAAAATATCAAACGTTTACCTTTGTGAATTCCATAATATATTAACTTCCAACTCTGTGGAGAAACTGTGATTTTTAGTTTTTAAAGTTTGTGAAGGGAGTAAGGGACTGTGATATGCTGTGGGTCTTACTGTAATGTGCTTTGGGTCTTACCGTGGTGTGCTGTGGGTCTTACTGTGATATGCTGTGGGTCTTACTGTGATATGCTGTGGGTCTTACTGTGATGTGCTGTGGGTCTTACTGTGATATGCTGTGGGTTTTACTGTGATGTGTTGTGGGTCTTAGTGTGATGTGCTGTTGGCCCCGCTGTGATGTGCTGTGGGCCCTGCTGTGATGTGCTGTGGGTCCTGCTGTGGTGTGCTGTGGGTCTTACTGTGATGTGCTGTGGGTCTTACTGTGATGTGTTGTGGGTCTTAGTGTGATGTGCTGTGGGCCCCGCTGTGATGTGCTGTTGGCCCTGCTGTGATGTGCTGTGGGTCCTGCTGTGGTGTGCTGTGGTCTTACTGTGATGTGATGTGGGTCTTACTGTGATGTGATGTGGGTCTTACTGTGGTGTGCTGTGGGCCCTGCTGTGATGTGCTGTTGGCCCTGCTGTGATGTGCTGTTGATGTGCTGCCTGTGATGTGCTGTGGTCCTGCTGTGGTGTGTGATGTGACTGTGATGTGATGTGGGTCTTACTGTGGTGTGCTGTGGGCCCTGCTGTGATGTGCTGTTGGCCCTGCTGTGATGTGCTGTGGGTCCTGCTGTGGTGTGCTGTGGGTCTTACTGTGATGTGATGTGGGTCTTACTGTGGTGTGCTGTGGGCCCCGCTGTGATGTGCTGTTGGCCCTGCTGTGATGTGCTGTGGGTCCTGCTGTGGTGTGCTGTGGGTTGATTCCGCTGTGTGGATAAATCACATTATGACCTTGGGAGAATCTAATAATCGTCCTGTTTTTGCCACTATTGTCCAGAAATTTGAACTTTGACCTTTATTGTGGCGCGGTGGTCCACATGAACTTACCTGATGACACACACACACACACACACACACACACACATACACACACACACTACATTCTCTTAAGCTTCCCGGGTCACTTGACGAATACTAACACCAATGGCTAAATACGATCACTTCCTGGTAACTGAGAGGGTCAAGGCTTAGGTGTCTAATTTCTTAAGGGTTTGTACGATTATTTTTCCCCGTAAGTTAATATATAAAAATGTACTTAGCTGGATGAATTAAACAAGAACATAATGAGGTCACCTAAAGATTAGACACCCCAGCTTATTTCACCTAATCTAACCTAAGCTCCCCCCCTCCCCCGTTAGCGTTAGAGTGTTTAATAATCAAGTGAAATTACCCCGGGTGACTAATATTCAGTTGATCTAAATAGCGTCCAAAAATAACATTAAATTTATACTGTGATTTTTTACCTTAACTAGTTACATTCACTTAGCCAAATTAAGCTAGAGAACTTTTTTCAAGAGATAGTTGCTTTAATTCTCCACAGTGTTTAGGTATAGAGTCTCAGTTTAGCTTTAATGTTACTCTCAGACATTTATATTTGTGTTTAATTCAAGTCAAATATTTAATACATTCTTGTATCTTCAGCTACGAACCTTAATTTCAAGCTTAATTCTGTGTTTTTTTACGATAATTTTGCATTTTAGTTGAAGTCAGCCAGCGAGATACATTCTTATACGCTTACAGTATACAGTAGGCTCATTTACAAGGAATATTCCATCGCCTCAGTCTTTGTGGATGGTAACCCTGGGTGGTGAGGTGCTTCAGGCCTCGCACGTGCACAAGTCGACGGCCGTGAAAGATTTCTTCAACCTATCGATGATGCCACACATACACACACGAGGTGTTAACTGCCTCTTCTGTGTCACACTGCTCTCTCTGTCACACATCATTTCCACATAGTCCATAAACTTCGAACCCGAGTCCTTGTCTTGAGACTCTCACAACTACCAACCAGACGTTCCCAAACCCCACTAATAACTATACACTACACACTGGTTTCACGTCAGCATGAGGCCCTATCATTCAAATACTCTCACCATGACCTTTATGAGTCCTGAAAGAAAAAGCGAAGCAGCTACAGATGTCGTGAGGAATATATGTTATATGTTAGGTGTAAACAATGCGATATAATGTGGATATATGTGGGTAGATAATTACATATGTGTATATAAGTTACACTGACTGCTTTCCACACGCGGTCAGTTCGGGAGTGAGTAAGGAAAATTCTTCTCTTTAGATTTTTTGTTCAGTCATCTGTTGTATTGTTCCCCTTTCTCCTTCAGCTCTATCGTGAATGTCTCCCTGCCTGCCTCCACTCATTCACTCTCACTCTCTCCCTCCCTCCTTCCTTCGCCCCCAACTACCATCTCTTCACTCTCCCCTCTCCCTTTTCCCGTCACCTTCTCTTCCTCTTCGCTGTTTTCATTAAGACCTAGGTCACGCTCACTTGCATTCTGCCAGTCATAGTGTTGACCACAACCTCACTCCTCATTTACCTCTCGACTCGCTGTGTTGTTGTGGCCACACTTGATAGACTCTGGGCTTGTTGTTGATGGTGTGTGTGTGTGTGTGTGTGTGTGTGTGTGTGTGTGTGTGTGTGTGTCATTACTAGACGCTACACAACCACCATCCTCCACTGGTTAACTTCGTCCAACACACTGGATGATAACACGAATGTATTGTGTTGTGTTTTGTTAGATTACTCCCCCTCCCCCACACACACTACCATGGGTCGGTCTTCCATACCCCAACCAGGTAGAGAGACTCACTACCTGGATCACCTCGAGACAAGAATTTCACCATTAATCTTGTAAGGTCAAGTAAGCTCTGGTAGGTATGCATTTTTACCGGGTGTGTGTGTGTATGTGTGCAGAGGAGAAGAAGGCCTTCACTACACACGGCAACTTTCATCTCCACACACACACACACACACTCAGGTGATGAGTTTACCTGAGGAGCAAGCACGGCCAGCTCTCGGTAATTAAGGCTGGTGGCAGCTCGTGCTGGATTACGTCGGTGCATATAATGTTGACACAACCTGAGGACGTCAACACCGCGTCAGGCTGACAGCTTAGAGGAACACATACACTGTTAATTAGCCCTAATCTAACCTAACCTAACTCAATCTAACGTAATTTAATTCAACCTAACCTATCTTAATCCAACATAACCACCATCACCACTACCATTGAGGTTTCCAGTGTAAATAGAAGCTAGTGCTAGTAGTTAATTTACGTTTATATTGGTAAAAAGGACAGAGACCTGTCTGCCTCACCATCCGTGTATAGTGAGGCGTGTATCTTATTTTGTCTAAGTCAGGCAGGAATATGCATCCTCAATTTACGAACCTTTAAGAATCCATATTTGTGTCGTAGTTTAAGTCGATCGTTAGATACAGTACGTTCTTTTACCTTTACAGTTACGAGAACAACCCATTTTATGAATCCACCTGAATTTATTTCCAGGATGACGACACAGGTAATGAAAAAACACAAAAACTCATTATCGTGACGGTGTTTGAGAAAGACTGGAGAGTTTCACAAGTTACCAAAGATGTTCTCATGATGGTCAACGTGCCTTCCATCACTCGCCCACGACACTGACCCTAACCTCACCTTGACCTATTTGAGTGATGTCATCAGAGGGGGTGAGGCAAGCTGCAGTAGTTCATATAAAGGGAGAGTTGACGTCATGTGGGTTTGTTGTGTATGTATGTATGTATGTATGTATGTATGTATGTATGTATGTATGTATGTATGTATGTATGTATGAATGTAGTCATCTACGTAATTCTCCCCTATGGTTATTTTTGTTAATATTAACTTTGGTCACAGTCAGTACAAAATACACACACACACACACACACACACACACACACACACACACACACAGCAGGAAGATCCTTCACGTGTACTAACTCAAGAAATTGTAGTCAGTGGGCGGGGAAGTTCACCCTGGCCCCTGTGACGGCCACCTACCACAGCTAACACCATCCTCTACCACCACCTGCCACCGTCTTCTAACACCATCCTCTACCACCACCTGCCACCGTCTTCTACCACCATCCTCTACCACCGCCTGCTACCGTCTTCTACCACCACCTGTTACTACCATCAACAACTACCACCACCAGCTTCCACTGTATACCACCATACCTTTCCACCATGTCACCACCTTCCACAACTTCCACAATTAGTGATCGGATTTAGGAGTGGTCAGTGTGTGTAGCCGAACAAGAACACCACATTTTCCAGACACCCAACTTTAAATATAAGAACATAAAAATAGTGGAAACTACAGCGGGCCTATTGACCCATACTGGGCAGTCCCGTTTACACCCAACCCCTATTGCTCATATATCCACTCAACCTATGTTTGAAGCTATCTAGCGTATTCGAGTTGATGATGATGTTTGGTAACTTGTTCCATTCATCCACTAATGTATTTCCAAAGCAATATTTACCTATTTCGCGCCTAAATCTAAATTTGTTTAATTTAAAACCATTGCTATGAGTTCACTCCTGGTTGGATAGTTTGAGTACCTTTGTAATGTCCCCTTTGTTTAGCCCTGACTTCCATTTATACACCTCGATCATATCGCCCCTCACTCTACGTCTCTTGAGGGAGTGCAAATTAAGATGCTTTAGCCTGTCTCTGAAGTTAGTTTTCCCGTCGTGTATGTTTTGTTACCACGAATAAACTCTTTTATAACTTGTGGGTGTGCTACTAAGATAGGTACTTTGAGGAACAGGGCCCCCACAGTTCTGAACTGTACAGGGCCCCCACACGTCTGAACTGTACAGGGCTCCCACACGTCTGAACTGTACAGGGCCCCCACACGTCTAAACTGTACAGGGCCCCACACGTCTGAACTGTACAGGGCCCCCTCACGTCTGAACTGTACAGGGTCCCCACATGTCTGAACTTTACAGGGCCCCCACATGTCTGAACTGTACAGGGCCCCACACGTCTGAACTGTACAGGGCACCCACACGTGAACTGTACAGGCCCTCACATCTGAACTGTACAGGCCCCACACGTCTGAACTGTACAGGCCCCCTCACGTCTGAACTGTACAGGGTCCCCACATGTCTGAACTGTACAGGGCCCCCACATGTCTGAACTGTACAGGGCCCCCACACGTCTGAACTGTACAGGGCACCCACACGTCTGAACTGTACAGGGCCCCCACACGTTTGAACTGTACAGAGCCCTCACACGTCTGAACTGTACAGAGCCCTCACACGTCTGAACTGTACAGGGCCCTCACATGTCTGAACTCTACAGGGCCCCCACACGCGGGACCACAATCTGCCACCTTCTACCATCATCTTCTACTACTATCTTCTACCACCATGTTCCACCGCCTACCTGTACCACCACCTGCCAACGTCTACTACCATTCAGTACCACCAACTACCACCGTCTACCGCCATCCTCTACCACCACCTGCTACCCTCTACTACCATCCTCTACCACCATCTGCCACCGTCTACCACTATTCACTGCCACCACCTACCACAGTCTACCGCCATCCACTACCACCGTTTACCACCATTCGTCAACCAATTTCCATCGTCCACTAATATCCACCATTCGACAACCACCTACCATTACCTACCACCATCCACAACTACTCACTATCATTATCTACGACTGCAAAAGAATTTAAATTGGTTTAAATCATACGTAACCTGAATTCTGATCGGTTCAATCGGAATGCCTTACTTAAATCGGAATCTCCACCTTAAATCGGAATGTCTACTTTAAATTGGAATGGCTAACTTAAATCGGAATGGCTAACTTAAATCGGAATGCCAAATTTAAATCGGAATAAGCTAATCTAACTAACACAGCTAATATAATCTACCATAACCTAACTCATTTAACTAACCTAACTTAACCTAACGCTGAGAAAGAGGTGTAGCAACGATTATATGACTACCCAGGTCGATCCGTAACACTGATGAAGATGACACCTGGGGAGAGAGAGAGAGAGAGAGAGAGAGAGAGAGAGAGAGAGAGAGAGAGAGAGAGAGGTTATGTGTTCATGTTACTGTATGTAAGTTTATACAGATTCCCAAACTATATCCAGAAATACAGAAAAGATTTAAGGCGCAGATACAGGTACAATTACAGTTACAGGTACAGTTACAGGTACAGTTAAAATTACAGTTACAGGTACAGTTACAGGTACAGTTAAAATTACAGTTACAGGTACAGTTACAGGTACAGTTAAAATTACAGTTACAGGTACAGTTACAGGTACAGTTAAAATTACAGTTACAGGTACAGTTAAAATTACAGTTACAGGTACAGTTACAGGTACAGTTAAAATTACAGTTACAGTAATTCTCATGCTGTGATTTAATTATTAATATGACGCCTCGACTTAGTACAGAATAAGGACTAAATTACAGGCACATTAAAGACATGAGCGTTGGGATTATGAGTGACATGAGCTTTGGGATTATGAGTGATATGAGCGTTGGGATTATGAGTGACATGAGCGTTGGGATTATGAGTGACATGAGCGTTGGGATTAAGAGTGACATGAGCGTTGGGATTATGAGTGATATGAGCGTTGGGATTATGAGTGACATGAGCGTTGGGATTATGAGTGACATGAGCGTTGGGATTATGAGTGACATGAGCGTTGGGATTAAGAGTGACATGAGCGTTGGAATTATGAGTGATATGAGCGTTGGGATTATGAGTGACATGAGCGTTGGGATTATGAGTGACATGAGCGTTGGGATTATGAGTGATATGAGCGTTGGGATTATGAGTGACATGAGCGTTGGGATTATGAGCGATATGAGCGTTGGAATTATGAGTGACATGAGCGTTGTGATTAGGCGTGACGTGAACGTGATGTACATGACACACACACATCTGACTTTAACAGCGGTGAGGCTTCTGTGGTTCCACCGTCACACACACAAGGTCGACACCGAGAGTGGCTACATCCTCCCTCTCCCCGCCCCACCCCGTCCCGCCCAGCTACAGAACCCCATCCCACCCCACCGCACCAACCTACCCCTCTCCGCCGCACAACCACCCTCACCCCACCCCGCCGCACAACCACACCCCATCCCGCCCCGTCGCACCACCACACACCACCCCACCCCGTCACACCACAACAGAGTCGGATAGGCCGTTAGTCAGTACGATGACGACATATACTGGTCCAATGTCTTGTTGTGATATAACCACACGCCAAGTTTGGTTCAGATCCCTCGGTGTGTGCTGGCGGCAGGGCCGGATTTAGAATGGTGGAGGCGTGTGGGTCCACTAGCTGTGGAGACCTGTGGGTCCACTAGCGGTGGACGCCTGTGGGTCCACTAGCGGTGGAGGCCTGTGGGTCCACTAGCTGTGGAGACCTGTGGGTCCACTAGCGGTGGAGGCCTGTGGGCCCACTAGCGGTGGAGAACTGTGGGTCCACAAGCGGTGGAGGCCTGCGGGCCCACTAGCGGTGGAGGCCTGTGGGTAGCAGTGGAGGCCTGTGGGCCCACTAGCGGTGGAGGCCTGTGGGCCCACTAGCGGTGGAGGCCTGTGGGCCCACTAGCGGTGGAGGCCTGTGGGCCCACTAGCGGTGGAAGTCTGTGGGCCCACTAGCGGTGGAGGCCTGTGGGCCCACTAGCGGTGGAGGCCTGTGGGCCCACTAGCGGTGGAGGCCTGTGGGCCCACTAGCGGTGGAGGTCTGTGGGCCCACTAGCGGTGGAGGCCTGTGGGCCCACTAGCAGTGGAGGCCTGTGGGCCCACTAGCAGTGGAGGCCCTTTTCTCAATGAAGTTTAAGAATTATGTATTAAATCAAAACCAATTTTCGTAAATGTGAGATTAGCATAAAACAAACAAACAACAGTTACAAGTCTATTTTTACAGGCTCACAACAATCTAAATGTCGTTCCATACTTACTTTTATTGACATAAAACATTTGTTGGTATTAAATGTTAAGCTCACATATGGCTATACAGTATACAAGTATATAACTGTAAACTAAATCGTTCATATGATTCATAAACTGAACATCAACCAAAGTGAAACATACAGTATAATACAGAAAAAAACTTCAAGTTGGTTTGCTAAGCCAGAAACTTTCCGTACCATCTTATTAGTAAAGTTGCTAACGAGTTGGTCGAAATACTCGAAAAACGCAATTTGAGATAATTACCTTAGAAGTGAGAGCCCTGCCTGTCCCGTACTGTACCTGTCAACTACTGAACGAGCTACACTGGCAGCCAGTGTTGCCAACTCGTTCTGTCCGAATTCCGAAAGTCGCTATTTTGACCCAAAAGTCTCTATATTTTCTATGTATAATTTTTAGTGTCTTGTTTTTTAACAAGTCTTCTTGAAATAATCTAAGTAATATTATTGTATATATTTTGAACAGCACAAAATCAGCATGAACTCTGCACAATTGCACATAATAGAATGAACACTGTACAGTCCCCTTCACTCGTGCGTTTACAGGGGCTCATCATATAAACATTCCACAGATCATTACATTGAGATATTCGATTTAATACTGTTTTACTTTGATTCCATAGTATGTTTATTATTGCGAATTTCCTTCTGTCGAATGTATACAAACACTGGGCTGCCACACTGCACTAAACATGACGAGCCCCTGTAAACGTACTAGTGAAGGGGACTGTACATTTTGGGAACACTACAAGCTTATTTTATAAATGTTAATATTTGTTAACTTTAGTGGCTGGGGCCATCGTGTTGACAACTCACAACCTCCCGGACAGACGCACAGGTGCACGGGCGGACGCACAGGTGCACGGGCGGACGCACAGGTGCACGGGCGGACGCACAGGTGCACGGGCGGACGCACAGACAGGCACACGTACTGGATACGTTAATTGGTGGTGTCCTAGCTCCCTCCATCCTCATTGAAGGACTTAGATGGGTCCGGTTCTCGGGTCCGGTTCTCGTGTCCGGTTTTCGGGTTTGTTATAGCCTTAGTATATTATAACTGACCTTCATACTCACGAGAATGATTTGGTCAGAGTACAAATGCGAAGTGAATTGTATCGTATGACGTGAAATACTGACCTGACCCAAGGCCACTTTGCCTGACCTGACCTAACTTCAGATTGTTAGTTTAAGTTAAGGTAAATTAGACAAGGTTAGGCTCGCGCGCTCTCTCTCTCTCTACGAAACTAAAAGCTGTGGCGAACTTGTGTGTTGAGATGTCCGACTCTCTCTCTGTCTGTCTAATGTATGTGTGTGTCTCTGTCATTTATGTGTGTGTGTGTGTGTGTGTGTGTGTGTGTGTGTGTGTGTGAATGCCTCTTTCATTAGACATTTGTTAGATAATATATAGTTTGTTAGTTAGGAACCCATTATTTATTGATCTCGCTGCTTAACTGTCTAACTACCCAACTAGCTATTTAATTATCCTGTTAATACTTTAGCTCCTAGATCCTAGTAGTGTCAAATACGTGCTAGTGGTATCATATAGTTAGCTCCTAGTGGTATTAGACTGTAAGTAGCTAGCAGTACCAACTAATTTACTCCAAGTTGCAAAATATAGCTAACTGCTAGTGGTACTAAATACTTGGTTAGCTCCTAGTGGTTTAAAATAGCCATTTCCTAGTTTCGTCGGATAACTACTAGTAGCGAATTCCAGTTTGTTAGATCCTAGTTGTAACAGACCTAAGACTTAGACATAAGAACATAAGAACATTAGAGAATAAGGAGTCTGCAATAGGCCGGTTGGCCTGTGCATGGCAGCTCCTGTCGAGAGTTACTACCACTCTCTATCATCCATGAATCTATCTAGCCTCCTTTTGAAACTTTCCAGCGTTCCCGCACTTACTACAAAGTTGCTAAGCTTGTTCCACTCGTCCACCACCCTATTTGTAAATCAGTTCCTTCCTATCTCCCTCCTAAACCTAAACTTATCCAACTTAAATCCGTTGCTCCGAGTCCTATCCTGCTCGGATATTATAAGAACTATATCTATATCACCTTTGTTGATTCTTTTCACCCACTTAAATACTTCTATCATATCTCCCCGCACTCTTCGTCTTTCTAGGGAATGCAAGTTTAGTTTCTTTAACCTATCCTGATATGGAAGGTTTCTAAGTCCCGGAATCATTTTCGTCATTCTTCGCTGCACCGACTCTAGTGAATTGATATCCATTCTATAATAAGGGCACCAGAACTGAACCGCATAATCGAGGTGCGGCCTGACTAGCGCAAGATATAGTTGCAATAAGACCTCTGCACTCTTATTACTTACACTTCTAGATATAAAACTCAATACTCTGTTTGCCTTATTTCGAACATTAACGCACTGTTTTCTAGGCCTATGTCCGGGCTTACAAGCACCCCTAGGTCTCTTTTGCAAGTAGACTTCTCTAGGTTGATATTGCTAAGGCTGTATACATTGACAGTATTTGTTCTTCCAATATTAAGTACGCTGCACTTGCTGGTGTTGAATTTCATTTGCCATTTTTCAGACCACCCCTGCAGTTTATTTAGATTCTCCTGTAATGCATTTGCATCCTGCCCTGAATTAATTTGCCGCCCTATTTTGGTGTCATCCGCAAACTTGCTTATGTCATACCTAACTCAGTGGCTGGAACAAGACCTGAGACATAGACATACCTAACTCAGTGGCTGGAACAAGACCTGAGACATAGACATACCTAACTCAGTGGCTGGAACAAGACCTGAGACATAGACATAACTAACTCAGTGGCTGGAACAAGACCTGAGACATAGACATAACTAACTCAGTGGCTGGAACAAACCTTTTTTATATTAGCTCTGTGGGTGGACATGGCTCCACTCGTGTTTCAGGGCTGACAAGAAGACAACACACTTTCAATGGTCTCCACAAAAACTAGCTGACCTGTCCACCATGACACTCATCTATGGAACTCAAGCCGCCACTTCGTATCCAGTTCACCTTTGTTTCATTTCCTTTGTTTTATTTATCTTCAGCAGAATCTGTATTGGTTTATTATTTAGTTATGGCTGTTTCTTCTTTTCGTGTCAAGCGTTTTGTATTTATCTTTGTATTTCTATGGTTTGTTTATTCCGTTTTGTGTGTGTGTGTGTGTATGTGTGTGTGTGTGTGTGTGTGTAATAATAATAATAATAATAATAATAATTAACGGTTTATTGAAAGAGCTTGGCAGCCAGAAGGCTGAAAATATACAGTTACATATTTGGGGAATGGGTTACGAGTTACAAATAATATACAAGTGACATAAGTGACACAAATAAGACATATAATAACTTAGATGGGGATCAGCTCAAACTACAGTTCATTTCAACATAGTGACAGTGTAGGGAGCAGTGTTTACTGGGAGTGAATACACTGATTTATTACATGTTATTGATAATTTTTACAATGGTTGGGACTGGGCTGTTCTTATAGCGATCAGTTCGTGCACGTATGGGCTGGATGCGGTTGTGGTGTCGAACAGCAATTCTCGGGCAGGGGATCTCAGGTGGTAGTAGGGGCCGGTGTCGGGGGTGGTGAAGAAGCTTCTTACCAAATTTGCAGATGAGGCCGTGGTGATGGTCAGTGAGAGTCGAAAGGGTCAGTGTGTTGAGCGTGTGTGTGTGTGTGTGTGTGTGTGTGTGTGTACGGGGTCACATTTAAAGGGCATCCACTATTTCTGTGTTTCTTATTTATTTGTTCTGTTAGTATACAGAAGTGTGTTTTGTTATTATTATTATTATTATTATTATTACAGGTGTGGTGTCATATAAGTGAGGTTAAGTGATGACTCTAACTGTATGACTGGGTGATTTACAACATGACTGTATGATTACATTCATGACAGCATGACATGACTATGATGTATGAGTGCATGACTAACTATGACTTTATGACTATGTAACTGTATGCCTGTATGACTGAGACAACGACTGTACACCTAACTATGACGATATGACAACACCTCCACCTTGACACCTGAACTTATTAATGACACTCATCAATATCACAACTCTTCACGCTCACTCACCACACACACACACACACACGCGAGAGCCAGGGTCATTACAACCACACTCCTGTCATTACGATGTGCTAATTACCGCAGTGTGGCGGCCAGGTAGCTCACGTCACATATGTGTACTGCAATGTATAAAGGTCTTTTAAACGTCAGTGTAGTTTAATGTTACTTTAAATATCATCATGAGTGTGTCAGAAAGATACATTTTCATACCTCCCGTAAGGTAATAAAATTAACTTAAGAACCTTTGAGAAATGAAATACTTGTATAGGTGAAATAATTTTAATTAATAAACTGTAACTCCAAAAATGAGTCTTAGTAGATAGATAAATAATAATAATTAGAGTAAATATATATATATATATATATATATATATATATATATATATATATATATATATATATATATATATATATATATATATATATATATATATATATATATGTGTGTGTGTGTGTGTGTGTGTGTGTGTGTGTGTGTGTGTGTGTGTGTGTAAGTAAATCACTGTGGGTGCGCGTGATCCAGGTATATGCTGATAACCACAAGGAAAGAAGAAAACACGAAGTTCCCAAGCGCTTTCGTGTAAATCACATCTTCGGGGGTGAGTACAGACGAAAGAGAAGTACAAAACAAGGCATATATATATGCAGAGGAGGGTGAGATCAGGTCCACAATGGTCAGGTATTAGGTAATGACCCTACTAATCTTCAAAAAGCACCGCAGCAGTCGGTAGTCAGGTCAGAGGGTAAGCTGACCCAACCTTCTCACCTTAAGAAGATTTGTAACCAGGTGAGAAGGTTTAATATATATATATATATATATATATATATATATATATATATATATATATATATATATATATATATATATATATATATATATATATTTTTATATTATAAAAACACTAAAGACATTTATGATGACGATAATTGTGATCATGTTGACTACTACAACTACTACTACTACTACTTTTTTTTTTTCAACAGTGGCCTCCAGCCTCCCCCAATAGCCACACCTTCGCCACCATTTATTTACCTTAATAGAAGCTATCATATCTGTGTTAAATTAGTTGAGCTGCAGATCTATGTGGCATTCAGTGACTGTAGCCTCATAGTCAATATCTGCAGCAGTTGTCGGAGTAGGGGCAGAAGCTCTCGTTCCCCTGAGGCAAAGCAAAGTCGACCGAAGGAGAGAGAAAGACAGTCGACATCTCATCCAGGCTGTAACATAACTGCTGGGCTGCTGCTTCTGTTCGGAGATCAACTCCGCGAGTCTGGCGTAGAAAAATCTTGCACTTGGGCCCATCCTACCAGAGGTTGTAAACACTAGAGGAGTGAAGCTGCCTTGATCAACGTTTTGAATTCTCTCCCCATATGCCCTTCTCCTGTCGTTCTCGTTCCTCCTATGTGCAGCATCGAGAGCTAGGTTACGGTGACATGCGGCCATGGGATCAAAAATCCTGATGTCGAAGAAAGCTCGCTGTCCCAGCGTCCAGAATCCTCGAGCACTGACGTCCACGCGGGCTTCGTTAGATGTGTTTGAAGTCCTGTGTTGGAAGATCTCGCCATCCAATGGAAGGAGGGTCGGTTCTACCATGACGTCCCGGCAGATTTCCTTCAACATATTTGCTGTGAGATCCCTTACCTCGTCATGCCTCATAGGAAGAGCCACACACGCATTGGGAGGGCAAACCTTCTACTGGCCAACCGTACCTTAGAGCAATGGCATCTGTAAATTCTTGTTTATTAAGACTGAAACCATTTGCCCTTATCGGTAACGTAGTTAACCAGTTCGAGGCGCCCACCTCCTGCGCTATAGCTACTTTTTTTTCAAAATTTCTGGAACCTGCAGCAATCGTTGCTGCAACTTTTCATTTTGGCAGTGCTGTCGATCTGTTGTAATGGACCTACGAATCTTATTTACTTCGCTGGTATCCACTTCCCCTGTTGCATTCTGGGCTATTATGTGGTCCGTGAGGGCTGCCGTGAGCTTAAGTGAATTTTGATGTTCAGTGGCAGCAATCTCCTCTGGATTAGTTAGTCCCATCCCTCCCAGTTTTGGTGGAAGTGCAAGAAGTGCTCTTTCTGCTGGGGTTAAGTCAGGGTGTTTCACTAGTTTGGGAATGAACTTGACACTGATAGCTTCTTCCAGAGGGTGGAGGAGGGGTCCGATCTCAGGGATGGTACGCATCAGGTAGTTCCAACGATGCTTGACTCCATGGGTGAACGCTGCAAAGGCCGCATGTGGCTCTGTGTTAGCAATCTCAGACAGAGCTTGGATTTCACTAACCCACTCATTCACCTTTCCCGCCACGTACTCGGTCTTGAAGTCCGTAGTGCCAATTACTGCGCCTAGATGTCTTTGGCCGTCCTTAGTTATTTTGACCTCACTTCCGCCAAAAACATCCAATGCCCGTTCATAATGTTCTGGCTTCACGATGAGGAAGGACTTGCTGGCGTTTGGGTGGTACCCTATTTGTGGACCTCGCGATGTTACCAGGTCCCACCACTTTTTGATGCACTCCACTCTTCCTGCTCCTGTAAGGTCATCAGCATATGCCACTTGTTTGACCTCAGTTGTTTGAAATTTAATTTCTTGTTGGAGCACTGATAGGCCAGTTGCATACATTGCCATTGCAACGGGGTCCCCCTGTGTTGTTCCCTCGGTCGACTGTAAGATGGTATCACCGCTTAGAGCCTTGTTATTTACTATGTAGAGGTCTGATGGATTCCTATACGAATTTTCAACATACATCGCAAAGCTTGGGCACTTGATCTTGATGTTGTGCAGTGCAGCCTTGCGGTTAAGTATGTTGAATGCGTTTGAAGCATCCACCAGGAGAACGGCCTCACAATAACGCTACTACTACTACTACTACTACTACTACTACTACTACTACTACTACTACTACTACTACTGCTACTACTACTGCTACTACTACTACTACTAATAATAATAATAGTAATAATAATAATAATAATAATACAAAATTACGATACTTATAATAATAATAAAATCAAAATTGAAATAAGAAATTGGCGATCTCTCTACTGTACTTGGCGTTTAGAGCCACAGTGGTACTAATGGCAGTCCCATGAACGTGTATATTCAATTAATTTTCGCGTTCTCATAGTGCACTCTGTCAATAAGTGACCTTATACACCAGTGCCTATCTTTATAAACCATTTACACGAGAGGGAATGCAATAGGAGCTAAACATTACACAAAATGAGGTTTTATCAATATAACAAGTCACTCTTAATTGCAACAATATCAAGAATGAGTCATCAACAGCGGTGTGCAATACAGCGACCGTGAACAGCTTGGGATGAGTAACCACTTGTGTCATGTTTCACAACTATTGAGAAATAAGAGAGTGAGTTACATTTCAGGTGTTGGCAGGTAGTTACTGTTGGTAAGTAGGGGCGCCACCACACACGCAGCCTGACGCTGTCTGTACACACGGATATTCGCATCACTGCTCACCTGTTGCTTAACTTTATACTAACTGTTGAGCACAAAACACACCCCTGCGTCATCATGTGTTTCATCTGAGAGAGAGAGAGAGAGAGAGAGAGAGAGAGAGAGAGAGAGAGAGAGAGAGAGAGAGAGAGAGTTGGGTTTGACGTCACAGCGACTGATAGGTCATTTTTTTTAGCTTACGTTAAGTTAAATTATGTTACGGTTGATTGAGAGATTATCTAGACTAAATTATCTTTGATTAAATTAGGTTAAGTTTGAATAGATTTTTAGTTAAGTTGGATTTGGTTAAGGGTTAGTTTTTGTTAGATTTGGTAAGGGCTGGTTAAGTTAGGTTAGATTAACTTAGATTAGGACAGGTTAAATCAGATTACGTTAACTTAGGTTAGGTCAGGTTTGGTCTAATTCAAGTTAGGTTAGGTTAGCTTAGGTTAGGTTGGGTTAGGTTAGGATCTAGGGTTAAGTAAGTGTCTTCCTCACACCCCGACGCATACCTGCAACGCTTCACTACACGACAACTACTCATCCTGACACTACTGATGACCCTCCTTCAGTCTCGTCTCCCACGTCCTTCCTCCCCCAGCTCCCAGGTATGATGCTAGCTTACACGTCCATCTTAAACCAAACACATCATATATCCCCGAATGTCCTTACGTCTCCACCTAAGTCCCCAATGGGTGTTAAAACACACACACACACACACACACACACACACACGATCACTCACCCCTCTCGCCACAGGTAAATAATTACATACCTTAATTAAAACTAAAATCATGTAAACACACTTTTCATTATCAAACACACCCTATCACGTAAGGCCCTCACCACTTCACAGTAAACATCAGATAAAACACACTATCTACCTGCGAATACTCTCATTAACCTGTAACATAACATTATACCTGAGGGCGTGGTGCCGTGGCAAGACTTACCAAGACGGTTGATGTTGAATTGTTGCGAAGTTTCTAGTGTTAAATGAGGCTCTCTTGAGTGTTGCAACGTGGTGGAAATCGTGCGAAGTTCATGAGACTTTCGTATCTTTTAGACGTGAATTTCTTAATATGCCATTTTGTTTCTTATACAATAAACTAACTCAAGATATCTAGCTTACCTGCATTGTAAGTGGCAGTGTCATTTAACTAATCTTCATAGTAACAAGGTGTCAAATAAGTGAACCTCATACTAACAAGGTGCCAACCAAGTGAACCGCATACTAACTCCAGCTGTGATCCTTGTCGATATAACAATGATCATGACTACTGTTGACCTCTCAAAGCACGATAACTGCAAGGGGTCGTTGTGGTTGTTACAGAACATGTCCTCGAGGGGTTAAGTGCCAACCCGAACACATATAATTCTCTAGTGGTGTATATAGCGTGTCTCTCTGGGCTGTGTTAAGAAATATAAAGTTGAAATACTGTTTTCTTTCTTTTTCTTTCGTTTATTTTTTTCTTTTTCTTATTTTCTTCTTTCGTTTATTTCTTCTTCTTCGT